>NW_026606385.1:12500-497500 GCF_029834395.1 Sorex fumeus | reverse complement strand
CTCTCCCTCCGCCCCCGTCCCGTCCCTTCACCAGTGCCCATTTTCCTCCTCCACCACCACCACCACCGAGCACCGAAATCCCGTCTCTCTCCTCTCTCTCTCTCTCTCTCTCTCTCTCTCTCTCTCTCTCCCTCTCCCTCCCTCTCCCTCTCCCTCTCCCTCTCCCTCTCCCTCTTCCTCCCTGGTACATTTTATATTTCAACGAGCCTCCGCTTGGCTGTTCCGGCTACTCAACCTCCGGGGCTCCAGGCTCTGCGCTCCGCGCTCTGCTCGCTCCTGAGGTTCTCTGCATCACTTTCGCACGTCCTCTCCTCCCGCTGGAGATCCATCCCTGCGCAGACTTCTTCGCTTCGCTTCGCCCCGCCTCGCCTCGCCTCGCTTCGGGTCGGGTCCGTCCGTCCGTCCGTCCCTCTGGCACTCGGATCTCCAGGCCGGCCGGCCGGCGCCCCTGTCTTTGGAGCGGCGGCTGACGACTGGCGGCTCCCCTCCCCCCTGTCCTTCCTGCGCCTTTTGTTTTTTGGTTTTTTTTTTTTTTTTTTCTAGTTCTTCCTGCAGCTCTTTTTTTTCCCTTCCCCCCTCCCCTTCCTGCACCTTTCTGCCCCCTCGTGGCCGCTTTTCTATTTCTTCCCCACCCCCATCGGTGGGGGAGGGGGCGGCAGGGAGGCCGCCTGCGGGCAGTATTCCAGGAGGGGGAGGGGCGGGGACAGACCGGTACGGTAAGGCACGGTAAGGTACGGTAAGGTACGGATCGAGGATCGGGATCGGGGTCGGGGTCGGGGTCGGGGTCGGGGTCGGGGTGGCGGCGGAGTTGTTTTCATTTCACTCCCTGAGCGGTCGAGCGCGCGCGACTGTATGACAATGACCAGCTCTCTGAGAAAGTCCTTTGGTTTCTGTTTTGCTTGATTTTTATTTGATTTTATTTTATCTATTGATTCATTCATTCATTCATTCCCCCCCCTTTGGGGCGGCGGCGGCGGCGGCGGCGGCGGCGGCGGCGGCGGCGGCGGCGGCGGCGGCGACGTGGAGCACTCTGGGAGTTGTGGTCCACCCGCCCTCTCCGGCTCTACAGGAAGACGGACTCGGCCTCGAAACCGGTTAGACCAGTACAGGCACGCCCGGCTTTCGGTCCCACCCCCACCCCCACCCCCACCCCCACCCCCACCCCAAGAAATCAATAAATCAATCCATAAATCGATCATTGGTGTAGTCCGAGTCATCATCCGCGCCGCCAGGGGTTGGTTGGGGAGAGGGGGAGTCTCTGGAGGGGGGGGGGGGAGGGAGGGAGGGAGGGAGGGAGGGAGGAATCCCAGAGGTTTCCTTTCTCGAGAAGAACTCCGAGGGAGTGCTGCGTGGGAGGCCGACTCCTATTTGGGGTCCAAAGGGGAGTGAGATGGCATTCTGAATTCAAGAAACCAACGGGACCTACCTGACCTGCCTGACTGAGGGATTGTCCACGAATGAGTTCATGGAAGGGCGGGGGGCAGTGGGGGGCGAGGAGGCGAGCGCGTGGCCCGGGGAACAGTGCCACGGGGCTTCAGCATAGAGCACTTTCCCTGGGAGGGAGGCGGAGAGTGTGGCGGCACCAGGAGAAGAGGCCCAAGCTAAGTGACTGCGCCAGGCCCTTGAACACTGCACCCCGATTTCAAGGGACGGGCATTCCTCCCTGTCGACACCCACTTCATGCTTCCTCCCTTCCTCCCGGTACCTCACTCACGCAGCTTTTCTATTTTGCAAAGAAAAAAAAAAAAAAAAACTTTTCCATTTTGTCCTGTCTGTACTACTCAGGATGTGCTCTTGTGCCGGCTGGCTTTTCCTCTTTTTTTTTTTTTTTTTTTTTTTTTTTTAAATCAATTTCTTCACGATGGATCACCGGGAGGCACAGGGACAGACTGACAAACTTTCGTGCTCCCGGGTCCGTCAGACCATGACCCGGGAGGGAGGGAGTGAGTGCGTACCCGTCCGTCCACCCGTGCCGTGGCTCCACCAGCAAGATCCAGATCCAGGCCCTGCTTTTCTCTTTGGTCCTGTCGGCGCTCGGGATGTACTCTTTGGCTGGCTGGCCGGCCTGCTGGCTGGCTTCTCTCTCTCTCTCTCTCTCTCTCTCTCTCTCTCTCTCTCTCATAAATTAATTTTTTTAATAAATCACACACACACACACACACACATATATATACACACACACACATATATATATATATTTCTCTTTTTGGTCCTGTCGGTACCTCCTCAGGATGTACTCTTTTCCTTGCCGGCTTGCTGGCTGACCGGCTGGCTTTCCTCTTTTTTTTTTTTTTTTTTTAATTTTTTTCACGAAGGGACAAGCTGGAGGGACAGGGACAGACTGACAAACTTTCGTGCTCACGTGTCTGTCTTACCATGATCGGCGACATACCATCATCCAGTACCCATCCCTCCACCCGTGCCCATGCTCCACCGCCCCTATCCAGGCCCTGCTTCTCTATTTTGTTCTGTCGGTGTTCAGGGTGGACTCTGTCGCTCGCTTGCTTGCTTGTTTGTTGCTTGCTTGTTGGCTGGCTAGCTTGCTGGCTTGCTAGCTTGCTAGCTTGCTAGCTCGCTTGCTTGCTTGCTCGCTTTCTTAGCTTTGCTGGCTTGCCTATTGACATCAACTCACGTATTTTTTTTTTTTTTAATGTAGTCATTATGACACGATTCCATGAGTCAGGATGCACTCTTTTCCTTGCCGGCTTGCTGGCTGGCCGGCCGGCCGGCCGGCCGGCCGGCCGGCTTTCCTCTTTTTCTTTTTTTTTTATATAATTTTTTTAAATAATTTTTTTTCACGATGGATCACCGGGAGGCCCAGGGACAGACTGACAAACTTTCGTGCTCCCGGGTCCGTCAGACCATGACCCGGGAGGGAGTGAGTGCGTACCCGTCCGTCCAACCGTGCCCGTGCTCCACCAGCAACATCCAGGCCCTGCTTTGCCTCTTTGGTCCTGTGTGGGCTCGGGATGTACTCTTTGCCTGCCCGGCTGGCTTCTCTCTCTCTCTCTCTCTCTCTCTCTCTCTCTCTCTCTCTCTCTCTCTCTCTCTCTCTCTCCCTCCCTCCCTCCCTCCCTCTCATAAACCTATTTTTTTTAATAAATAGCTTTTTTATGTATATAATTCTCTATTTGGTCCTGTCGGTCGGTATCTCCTCAGGATGTACTCTTTTCCTTGCCGGCTTGCTGGCCGGCCGGCTGGCTTTCCTCTTTTTTTTTTTTTATCATTTTTTTTTTAATAAATTTTTTTCACGATGGATCACCGGGAGGCACAAGGACAGACCGACAAACTTTCGTGCTCCCGGGTTTGTCAGACCATGACCCCGGGAGTGAGTGAGTGAGTGAGTGAGTGAGTGAGTGAGTACCCGTCCGTCCACCCGTGCCCGTGCTCCACCAGCAACATCCAGGCCCTGCTTTGCCTCTTTGGTCCTGTGTGCGCTCGGGATGTGCTGTTTGGTTGGCAGGCTGGCTTCTCTCTCTCTCTCTCTCTCTCTCTCTCTCTCTCTCTCTCTCTCTCTCTCTCTCTCTCTCTCTCCCTCCCTCCCTCTCTCCCTCCCTCCCTCTCATAAACCTATTTTTTTAATAAATAGCTTTTTTATGTATATAATTCTCTATTTGGTCCTGTCGGTATCTCCTCAGGATGTACTCTTTTCCTTGCCGGCTTGCTGGCTGGCCGGCCGGCTGGCCGGCCGGCTGGCTTTCCTCTTTTTTTTTTTTTTTTAAATTTTTTCGCGAAGGGACAAGCTGGAGGGACAGGGACAGACTGACAAATTTTCGTGCTCACGTGTCTGTCTTACCATGATCGGCGACATACCATCATCCAGTACCCATCCCTCCACCCGTGCCCATGCTCCACCGCCCCTATCCAGGCCCTGCTTCTCTATTTTGTTCTGTCGGTGTTCAGGGTGGACTCTGTCGCTCGCTTGCTTGTTGCCTGCTTGTCGGCTAGCTTGCTGGCTTGCTAGCTTGCTTGCTTGCGTGCGTGCTTGCTGGCTTGCTGGTTTGCTGGTTTGCTGGTTTGCTGGTTTGCTTGCTTGCTTGCTTGCTTGCTTGCTTGCTTACTTGCTTGCTTGCTTGCTTGCTGGTTTGCTGGTTTGCTTGCTTGCTTGCTTGCTTGCTTGCTTGCTTGCTTGCTTACTCGCTTGCTCGCTCTGCTGGCTTTGCTGGCTTTGCTGGCTTTGCTGGCTTGCTTATTAACATGAACTCACATTTTTTTTTAAATGTAGTCATTATTTTTTACACAAACCGGCAGGCAGGCTACCGAATGTCATCTGCCCACACCGCAGAGTCTGGCAAACTCCCTGTGGCGTACCCAAATATATGCCAAATACCAGTCACAAGGATGGGTCTCATTCCCCTAAGCCTGACACAGCCTTGAATATGGCACTTTTTAAAAAATCTCAGGCTGGGGCCTGCTCAAGGCAAGCGAGCGAGCTTGCTTGCTTGCTTGCTTGCTTGCTTGCTTGCTTGCTTTTCTTTCTTTCTTTCTTTCTTCATTGTCAAATTATTTTATCTCATTTTATTTTTCTCGAAGGACATGCCAATGGACTCATAGAAACAAACTTCAGGCAAAGGTTGGGGAGAAAGATCAGTCACACTCGTACTCTAAGTCTTGGAATCAAAGGGCGCATGCTTTTGCTTTCTTTGGCTTGCTTTTGCTGCAAGTGTGTGTTGGGGGCGGGGGGGGGGGCAGCTTGTCGGCTAGCTTGCTTGCTTGCTTTTGCTTGCTTGCTTGCTCGCTCGCTCGCTCTGCTGGCTTTGCTGGCTTGCTTGTTGACATGAACTCACTTTTTTTTTTTTTTAAATGCAGTCATTATTTTTTGGACAAACCGGCAGGCTACCGAATGTCATCTGCCCACACCGCAGAGTCTGGCAAACTCCCTGTGGCGTACCCAAATATATGCCAAATACCAGTCACAAGGATGGGTCTCATTCCCCTAAGCCTGACACAGCCTTGAATATGGCACTTTTTAAAAAATCTCAGGCTGGGGCCTGCTCAAGGCAAGCGAGCTTGCTTGCCTGCTTGCTTGCTTGCTTGCTTGCTTGCTTGCTTGCTTTTCTTTCTTTCTTTCTTCATTGTCGAATTATTTTATCTCATTTTATTTTTCTCGAAGGACATGCCAATGGACTCATAGAAACAAACTTCAGGCAAAGGTTGGGGAGAAAGATCATTCACACTCGTACTCTAAGTCTTGGAATCAAAGGGCGCATGCTTTTGCTTTCTTTCTTTGGCTTGCTTTTGCTGCAAGTGTGTGTTGGGGGCGGGGGGTGGCGGGGGGGGGGGTGGATGAAAGCCAGTGCCTGTGATCAAGCTGAAGCCTCTCTTTTAAATCTATCTGAGATGCTTGCAGGACTTTCCTAGGAAACCCCCGCCCGAATTCTCTAGCCGGAGGGTGGCGGGGGGGGGGGGGGCGCTTTTCGGGTGGGGGTGGCGGTGGGGGAGAGAAGGAGACCGAGAACGGACAGGAAGGAACGGACACGGCGGGGAGGGGAGGGGAGGGGAGGGGAGGGGAGGGGAAGGCGGCGGGAACCATCTCGGTGGGCGGTGCCCATGGTCGTGGCGGCCCCAGAGCTTCCCGGGAGTTGTGGTCCTTGAACCAGGGTTTTGGTTTCATTTTCCTTCAAAAAAATCAATCAATCAATCAATCACAAAGATCCGTGTGCTCAGAGGCCAGAGGGAACCTGACTCCAAGCCGGCGGGCCCGGTCGCCTCTTTTTGCATGACAATTGCCGCCCGCCCGGGGCTCCGGGGCTCCGGGGCTCCCGGGCTCCCGCCGTTCCGCCCCGCCCCGCCCCGCCCCGCCCCGCCCCCCCCACGACCGTCCAGCCCGCCCAGAGGGTGAGGGTGGGGGAAGAGGAAGAGATGCCGCTCTCTGTCGGTATCTTCCTTGGAGATAAGATCTGCTAAGCGCTCTTGGGTGGGTGTAGGCTTTGGACAAGCACCTCAGAGGTGGGGTTGGAATGGGAGGTGGTAGGGTGGGTGACCTCTTTCAGCTTGTCGCTGGCGGGCGGGGGAGGGGAGCAGGAGAAAGGGGAGCAAGAGAAAGGGAAAACCGCGGCTCGGGAGAAAACTCCTCCCTCCTTCCTGGGCACTTCAAGAAACAGCCTTCGTGGAGGCCAAATCAATCCTCCTTGACTCTGCGGCCCTGGTTTTCTCGATGTAAAGACCCGCCTCCTCCGCCCCCTCCGCCCCCCCCACGCCTCCCCCTCCCCCGTGGGCTGATCAAGTGACACAAAGCCTGGGGAGAGGTGGGGCGGGGGGGGGGGGTGCGAGGGCGGTGGTGGTGGTGGTGGTGGTGGTGGTGGTGGTGGTGGTGGTGGTGAAGGAGCTTTGGTGAAGATGCAGTAGCTTCAAAGTACTGTGAACAGAAAACACGTATCATTGATAAAATTCCCCGGGGGGGGGGGGGTGGGGGGGGGAAGGAAACCATGGCACTTTTTTTTTTTTAAATTTTATTGACTCACCTGTGAGATCTTTACAAGCTTTCATGTTTGGGGGACAGTCACACAATGATCAAACACCCATCCCTCCACCAGTGCACATTTCCCACCACCAATATCCCGGGCATTATAACCCCGCCTACACACACACACACACACACACACACACACACACACAGAGGCACACACCCTCCCCCTGCCTCCCTGCCTCTGTGGCAGACACATATTCCCCATTCTCTCTCCCTCACCCTCTCCCTCTCCCTCTCCCCTCTTTTCGGGGTTTATGCTTTGCAATACAGACACTGAGAGGTCATCATGTTTGGCCCTTTTTCTACTTTCAGCACACATCTCCCATCCCGACCGGTTCCTCGAGCCATCATTTTCTTCGGGATCCAAGATCCTTCGTACCCAATAGGCCAAATACCAGTCATAAGGATGGGTCTCATTCTCCACCGCCCCTATCCAGGCCCTGCTTGCTCCTCTATTTGGTTCGGTCGGTGGTCAGGGTGGACTCTGTCGCTCGCTTGCTTGTTGCCTGCTTGCTTGTCGGCTGGCTTGCTTGCTTGCTTGCTTGCTTGCTCGCTTGCTTGCTTCCTTGCTTGCTTGCTTGCTGGCTTGCTCTGCTGGCTTGACTGGCTTGCTTATTGACATGAACTCACTTGTTTTTTTTTTTTTTTAAATGTAGTCATTATTTTTTGTAGTCTCATTCTCCTAAGCCTGAAACAGCCTTGAATAGGGCACTGTTTCAAAATCTCAGGGTGGGGCCTGCTCCAGGCAAGCGACGAACAACAGGATGGTCGTGGTCGTGGTCGTATTGGTTATTTATTTAAATAAATACGTACTCTTTCTTGCTGAATGAGTGATTTCCATGACCCCTTGGAGTGCCAGGGACCGAACCTGGGTCCACAGCCACCCAAGGCCAGCCATACTCAGGCCAAGCAGCTCGCCTTTCCACGGACTGAGAAGTCTCCATACTGGCTCCACCAGGCTGAAACGGACATCATTCGGACCAGCAGCGAATTCTCCAAATCCTTTTCGTGTCCCTATTCCCTATTCACGGCCGTGAGGGAGGGAATAGGGACACGAAAAGGATTTGGAGGGTTTGCGGGGATTTGGAGGCTGGAGCGCTAGCAAAGCGGCAGGGCGTTTCCCTGCCACTCAAGCCGCCGCCGCAGCGGGGGGGGGGGGGGGGGCCGCCTGCCTTGCCGGCTTCAACTCCTCCGCCCCTCCCTCCAGGGCGAACGTGCCACCTCTTGACAGGCACCCCTGTCAAGAGAAACTTCCCTTCTCTCTTCCAGCTGCCTTCTCCCCTTGGCTCATGAGGCAGGCTTCCAGCTAGGGAGCAATCTTCTCGTGCCGGCCGGCCGTGTATCTGCTCTCCTTAGGTGCGAGCCTCATGGGATGTGGTTGGACCCTCCACCCACGAGTGCAGTCCTTCTCCGGCTGTCCCTCTCTTTCTGACTCATTTCACTTAGCATGAGACGCGCTGCGCGTCTATCCACGGACTCGTCCGTACTCTTTTTGCTGGCTGGCTCGCTTGCATGCTTGCTTGCTTCCTTCCTTCTTGGCTTTTGCTTGCTTGCTTGCTTGCTCGCTCGCTCGCTCGCTCGCTCGCTTACGGTTGCTTGTTTTTCTTTTTATACATACGTACACACGTACGTACGTACGTACATATGTATGCGTGTATATTATATATATGTGTACATATATATGCATTTTTTTTTATAAACGTCTTGAATGAATCGCCGTGAGGTACAGGGACAAACGGACAAAACTTTCTTCCCTCCCCCCGTCCCTCCCCATCCCTCCGTCTTCCCTCCGTGTCCATCTCCAGAGATTCCAACCGGGGTCACGGGGTGCAAGCTGCCCATAGTTCACGTGTGGCACAGGTGCCTGACTTGACTCCCGTTCTATTTTTTTTTTTTTCTGCCATCCGGACCCGGACCCCTCGGCTATGTCCCCAGCCTCACGTGTCCCTTAGGTTCGTGGTGTCACGGCTCCATCTCGAGGTCGTTTTAAAACGCATTAAGCCACGTGAAACACGCACTCGCGCACGCACCCACCCACCCACCCACTCACTCACGCCCGCCCGCCCCCGCAACACCACCGCTTCACAGTGACCGATTCGGGAAATGGTGAAGAGAAACGAGCGGGTGGTCGTGCGCTCTCTCGATGTGGGCGCCGCCGCCGCCGCCGCGCCACACTGCACAACGTCCTGCATTTAGCTTCGCGAGTGGCCACGACTAGGGTGTGCTCGTTCCCGAGGGTGCCCGTTCGCTCGAGAGGGCCACGGTGCCGGTTCCTTGGTGGAAATCTCCACGAAACTCCGCCGGGGCGAACCCGAACCGCTCCTTTCTGCGGACCCAGCTCCGATGATTTCCTAGAGCCGCTTCATGTCTCACGCCACCGCCACCGCCGCCGCCGCCGCCGCCGCCGCCGCATCTTCTTGTTGTCCCCAGGGAGGGAGCCGGGGAACAACGAACCGGAACGCTCTTTCTCTCTCTCTCTCTCTCTCTCTCTCTCTCTCTCTCTCTCGGGTTGCGTCGCCTATTCCTCCAAGGAGGTTGGCCCCTGACAGACGGACGGGTCCTCCCCGGTCTTTTCGTCAAGTTCATCGGGATTGGGTGGATCTTCTGAGCTCTGGGTGCCTTGTCCATCCAGTCCGCTGTGAACCCCAAACAGGCACGCAGAGGCCGAGAGGGAGACGGAGATGGACACGGACGCACGCACACAGACACAGAACAGGCAGGCGGGCCCGCGCGCTCAAACACACGCACTGAGTGGTGGGGGGTGGTTTTCGTTTGTGGGGGTGGGGGGGGGAATTGTCCTCCTCTCCATCCCCAACGGCCCTGCCTGTTTCTCGAGGGGAGGGAGGGGCGGTGGGATTTAGTTTCCCTCCACAGGAGTTGCGCGGGGCGGGGTGGCGATCGATCGCGCTGAGGTTGCTCGGGCGCCACCTGCCGTCCGCTTTTCTACGGCGCCGGAGCTCCTCTGGGCTGACGGGAGCGATTCGCTCGCACTGCCCGAGGCGGCGTTCCAGGATGTCGGCGTCCGAGTCGACTTCGGGCCCGCTGTCAAGGCGCCACCTCGCGAGGAGCGACGGTGGAGATTGGAACTGCAGGTTCTTGAGGGAGGCCGTGTTGCCTTCGCAGCCGGGTGCCGGCGCCGGGGCTGGCTGCCCGGGCGGGTCGACCAGCACCCCGGCGGCGGGTGGCGCCGTAGCTCCAGGGTCGGCAAGCGGCCCGGAGCGGGGCCGAGGGCCGGGCCGGGCCGGGCCGGGCGCGGGGCGGCCCGGGCGCGCGGCCCGGCGCTCGGCCGGCGGGTGACGCGGAGCTAAGCCCCGGGGCCGGCAGCGGCCCGGAGCGGGGCCGAGGGCCGGGCCAGGCGCGGGGCGGCCCGGGCGCGCGGCCCGGCCCCTCGGCCGGCGGGTGCCGCGGAGCTAAGCCCCGGGGTTGGCAGCGGCCCGGAGCGGGGCCGAGGGCCGGGCCGGGCGCGGGGCGGCCCGGGCGCGTGGCCCGGTCCTCGGCCGGCGGGTGCCGCGGAGCTAAGCCCCGGGGTTGGCAGCGGCCCGGAGCGGGGCCGAGGGCCGGGCCGGGCGCGGGGCGGCCCGGGCGCGCGGCCCGGCCCTCGGCCGGCGGGTGCCGCGGAGCTAAGCCCTAACCCTAACCCCCCCAAAAAAATCAGATTCTTTATCTTGTGGCAATTGTCAGAGTCTGCTCCAGGGCACATCCAATGCTGAGCGGACAGAGGCAAGCCCAGAGAAATTTCTCAGTGGCCCTCTGAGCCTGCAGGCACTTCCTGCTCTTTTAATTAATAAATCACGTATTGAGTGCTTTCCATTGGATTAGTTTGGTGGCGGAGAGGAGCAAAGTTAGGGGAGGACATAAAAGCCCTTTCCCTGTGGAGACAATAATACATCAGCAACAGTCCATGTAACTGAAATAAGAAATAAATACTGGGGGAAGAGGGCAGGAATCCTCCAGATTCACTGCTCAATAAACATGTACTTATACCCCTGGAATCCGGGTGTTTCCGGAGCACGTGAGCACAGGAGGAAACGCTGTGTCTCTTGACATATGCATTCCCAGGTCTGACTGTAAGCCGTGTCCATTTCACAGGCTATATGTGGGCTTGTTATGTTGTTGCTCTCCTTGCTTCAAACACACACTTTCTACCCCCACCCTCCGCCCTCACCCACCACCAACCAATAACACTGAAGAGCCAAGTGTTCCGAGACATGAGGAGGCTGTTACTAGTCCTTGGGGAGAAGGGACATCTGATGCTATCCTTTCTCCAGCCATGAATCACATTGCAGTGCCACCAAGTGCCACACAGTGTTGGCCACAAATTCCATATTCTCAGAGGCATATTAAACAATCTCTATTAAACAGAGGCGTCTTGGGGCTGGAGCCATAGTACAGTGAGTAGGGCATTTGCCTTATATGCAGCCACCAGAGATCCATCCCCAGCACCCATATAGACCCCCTGAGCCGGCAGGAGTGATCCACACATGCATATCAGGAGTAGTAAGCTCTGAGCACAGCCAGGTATTGCCCCCCTCCCACCCCAATACACACACACACACACACACACACACACACACACACGGTGTCTCAGAAAAGGAACTCAGATAAGGCCAGTTCATATCGCAGAGTCGATGGAACTTTGACAGTGGCTGCAGGGACTGACGCCCATATTTCCGTCCAGTAAAAGCCGTGGTTCAATATTCGTCCGTGCCTTGGCCAAGGGCACCACAGGACGTGAGTGCTGTGAATGCAAGTGTGGAAGGAAAAACCGTTCCACAAAGGCTGTTGCTCCACGGCTCTAGTAGGAAGCCCTTGAGTTGTGTCTTGCAGAGCGGAGCTGAGAGGTGGGAGAGAATGGCTGAAAGTGCTATGCCGGTGGACAGCCTGAGCCAAACCTGGCACCCGAGGGCAGCAGGGGACCTAGCTGACAAGAAGGGCAGGTCCAGGGTCACACTCCTGACTGGGAATTGCAGCTTTGCAGCTTCTGGGCTTGGATACTCCACTTCCAGTTTCCACTAATAGCAGCATCTGTCTCATCAGGTGGTGCTGAGCATTAATACCTATTACATCTTCATCGAGATTGCACCCAGAGCTTCCTGCTTGTTACGCATGTACTGTAAGCTGGGGCTAGAGAGATAGTACAAGGGTCAAGACACTTGCTGTCTGGCGTGCAGCTGAATCTCTGGCACCTCGCAGGGTCCCCCGAGCACAACCAGGAGTGATCCCTGAGTGCAGAGCCAGAAGTAAACCCTGAGCACTGCTTGAGGTGGCCCCCAAGAAAACAAATATCTGTCTCTGAGGGCTGGGCTCGTGGGTCGATAGCAGAGCACTCCTTGCACCTCACGCTTTGCATGCAGGAAGACTGGATCGGATCCCCAATGCAGGGAGTCCTGAAGGACCAAGATGGGAGGAGACACAAGCAACCAGGTGTGTCCCCCAAACCCAAACTAACGCTCATAGCGACATTAGTTAGCCCCTGCTCTTCTATTTCTGGTGGGTGGTTGTTGCCATTGGGCTCCATTCTAAGGGAGATGAGAGGAATCGTGGAAAACAGAGCTGGAAACAGGTTGAACTCGGGCCTCCAAGGATCTTCCAAGTGAAGAGGCTGTGATTGTTCGCATCCTCGCCTTTGGGGAGCACCAGAGGGGGGTGGACAGGGGGAGACCCATGACCTCGTGGGCAGTGGGAGGAAGAGTAGATAGGGAAGGACGTGGGTAGGGACCGAGAAAATAAGGAGCATGGAGGGGAGGGTTCCAGGAGCAAAGGCAAAGAGTTGATGAGTTTGGGGAGAATTCCACACAAAAGGAGGGAGAGGAGCATGCAGGAGTCCTGGTGTCTTGCGTCTCTGGAACCTGTCTGTGGGAGCCAGTTGCTCCTGACGCTTCACTGATTCTAAGCTCTTTGCTGTCTGTATATCCACTTTGATTGCATCCTGAAGGAGTGCAAGGGAGGCGCTATTTAAAGTCAGGAGACAAGCTGGGGCCATAGCAGAGCGGGTAGGGCGCTTGTTCTTGCACATGGCCAACAAGGGTTCAGTCCCTGGTACCCTACTTGGTTCCCTGATCTCGCCAGGGGGGATCCCTGAGCACAGAGCCAGGAGTAAGTAAGCCCTGAGCACGGCTAGATGTGACTGCTAATAATAATAAATTCAGGACACACGGCTTCAGAAGGCTCAAATAGGTCGGGTCAGGTTTGGTCCCTGGCCCTATTCAATGCAAGGAGTGCTCCCGTCACACCCATCCTCAAGCCTAGAGTCGAGTATCCTTGCCACATACAGCAAAATAGAGAGGAAGCAAAGTGTTAATATTGTAAGGAGGAGAGGAGGGAGGGAGGGAGAGAGAGATAGAGATAGATAGATATATATAGAGAGAGGGAGACATATATATAGAGAGAGAGGGAGGAAGGAGAGAGAGAGGGGGGGGCTGCAGAAGGTGGTGGCGGGAGGGAACCTGGGGACACTGGTGCCGGGAAATGTGCATTGGCGGAAGGATGCATGTTGGAACACTGTATGACTGAAACCCAATCAGGAACATCTTTGTAAGGGTCTCTCTGACAGTGATGTAATTATTTTAAATCCTTAAAAAAGGAAAGACAAGAAACTATTAACACAGAAGGCTTCACCTATAACAACCTGTAGTCATCTCTTATACAAGGCATCTCTTAAAGGCTCCAGTGTAAGACACAACAATCTTCACACACTTTTTCCCTAAGGAAATCATTTTTGATCACTGTTAGTGAATTTTTCATAATAAACGATACGAAATAAATTATTTAGGGCCTGCTATGGGGACAGGCTTGGATGGGGGTTGGAAACTTGGGACATAATGGGGTGGGAAGGTGTACTGGTGGTGGGATTGCTGTTGGAATACTGACTCTAAGAAACCATTGTGAGTAGCTTTATAAAAATAAAATAGAATGGAATAGGAAACTGCCACGGCTTGGCACTTGCGAGGAGACTGCCGGCTGGCTGTGGGCCACATGCCCCCCTCTGCTCCTCGGGATTCACTGAGTTCTCCCGTGCTCACTGTCACGAACGCCTTTGTCAGCTCCCAGGGTCTCACATGTGGGGAGCCAGGCAGCAGCCATCCTGTGTGGAATAAGTGGCGATCTAGCAGCAACTCCCTGCAGCTGCCCAGCTGACGTCAAAGCTGGGACACTGCGTGTCTGTCTCCTTGTCTCTCTCCAACACCCACCCCCACTGGACAGAGCTCAAAGGTGCCTTTGAAGTACTCCATAGTCCTCTGCCCTTCAGTTCTTCTCACTTCCTCTCAGCCCTGAACTCATCCTCCCCTTCTTTTCTTCTTCCTGCCACCACCTCCTCCTCGCCTGTTTTCTCTCCTCCTCCTCTCCAACTCCTCCTTTTGGCTCCCTACCTCCAACTCCGCCTCCTGTCCTGATGTTGCCTCTTTTCTTTTTCCCACTCTGCCTCCCCGTCTGCTGCTCTTCATTCTTCGACTTGCCTCGTCCACAAACTCATCCTCCCCTTCTTTTCTCCTTCCCGCCACCACCTCCTCCTCCGCTTGTTTTCTCCCTCCTCCTCCTCCTCCTCCTTCTCCTCCTCCTCCTCCTCCTCCTCCAACTCCTCCTTTTGGCTCTGTACGTCCAGATCCTCCTCTTGTTCTGACATCCTCCTTTTCTCTTTTACACCACTCAGTTTCCATTGTCTCCTGCTTTCCGGTTCTTGTACTTACCCTCATTCTCAAACGACTCCTCCTCTTCTCTCTTCTTTCCTCCACCACCTCCACCGCCAGTTTTCTCCCTCTTCATCCTCCTCCTCCATCATCATCTTTTGGGTCTTTACCTCCTAGTCCTCCTCTTACTGAGGGATTCTTTTTCACCGCCTCGCCTCCTCTAGGTTGACATCTTTTCTTCCCCTTACCTCTACTCTTCTTCCACCACCCCGTCCTCCGCCTGTTTTCATCTACTTTGCTCTTCCGCCTCCATCGTTCTTACACCTTTGTGTTTCCTCCATTTCCGTCTCCTCTCCTACTTCCGCACCGTCTTTTCTTCCTTCAGGGTCAACTTCTCCCCATATGTTCCTGTCCGTCCCCCTCACAGATTCCATTCACAAATCCAAATCCCAATTCCCACATGCGCCCCTTCTTCTCAGGTCCCTTTCACCTTCTGGCAAAGTTCTCCTCATCATTGTCGTCCTGCTCTTTTCTTCTTCCCAACACCACCTCCTCCTCCGCCTTCTTTCTTCTTCTTCCCTCCTCCTCTTCCTCCTCCTCCTCCTCACATCCTCCTTTTTCCTCCGTACCTCCAGTCCTCTTGTTCTGATGTTACCCATGTTCCATTTTCAACTGCAGCCCCCATAGTCCGCAGCCATTCAGTTCTCAATTCCTCTTGTCCTAGAACTCATCTTTTTCTTCTCTTCTTTTTCCCGCCACCATCTCCTCCACCCGTTTTCTCCCTCCTCCTCCTCCTCCTCCTCCTCCTCCTCCTCCTCCTCCTCCTCCAACTCCTCCTCTTGGTTCCAAACCTCCTCGTCCTTGACAGGTTCTTTTTTTTTCTTTTTTGGGCCACACCTGGCGATGCTAAGGGGTTACTCCTGGCTCATGCATTCAGGAATTACTCCTGGTGGTGCTCAGGGGACCCTATGAAATGCTGGGAATCGAACCCGGGTCGGCCGCATGCAAGGCAGATGCCCTACCCGCTGTGCTATCTCTCAGCCCCTTTGAGGGGTTCTTTTTCACTGCCTTGACTCCTCTATGCCGTCTTCTTTTCTTCGACTTACCTCTCCTCAAACTCGTCCTCTTCTTTTCTTCTTCCCTCCACCACCCCATCCTCTGCCCATTTTCTTCATCTCCTATGCTCCTGCACCTTCTCCGGATCTAACTTCTTTGTGTTTCCTCCATTTCCGTCTCCTCTTCTACTTCCGGTTCATCTTTTCTTCTTCCACGGTCTCACTCTCCCCACACATTCCATCCCTCCCCGTCACAAATTCAAT
Organism: Sorex fumeus; assembly: GCF_029834395.1. Taxonomy (NCBI): domain Eukaryota; kingdom Metazoa; phylum Chordata; class Mammalia; order Eulipotyphla; family Soricidae; genus Sorex; species Sorex fumeus. The sequence continues at coordinate 482,084 of NW_026606385.1, read as the reverse complement.
GCACAAGTTCACATGTCTCTTCCCACAGACACTCCTTCTGATGTCCCCTTCATCTTCTTCTGACATATTTCTCCTCGACGTTGTCCTGCTCTACTTGTCTTCTTCCCGCCATCACCTCCTCCTCCACCTGTTTTCTCCTTCCTCCTCCTCCAACTCCTTCTTTTGGCTCCGTACCTCCAATTCCGCCTCCTGTTCTTCTGTTGCCTCCTTTCTTTTTCACCACTCTGCCTCCACTGCCTGCTGTGGGTACAAGTAGGTGTGTTTGTCCATATGTGTGTATCTGTGTATATGTCTGGTATGTACAGGTGTATTTTAGTGTTTCTGTATATGTCTGTATATATCTTTGTGTGTCTTTGTGACCGGATGTGTGTGTATATGTCGGGGTGTTTGTGAGTCTACGTCTTTGTGTCTCTGTGTACACGAAGTATCTCTGTATATGTGTTTTGTCTAGCGTGTGCATGTGTGTCCGCATGTGTGCATATTCCTGTGTGTATATGTCTGTGTTATGTGTGTGAAAATGATCTGTGTGTATCTGTGTATTTATACATCTGTGTGCATCTGTGTGTCTGAACATATGTTCATGTGTGTCTGTGTGATTGAGACCTTGCATCTATGTATATATCTGTGTCACTATGTGTCTGCCTTTATGTCTGTATGTGAGCGTGTGTGTCTCTGTCTATGTGAGTTATGTCCGTTTGTGCATGTGTGTGTGCCTGTGTATGTCTAGGTGTATCTGTGTGTATATCTACGTGTTTCTCAGTAAATGTCTGTGTGTCTGTACATGTCTATGTATCTGTTAGTGTGTATGCCCGTATGTGCCGGCGAGTGCATCTGTTGTATGTCTGTGTGAGCATGTGTGTTTCTGTGTGCATATGTCTGTGTGTCTATGTATATATCATGTCCCTGTGTATCTGTATGTTATGCACATGTGTCTCTGTATTGTCTGTTGTCTCTGTGTGCATTTGGTGTGTGTGTATCTGTGTTTAGCCGTGTATATTTCTGTGTGTATGCTTTTGTATCTGTGTATGCCTGTGAGTCTGTGTATAAATCTGTGAGTCTGTGTCTGCATGTGTGCGACCTTGTATGTGCCGATGTATATATCTGTTGCCTTTGTGTGTATGTCTATGTATCTGTGTCTTTTATGTATATGTCTATGTGTGCATGTCTCTGTCTATGTATGTGTGCATCTGTGTGTGTCTGTGTATGACTGTCTGTGTGTGCCCATGTGTGCGTGTCTCTGTTGTATATACCCATGTTTCTGTATGTGACTGTGCACGCATTTCTGTGTGTACATCTATGTGTGTGTCTCTGTAATTGTCTGTGTTGTCTGTGTGCATGTGTTTCTGTATATATGCCTATGCGTCTCTGAATACTTCTGTGTGTCTCTGTTTCTGTCTATATGTCTGTGTTTTGACAATTGTGTATCACATGATCACTTGACTTCCTGTTAATTGTCGATTTGCTCGAGCGGGCACCAGTAACGTCTCCATTTGTCCCTGTCGTGTGCTAGTGTGGCCCAATGGCGTCTGAGCATAGCTGTTTTGATTCGTCTTTGGGAGACATGAATAGCGTTCTCATCCTGTTTGCGTAGGGCCCAGGTCTCTGAGGTGTATGTTAATGCAGGAAGAAGAGTGGAATCTAAGAGATGTGCCCGAAACCAGAGGTTCTTTGTCCTCTTAGCTATTTCTAAGACAATTGTGTTTGTCTGTGTAAATGTCTGTTAGTCTCTCTGTGTGTATGTGTATACTTGTGTATATATCTGAGTATCTGTTTATATGGCTGTTTGTGTCTGTGCGATGCATGTGTGTCTGTGTGTTTGTCTGTGTGTACGTGTGTCTGTACATATGTCTTTGTATGTCTTCATGTATATGTATGTGGGTTTTGTCTGTGCATGTCTGTAAGTATCTTTGTGTGTCAGTGTGTATACATCTTTGTGTCCCTGTCTATGTATTTGTGTACATGTCCACATGTGTCTGCCTATGGATCTGTTCTGTCTCTTTGTATGTCTGTATATATGTCTATATGCAAAAGGGTGTGTGTGCATATGGGTGTCTGTGTATGCCTGTGTGTATCTGTGTCTTCAAGTGTTTGTGCGAATGGGAGTATATTTATGTGCATATGTGTGTATCTATATATCTGTCTCTCTCTTTTGTATATGTCTGTGTTGTATATGTGCATGTTTGTGTGTGTTTTGTGTTATTGTTTGCATGCATGTCTGTGTCTATTTGATTATGCCTGTGTGTGCATGTCTATTTATATATCTGTGAGTCTCTGTGTGTGTCTCTGTGTGTGCATGTCTGTGTGTCTGTGTTTTTCTGTATATATGTGTAACCTAGAATTACTCCCGTGTCCCCCACTAAAAGAAAATACAACCACCTCTTGAGGAAAAAGAGACGTTTCTACCTATCTTCTGAATCAAGTTAGGAGAAGAAAGATTCGTTCAGGGGACCCAAAGTATCGGGGCTGCCGTGACAAGGAAATGGCTGCCTCTTTTCTAAACACTCTGGCATGAGGTGAGTCTGCAGTTGGGGGAGAAAGCAGGGAGACTCTGGCACACAGACCTCACTGCAAGGAAGGGACACTCAGCACACAGCTTATAGAGCAGCTTAGAAGACGCAGTCAAGTATACGGATCGGGACTAGGGCCGGAGCTGCAGGAGAGTGGGGAAGGCGTCTGTCTGTCCTACATGCAGCAGACCCAGGTTCAATCCCCGACAACCCCCAGGACCCCCTCCTCACCAAGAGTGCCTCCTGAGCCCTGACCACCACCATGTATGAGCCAAAAACCTGAAATATTAATAATAATATTAAAATGTAGGAATGAGCGAAGGCACCGTGGGTAGGGTGTTTGCCTTGCACACGGCTGACCCAGGTTTGATTACTCCTTCCCTCTTGGAGAGCCCGGCAAGCTACCAAAAGTATTCACTACCAGGATCTCACCATTCTACAAAGAAGTGATCGTTGATGTCAAGAGAGGGGTTCGGCAGGGTGATACCATTTCACCGAAACTCTTCAGTGCCACCCTCGAGAACATCATGCGATGACTTGAATGGGAAGAAATGGGAGTGAAGATAGATGGTCAGCAACTACACCACCTCCGCTTTGCTGATGACATTGTTTCCATAACACCAAACATCAGCCAAGCGGCACAAATGCTGGCCGACTTTGACCGTGAGTGTGGGAAAGTTGGACTACAGCTGAATCTTACGAAGACAATGTTTATGAGAAACAGCCTCGTTCCTGATGCCCCATTCGCTCTCAATGGAACGACCAACTCTGAATGCATCAGCTATGTGTACCTAGGTCGAGAAGTCAACATGACAAATGACCTGGCACCCGAGCTGTGCAGGAGAAAGAGAGTGGCTTGGAAAGCCTTCAAGAACGTCGAAGAAACAGCTAAGAGGACGAAGAACCTCCGGCTCCGGGCACATCTCTTTGATTCCACTGTTCTTCCTGCATTAACATATGCCTCAGAGACCTGGGCCCTACGCAAACAAGATGAGAACACTATTCAGGTCTCCCAAAGAAGAATAGAAAGAGCTATGCTTGGAATATCACGTTTCACTCAAATGAGAGAAAGAATCCGGAGTTCCGACAACCGTCGATGATCAAGAATCAGGGACGCTGTCTCATTTGCCAAGGTGTTAAAAATCAGATGTGCTGGTCACGTAATGAGATTTAAAGACGACCACTGGACTAGAGCTGTTACCGACTGGATTCCACGGGGTGTCAAAAGACCGCGTGGCCGCCCACCTACCAGATGGTCAGACTTCTTCATCAAGATCGTGAACCATTGGTTTGAGGCTCTTCATGTTCCCAGAGCGAACAGATGCCATTGGGCTACACTAGCACGCGACAGGGACAAATGGAGATGTTACTGGCGCCCGCTCGAGCAAATCGACGAGCAATGGGAAGTTAAGTGATTTAAGTGAAGTGTGTGCATGTCGGTATATTTCTGTGAATATGTCTGTGTGTGTCAAGAGTCCATGTGTATATATCTGTTGCTTGTGTATATTTGTGTCTGTATGTATATGTGTACATGTGTGTTTCTATATGTCTGTGTTTCTCTGTGTCTGCATGTGTGTCTGAGGATGTATTTGGGTCTGTGTGTTTACAGTATTTTTCTGTGAATATGTCTGCATGTACGTGTATATATCTGTGTCTGTCTGTGTATACACTTGTGACTTTTATGTTGCCTGTGTGTGTGACTCTGTGTCTATGTATATGACCCTATCTGTCTCTGTTTATATCTGTATGTCTGTATACATATCTATTTGTGTCTGTTTGCAGTGTGTCCGTGTATATGTCTGTGTGTATGTGATATGTCTTTGTATGTCTGTGTGTGTGCAAGTGGGTTTGTCTGTGAAAATGTATGTGTGTCTTTATGCCTGTTTGTGCACACACGCCATATGTCTCTCTGTGTATGTCTCCATGTGTGTGTTCTCTGTGTATATATCTGTGTGTATGTCTGTTTGTGCGCATTGTGTGTGTCAGCGTGACTGTACTCTGTATCTGTGTAGATGCCTGTGCATGTCTCTGTGTGTCTTTGTATATGTCTCTGAGTGTCTGTGCATGTGCATGTGTGTGGATCTGTTTGGGTCTGTGTATGTTTGTGTATGTCTCTGATTTTGTGCATGTGTTTGTGTCTATGCATATATCTGTGTGTCTGTGTATATTTGTGTTTATTAGTGCTTGTGTATACGCTGTGTCTGTGTATGTCTTTTTTTGTGTACCTGTGTATGTCTGTGTCTATATGTCCATGTATGTATCTTTATGTGTGTTCATATGTCTGGATGTCTACATATGTGTGTGTGTGTGTGTCTGTGGGTGTGTATTTGATTGCGAGTCTGTCTGTGTCTGCACATCTGTTCATCTGTGCTTATGTATCTGGGTTTGTATATCTGTGTGTGTCTGTGTTTTTTGTATGTCTGTGTGTCAGTATGTTTGTGTGTGCATATGTCTATGTATATGGTGTGTGAGTCTAAGTCTATGTGTATATCTGTGTATGCACTCTGTGTTTGTATAAATGTCTAAGTGTATGTGTGTATGCTTGTATCTGAGTTTATGTGTCCTTGTGTGGGTTTCTGTGTGCATGTGGGTCTCGGTGTTGTGTGCACATCTGTGTCAGTGTATAAGTCTGTGTTCACACGTGTACTGTGCCTAAATACGTCTGTGTGCATGTGTGTAAGCCTGTGTATGTCTGTGTGCATATGTGTGCCTATGTTATGTCTCTGTGTGCGTGTGTATATTGTGTCTGTATGCATTTGTCTGATTGTGTGCATGTGTTTGTGTCTGTGTATATGTCTGTGTGTCTGTAGGTGCACAAGGGTATGTCTAAATATGTGTGTGTCTCTGGGTATGTGTCTGCACATCTGTTTAGTGCATGTGTATTTGTATATATATGTGTGTATTAGTACATATATATCTATATATGAGTATGTGTGTCTATATGTCTGTGTGTTCATGTGTCTGTGCACATGTGTGTGTTGTGTGTCTAAGTATATATCTGTGTATCTGTCTGTGGTTGCACATGTGTGTGTTGTGTATATGTCTGTGTGTCTATTCTGTATGTGTGTCTGTTATGTGTGCATGTCTATGCATCTGTGTGTTTATATATCTGTGTGTGTCTGTATATCTCGCTGTGTCTGTGTTTCTACGTATATATCTGTATGTAAACTGTGCTCCTGATGTCTCTGTGGGAGTGCACGTGTTTGACTCTGTATATGTTGTGTATGTTTGTGTGTGATACACAGAATTATACACAGATGCCTACACTGAAGACATACAGATTTATGCACAAAAAGACATACAAACATGTCTGTGTGCTTGTGTGCATGTCTTTGTTGTCTGTGTGTGTGCATGTGCGTAGCTCTATGTGTGCAGGTGTCTAAGTGTATAGTGTCTGTGTATATGTCTGCGTGTCTCTATGTGTGTCTGGGTGTGTTTCTGTGTGTCTGGATGTCTCTGTCAGTGTGTGCACATGCGTGTGTGTGCGGATTAGGTCTGTGTCTCATTCTGTGTGTGCATGTCTGCTCTGTGTATCTGCATGTGTCTCTGTATCTGTCTGAGTGTGTATATATATATCTGTGTGTGGTTATGTGTGTGTGTCTCTGTATATGTCTGTTGTGTCTGTGTGTCTTTTTGTGCACAAGTGTATGCATCTGTGTATAATTCTGTGTATCTATGTGTCTGTGTATATGTCTATATGTGTATTTGTGTCTGTGTAGAAATGTGTCTGCATATATGTCTGTGAGTATGTGTCTTGCACATCTGTGTGTGGATGTCCATATGTTTCTGTGTATATCAATTTTGTATCTGTGTGTGCATGTTTTGAGCCTGCACATAATTTCATGCTGTGACTGTGCTGCATGTGGGAGGATGTCTGTGTCTGTCTGTGCGAGTCTGTCTGTATCTATGTCTATGTGTGCATGTGTCTGTCTTTATATAAGTCTCTGTGTGTATCTGTGCATGCATTGGGTGTGTCTGTGTATATGTCTGTGTGTGTCTGTGTGTCTGTCTGTGTCTGTCTGTGTCTGTCTAGGTGTTTGCTTATGTGTGCATGTCTCTGTGTCTATGGATAGATCGTGTGTCTCTGATTGTCTTTGTATATTTGTTTGTTTCTGTGTGCTTGTGTGTGAACTGTGTCTCTGTATGTCTGTGTGGGTCTCTGTGCATATATGTCTGTTTGTGTGCCTTTGCAAATGTCTGTGTGTCTGTCTCCTTTTTTATATGTGTTTGTGTCTGTCTATGTCTGCATGTCTGTGAATATATCTGTGTGTCTGTTCATGCATCTGTGTGTTTGTGCAAATATCTGTGTCTGTCTGTATATGACTTTGTGCTTCTGTGTGTGTGTATATGCCTTTGTATGTCTCTCTATATGCATGTGGGTGTGTGTCTTCTGTATCTGTGTGTGCATGCATGTTTTCACCTGTTTATGTGCCTGTGTTTGTATGTCTGTGTATGTGTGCTTTTGTGTAAATGTCTGTATGTATCAGTATGTTTGTGTGTGCATATGTGAAGGTCCGTGTGTGGCTATGTACAAGTCTGTGTCTATGTGAGTCCATTGTCTCTGAGTCTATATACATGTTTGTGTCTCTGTATCTGTGTGTATGTCCGTGTGTGCGTGCATGTGTGTCTGTGTAGATGTCTATGTGTATATGTGTGTATGTGTATCTGTGTATATGTCTTGTGTGTATCTTGTGTGCGCATGTCTCTATATGTCTGTGTCTGTGCATATCTATGTCATGTATGCATCGGTGTCAGTGTATGTCTGTGTTTGCTCTTGTAGTACATTGTCTGTACATATGTCTGTTTGAGTCTGTGCGAGCGTTTGTGTGTCTGTATGTAAATCTATCCATCTTCTCTGTGTGTTTGTGTGCGCATGTGTGTTTCTGTGTGTCTGTGTATATGTCTCTGTGTGTATATGTTTGTGTATGTCTTGTGTGTACATATCCATGTGCCTCTATCTGAACGTGTCTGTGAGCATGTAGGTGTCTGTGTATATGTCTGTGTGTATGCAAGAGCATGTCTTTATATATGTGTCTCTGGCTGTATGTCTCTAAATCTGTGTAGTGTTTGTGTATTTGCGTATATATCTGCATGTGAGACTTTTGTGTACTGCTCATGTGTGTTGTGTGTCTATGTATATATCTTGTGTATCTGTGTGTCTGTCTATATGTCTGTGTGCTTTTGTGTCTGTCTGTGCTTTTGTGTCTGTGTGTGCCTCACTGTGTCAGTGGGTGTACATATGTTATGTGTCGTGTATATGTTTGTGTATGTCTAATTCTGTATATATGTCTGTTGAATATAAGCATGCTTATTTCTGTGTCTGTGTATACATGTGTGTCTGTGTATATGCTCGCGTGTCTCTAGGTGTGTGTCTGTATGTCTATCAGTGCCTGTTTGCCTCTGTGCATATATTTATTGTCTGTGCATGTACTCATGTGTTTCTGTATGTACGTACATATACAGACACACAGACACACACACCAGTGTAGTATGTGTCTGTGTGTCTGTGTCTGTCTGTCTGTCTGTGTGTCAGTGTGTGCACATGCATGAGTGTCTAGATATGTCTGTGTCTGATTCTGTGTGTATGTCTGTCGTGTGCCTGCATACGTGTGTTTGTGTATGTATGTGGTGTTTGTGTGCGTGTTTGTGTGTGTCTGTTTATATATCTGTATGTCTGTCTTTTTCTGTGTAAGTGTAGGCATTTGTGCATAATTCTGTGTATATGTGTTTCTGTATATGTTGTGTGTGTCTGTGTGTGCATCTGTGTCTCTGTATAAGTGTGCATCTGTATATGTCTGTGTATATGTGCCCGCACACTATGTGTATGGCTGTCTCTATGGCTATGTGTATCTCTGAATATGTCCATTTTTATGTGTGTGAATGTTGCGTGTATAAGTACAAGTTGTGACAGTGCTACATGAGGGTGCCTGTGAATCTGTACCTATGTCTACATATGTGTGTGTCTTTTTATATGTCTCATTGTTGTATCTTTGCAAGCACTGGGTGTGTCTGTGTATACATCTATGTTTGTGTATGCTTGTGTGTGTGCGCATGTCTGTGTGTCTGTATATATGTTTGTGTCTGAGGGTACACGCATCGTGAGTCTGTGTATGAATTCGTGTTATGACTGTGTTGCTTGTGGGTGTCGTCTGTGTGTATGCCTGTGCATCTGTGTGTGCACTGGGTGTTTCAGAGTGTATATATCTGTGTCTCTGTGTGTTTAGCTATATATCTGTGTATATGTGTGTCTGTATACACGCTGCTGTCTTTGTACATGGCTTTGTGTCTTTGTGTCTGTCAATGTGTGAACATGTGTATGTCTGTGTATAGGTATGTGTCTGTGTAAGCATGTGTCTATGTATGTCTCTGTGTGTTTGCACATGTGTGTGTCGCTATGTATATTTCTGTGTGCCTGTGTAGATATCTGTTTCTGTCTGTCTGAATGTGCACATGTTGTGAGTCTGTGTATAAGACCCTGTTGTGACATGTTGCATATGGGTATGATTCTGGGTATATGTCTGAGTCTGTGTGTATCTCTGTGCATATGTGTGTCTATGCATATGCATGTGCATGCGGATTGGGTGTGTCAGTATTAATTTACTGTGTGTCTGTGTGTCTGCTATATGTCTGTGTGTCTGTATATGACTGTGTGGGCTTGCATTCGCACATGTGTGTGTCTGTGTATGCTTGTGTCTTGTGTCTGTGTCTATGTATATATGTGTGTATCTTTGTGTCTATGTGTCTCAGTCGGTATGTGCACATTTGTCTATGAATGTCTTGTATGTCTGTGTGTGTCTGTGTGTGACAGTATCTATGTGTGTGTCTGCATATGCCTATATCTGTGTGTTGGTATGTTATCTGTGTATAAGACCGAGTTGTGTGTTGCATGTGGGTGTCTGTGTATATGTCTGTGTGAGTTTGTGTGTGATGATGTGTATGGTTTCACCTATGCCTGTCTGTGTATCTTTGTGTGCATTGGGTGTGTCTGTGTATATATATTTGTGTGTCTGTCTATATATCTCTGTCTGTGCATATCTGTGTATACGTCTATGTGCTTGTGTGTGGTCTGCATATATGACTGTGTGTCTGTATGTCTGTATCATTGTGTCTCTATGTATATATGTGTGAAATTGTGTTCGTGAATATGTCTGTGTGTCTTGTGTGTCTATGTGTGGCACTGTGTGTGCATGTGTGTCAGTTTACATGTCTATGTGTGTGCACATGTGTGACTGTGTCTATTCCTTTGAATGTCTGTGTATATGTCTGCATGTTGTGAGTACATATAAATCCGTGTTGTGACTGTTGTAGTGGGTGTGTGTCTGTGCCATCTGTCTGAGTCTGTGTGTGTGTCTTTACAGATGACTATGTGTGTCTGTGTGTATATTGGGTGTTTCTGTGTGTATATATTTGCATGTCTGTTTGCGTGTGTCTACGTATATGCCCATGTGTGTATGTTAGTGTCACTGTGGATGTGACTCTGTATATATGTGGCGTCTCTAAGTATGTCTGCGTTCGGGTGTCTATGTGACTCGATCAGTGTATGTGCATGTATGTGTCTGTATACGTGTGTGTCTGTGTGTATTTAGTCAGTGTATATGTCTGTGTGTGTACATGTGTGTGTGTGTCTGTGTACATGTCTTGTGCATCTGTGTGTGCATGTTGTGATTGTGTGTATATGAGTTAGTGTGTGTGCGGATCTGTTGTCTGTGTGTGCATGTGGCGAAAGTTCGTGTTGTGACTGTGTTGCATGCAATGTGTCTGTGTATATGTTTACGTGAGTCTGTATCTCTGTGTTCATGTGCTTGTGAAAATATGTGTGCATATATCTGTGTTGTCTGTGTGTGATTATGTGTATATATGCTTGAGTGTATGTCTCTGTATGTATGTGTTTATGGCTATATATGTGTTGTGCTTGTGTATATGTCTGTGTGTGCATGTTGCTGTATCTATATATATGTCTTTTGAGTGTGTGTATGCCTGGTGTCTGTGTGTATGTCTGTGTCATTCTGTGTGTGCACGGGTGTGTCTCTATATATGTCTGTATGTGTCTCTTTGTGCATGGGTCTGTATGTTTCTGTACACATGTGTCATGCAATTGTGTATCTTCGTATATGTGTGTATGTATACATATATACATATATATGTCACTTGCTTATGTGCATGTGTTTCTATGTGTACATTTGATTGTGTGTCTGTGAGTCTGTGTGTCCATGTATATATCTGTGTGTGCATGTGGCTGTGTGTTTATGTATATGTGTGTTGCTCTCTGTATACATGTGTCTATGTACATGTCTTTGTGTTTGTGTATATGTCTGTGTCTCTGTTTGTGTGCATGTCTGTCTGAATACACCTGTTTGCGTATACATGTGTTTGCTTCTGTGTTTCTCAGTGTCTGTGTATATGTCTCTATGTGTTACGGTATCTGTGTGTGTGCATGTGTCTATGTTTGTGTATATGTGTTGTCTGAGTGTGTGCATGTTTGTATCTGTGTGTGTATCTATGTCTGTGTATATGAGTTAGTGTGTGTGCGGATCTGTTGTCTGTGTGTGCATGTGAGTCCGTGTAAAAGTCTGTATCCATAGCTTTGTATGTCTTTGTGTCTGTGTCAGTATGTGGATATGTGTGTATCTGTATCTATGTTTGTGTGTTTGTATACACATGTGTCTGTATGTATGTGTCTGCGTCTGCACATGTCTGTATGTCTGTGTGTGTGGCTACAATTATGTCTGTATGTCTGTGTATATGTCTGTTTCTGTCTGTGTGTGCACACGTTGTGAGTCTGTTTAAATCCCAATGTGAGTTGGTGCATGTGGGTATAGGTCTGTGTATGTGCTGAGTCTTTGCGTGTGCATCTCTATGCATATGTATTTTCCCATATGCCCCTGTGTATCTGTGTGTGCACTGGGTGTGTCTGTGTAAATTTATTGAGTGTCTGTGTGTCTATCTATAAGTCTGTGTGGGTCTGTGTGTGCACATATGTGTGTCAGAATATAATTCTGTGAATGTTTGTGTCTAGTGTCTGTGACTATGTATATATGTGTGTCTCTTTGTGTCTATGTGTCCCTGTGTTGGTATGTGCACATTTCTGTGTCTTCAAATGTCTACGGATGTTTGTGTATGCACATCTGTGTGACATATTTATATATGTGACAGTCTGTGTCTATGTCTGTATCCTTGTGTACACATGTTGTCTGTGTGTAAGAACGTGTTGTGTGTTGCATGTGGGTGTGTCTGTGTATATGTCTGGGCGAGTCTGTGTGCAATTATGTGTGTGCTTTCCCATATGCCTGTCTGTGTATCTGTCTGTGCACCGGGGTATCTGTATAAAATTATTGTCTGTCAATAAATTTAAAAAACTGGGGACATTGGTGGTGGGAAATGTAAACTGGCAGAGGGGCTGGCATTGCAACACTGTATGACTGAAACCAAATCAGGAACAACTTTGTAACTGCATCTCAGGTAGACTCGATAACTCAAAAACAACAACAAATTATCCAGGGGGTGGGTCACAGCAATAGAACAATTGGTGGGATGCCTTGCAGCGGCAGACTGGGGTTTGATGCCCAGCATCCCACTTGGTCCCCCTTGCACTGCCAGCAGTAATACTGAGTGCAGAGCCACGAGTACCCCCTGAGCATGTACCCCCTGAGCACCGCCGACTGTTCACCCTCTGATAACGCCAAAAAAATGATCGAGTGTCGAAGCTGAGAAACCTTGACCTCCGGACAAATAGATTCCCTTAAAATGGGAGTTGGAGGAGAAAATACTTCCAGTTATCTCATTCAAAGTTTGACTGAAATATCGTTCATGGAAGCGTCATCGATGTTACGCCTCAATAGGACATTTCTGTGGTCTGGATTAGACAGAACAACTGTGCATGTTACTAACAACTAAGCTACAGGAAGTTATTTGTTTCTGCTCTCAGAAGTACTCCCAGCTCAGTATTCCTCCTGCGAGGCCCCAGAGCCTCAAAGTCTGAGCTTTCAACATGCAAAGAGTGCCCAAACCTTGTGAGTCTTCTCCCGGGGCCCAAAGGAACTTCTTCCAGCTCGTAAGAGTCTCCAAGCTCCGTTGAAAGGTCTTGATTCGTCCCAAACACAAAGGTTTCCATTCGAAAGGACCCGTGCACGCCTGTGTCCACTGCAGTGCTGAGTCCAGACGTGGAAACCACCCAAAGGCCCAACCACGGACCAAGGGATGAAGAAGTTGTGAGACATAGACACACAGTGGGACCCGCTCTGCTCTACGAACAAAATCATGCAGCCTGCAGCCCCATGAATGGAGCCATGAGCATCATGCGCAGTCCAGCCAGTCCGAGGGACAGGGGCTGACACGGTGCTCTCTCACGGCAGGACTTACAGTGACACAGCCAGGGAGCAAGAAGGGCCAAAGGCAACACGCGGGCAAACTGAGCCCGGCCCTTGGGGGAGGGAGGTGGGTACCCAGTGCCAGATGTGTGTCGGGATGATCTGCACGCAATGCACCATTATCTGCCTGTCAATCACAGAAGCTCAAGCAATTAAATAGGGGGAAAAACATTGGAACAGTAAAAGTTAGTTTTTTCTTTTTTCTTTTGCTTTTTGGGTCACACCTGGCGATGTCAGCTGCATGCAAGGCAAACGCCCTACCCGCTGTGCTATCGCTCCAGCCCCGCCCCAGTATTCTTAATACTAAGGAGGCATCAGATAAAATTTCAAATTTCCAACACAAGACCCAGGTAATGGCTTGTGCTGAGAGGTCCAGTGGAATATAAGAAATGTCTTTTCTTGTTTCTGCAGAGAGGAAGCAGCATCATGAATAGCTGAGCCTTGGCACGACTAGAAGAAGACACAGCAGAAACTGGCTAAACAACGTCTGAGATGCTGGAAACTCTGAAGGACTTTTCTCTAGGTTTCTCCATGAAGAAGGAGGAGGGTGATGCACATTTCAATATATAGGGACTTGAGGATTAGTCATAGCACTAATTAAGTACTAGCTTACATCAACAGTTTTAGTTTCATACTTAATTAACATGATTGGAGCTCATAGCATTATCCCAGAATGAAAAATAATATTTTTTAATTATTTTTTATTTTTTAGGATTAATATTCACACTGCCAATATCACTAAGAATAAACAGGAAGGCTGTTGGTCTTGGCAGGCATTGTGTTCAATGGAAGGTAAAGGATGTAGGTAAAACAAAAAAACAACTTCACGTTAAGGGATGATTTATAGTTCTCCAAAATTACATGTTTCCAAATAAAGAAGGCTAAGTCAGAAACGATATCACTGTCACTGTATCGCTGTCATCCCGTTGTTCATCAATTTGCTTGAGTGGGCACCAACCAGTAATGTCTCTATTCGTCCCTGTCACGTGCTATTGTAGCCTGATGGCATATTGGGGGCTCTTTCAGGGTCAGGGGAATGAGGACCATCATTGTTATTATTTTTGGCATATCGAGTACGCCACTGGGTAGCCTGCCAGGCTCTGCTGTGCGGGTGGGATACTCTCGCTGTGTGGGCGCGATACTCTCGGTAGCTTGCCGGGCTCTACGAGAGGGATGGAGGCTTTTGGGGCAGCCTCTACTCACCTTTACAGGCAAAATAAATAAATCAAGTGAAATACTTTAGATAAAATCTCAGAATACATTATATAATCCCTTTAATAAATGGTTCTACTTTGCATACTTTTTACAAAATTTTGTCTGGTTAGGAGCATGTCAAAGTTGTCTTGTTTTTATGAATTTCTGTTATCAATGACATATTTTGCCCGAATATAATTTGTGATGTGATAAAAAAATGGACACTAGAACACAAAAATTTTCCACATATATTATCTAATATACATTCTCTGCTTTTTTGAATAAGGCATGAACAGATAAAAATCCATTATCATTGGGTCAGATAATCTAATGCTTGAGGTGTGGATGCCTTTGATGTGGCTGACTCCTGTCTGATCACTAGCACTTCATGGTCTACTCCACTCTCTCCCGGCATCATGGCTGGGTATAGCCCAGGAGTCTCAAGCACTGCCAGGAGAGCCCCGTAAACACTAGCACTGTAGGGTTTGAGCAGCACCACATAATCAGGACCCTCGTATCAGAAATGATATAAAGACATAAATAAATGTCTCCCTAATTTTGAAGAGACTACATTGATTAACGGGCTGGAGCGATAGCACAGCGGTTAGGGCATTTGCCTTGCACGAGGCCAACCCAGGTTCTATTCCTCCGGCCTCTCTCCGAGAGTCCAGCAAGCTACCAAGAGTATCTTGCCCACGCGGCAGAGCCTGGCAAGCTCCCACTGGCTTATTTGATATGCCAAAACCAGTGACAGACAAGGCGCACAATGGAGACGTTACTGGTGCCCGCTCAAGCAAATCGATGAGCGGGAGGACAGTGCTACAGTGTTACTTTGATTAAAAACAGGAAGCAGAGTCAGGGAGTGGATCGAACAGTTGGATATGCATCGGGCCCTAGGGCTGACCCTTGATATGGCCTGGTCTTATCCCTGATGGCTGGGCCTCCAAAGACCAACAACACCAACAAATCTTGGAAATCTCGGGTCTAACAGCCTCCTAACACCACCTGTTCCACATCAGGGACTTATCCAGGGTACAACTGGCAGCTTGACTTCATGCAAAGGATCAAATGCTCAAATGTTTAAGGTATAAATATCCATTGGTTCTTATTGATAGCTTCCATGGATAGGCAGAAGCTTTTCCGATCTGTACTGAGAAAGTCAGAGACGTGGCTTGGTATTTCTATGTAGTTTAGACAGATTTGGACACAGGAAGTCATTTTCTATCAACCAAAGGCATGGGTGAAGGAGTTATTACTTTTCATTTTTATGGTAAGACTGGGTATGCCATTATGCTGCTTTGGTGACTGTTGTGTTTGTTAACTTTCATGTTCTCTGAAACCAGAAACCATTTTGCCCTCAGTAAGCCAGAGAAGACCTTCTACTCCTCCAGGGTCTAAGACTCTCTAATAATATTCCTCAGCCTAATCTGTCTGATCTTTTCTTTCAGAGGTTGATGATTCCAGGAACCCAACCCATTCACTGTCTGGCGCCCATTAAAAATTAAGTTATCATGAGGTTTCACCCCTTGTGCAGTCAGGGTCAGCCTCCCTTTGTCAGCAGGAAGAAACTCCAGAAGTTGGATCTTCAACCATTTCCCTTTCAAGATTTGTCACACCCAGCGGCCTCCCCTGCCTACCCGCAATGGTGCTCTCCAAGCACAAGCCCTGCTGTGCATCCTGGGGAGCCAATCACCAAGCCTAGTATGGACAGCCTGATACCATCTGGAGAGGAAATTCAGCATAGCACAGGGAAGGCGGTCACTCGGGTGGGCAAGGACAAGGCCCCGCATGGATGCCTGTCCAGCACAGCACAGCCGCGCCCGGGGTCCAGCCTGCTCAGGCCACCGCAGGGACACGCAGGGCAAGTCTCTTCACAGGCGGAACACCCCTCCAGCTCCCGCTGCTCCTGCCTCTCCCCCTCATCCACCATCCTCCCAACCCTAGGTCACTAGGAACCTCTGAGGTCCTTATAAAGATCCGAGCCAGGCGCCCTCTCTCACAGAGCCAGATTCAATCTGTCTATGGTAGAAGACTGGGCCCTCAGTGTTCGTTTCCGTGGCTTGGTTGTGTTCATGACTGCAGAGCTCAGTGCTCGGGGATGGCTCCTGACAGTGCTCCGAGGAGCAGGAGGTGACTGGTGCCAGGAAGCAAATGCTGCCTCCCATGCACCAAGTACCCTCCCAGCCTGTGAGCTTTCACCTTCGGGGCTCCGGTGCCTCGAGGCTAAAAGCCTCCTTAGGGTCCAAGGCGGGAAGCCAGGGAACAACCATTGTTTGGAAGAGCCACAGCATGGGATCGAAGTGCAAGCTCAGGTCTCAATAGCGCGGGCTGTGGTGGCCTCCGATCCAAGCCCCTTTCTTTGAGATGTGCGTTAGCCGATCCTAGGGCTTGGCTCTGTCCATCTCATCATAAACACCCAGACCTCCTTGCTTTTTCCTCCATCCGTCTCTGGCCAGACTCACTTGGGACCTTTCCAGACACTCAGTCTGTCTTTCTAAGGTCTTCTGGGCAATCCTGGAAAAGAAGAAGGGCCATAACTGGCCTCCGAACTGTCTTTTTCAGAGGACAGATGGGCATCTGGCTCTCCAGAACTGGGGGAAATGCACACACACACACACACACACACACACACACACACACACACGTAATTTGGTGCCACTGCTGACCCCTATTGTCAGGGCGTTACCGAGGATTATGGGGCCCAGGAAGGAGACGGAGGGTGTCACATATGGAGTCTTGCTCCCTAGACTGGCATATTTTCTCAGAAGCAGGAATTCACGTTCGAGAAAGCCCTGGTGGGAAGCAGCAGCGGCAGCAGGGACCCAGCCTACCCCCTGCACAGTCCCCCGTGAGGGTGCCCCAATGTCGGGGCAGAGCGCCCCTCAGTCTGCTCCCCCCAAAGTGTGCTCCAGCCCCGTCTTCCTGGACACCCCAGAGAAGAAAAGGAACTGAGAAGCCAGGAGCACGAGAAGGAAGAGCCACGGGCCCTGGGCTTCTCCCTCCTGCCCTCTCTCCCGCCACGTCTGCAGGTGAGTACAAAGGTGATGCAACTGAACCAAACCCATCGCTGGTGGCCACGGCCATCATGGCCCGCTGCAAGGCAGCCTTTGGACACAGGGAGATTTCTTGTTTCTTCTTTATTTGTTTTTGTGACACACCTGTTAGAGCTCGGGGCATACTTCTGGCTCTGTGCTCAGGGTGGTGGCTGACGGTGCACAGGGGATCCTGTGGAGTGGCCGGGATGGAATTGGTACAAGGTTTTTGTGCATGCTCTTATTTCCGACAAGGAAAGAGATCTTGCAAAGCAGATATTCCCCGAAAGGACCACATCAGCCAGCAACGCAATGAATAGTCTCTTCGGAAAAGGTGCAATGCAGGTTTGTGTGTGCACCTGTAGGGCACCAGTCACCAGTCACCAGCCAGCCGGGATCTTTCAAGAGGGATCTTCACTAAGTGCAACAGTATCCAGGTTGAGATGTAGCAGAGGTGCCTCTGCCAGTGACTGCACCAAGGTCCTGAGCCAGGAGAAAACCAGTTTCCAAACACCTCGAAGTAGGTAGGTTGTCCAGCAGCAGGCTGGCCAGCTTCTACTGCTTCCCAGGAGTTCCCTTCGCATTGAATTTTACCCCAAATCGCCAGCAATGAGACTGACGTGTTTGGTGCCTAGATTCGGCAGGAAATCTAGTCTGTATCAGCATCTCTAGAGTATCCCCAGGGGATTCTCAAGGGGCTAGAGGGGAAGATCATGAAAGGGGGACAGAAGATGACAGCCCTCCCCCAATCGTGAACGACTTTGTCACTGTGTATCTCACCGTCATTAAATGGGGGGAAAATAAAGGATTTAAACAAAATTAAATTTAAAACTAAAATTTGAAGTAAACAATTTATTAAAATAAAATTAATTTTAATTAAAAAACTAAAAATTAAAAGCTCACAATAAAAAGTTTTAATTTTACAAAAGATTTTAAATTTTTGTTTTTTGGGTCACACCTGGCGATGCTCAGGGGTTACTCCTGGCTTTGCACTCTGGAATCTCTCCTGGCAGTGCTCAGGGGACCATATGGGATGCTGGGGATCGAACCTGGGTCGGCTGCGTGCAAGGCAAACACCCTACCCGCTGTGCTATCACTCCAGCCTGAAGATTTTAAAATTTTAAAATTAAGATTTTAAAATAAAAAAATTAAAAAGCACTAAATTTTAAAGAGTTAAATTCACATCTAAAAATGACTAGGACCCAAGCATCAGGACAGGGCAGGGTCTGGAAGGAAAGTGGGATGAGGCTGTGGGGGATGGGCAGACAGAGCAGGCCACTGTCCAGGCGTCTGCACTGAGGGGGACTCTCGTGGCCCTGGTGCTGGATGGAAAGAACCCCAGAGGATGCCCTTTCTCTGTCCCTGGTCCCCGAGGGGCACATGGTGCCTCGTGGCCCCCTCCTGGGGTCCCTGCAGCTCAGCCCCAGCCTCCTCTCAGAGCTCAGGGATCTCTCCCGAGGGTGCTGGGGAACCCCGCAAGGTGCCAGGACCCCAGTGGGCTTGGCTGCTGGCACTGTCCCACTCTCTGGCCTAGTGTCCGGATCTCGACAGGAGTGAAACATTGCTGGCTCGGTCCCAACCTTCCATTTATAGAAGCCCCAGGCCAGGCAAATCAGAAGAGACCTACACGAGAGGGTCTGGGCTAAATCTGAAAGGACAGACCTTTAAACTTGGCACCTCTCAGCAGCCTACTTGGATGTGGAACAGGTAATGCGTTGTTTACAGAAAATAATATATCTATGGGCCAGAGACACTGGAGCAGGCAAAGTGCTAGCCTTCCACACAGACAACCCCGTTCCGACCCTCAACGTGTCGCTTATCCCCCAAACGCTGTCCTGTTTGATCCCTGAGCACTGAGCCAGGAGGAAGCCCTGAGCACTGCCAGATGTGTTCCCCATTCCCCAAAGTGCCACGATGAAAATGTGACACAGTGACACTTTGAAAGGCATTTTTAAACAAATGCTCTTCAAACCGCTGGAGCGATAGCACAGCGGTAGGGCGTTCGCCTTACAAGCGGCCAACATGGCCAACCCGAGTTCGATTCCTCCGCCCCTCTCGGAGAGCCCGGCAAGCTACCGAGAGTATCTGATATGCCAAACACAGTAACAACAAAGTCTCCAATGGAGACGTTACTGGGCCCGCTCGAGCAAATCGACGATCAACGGGAGGGCCTTTACCTTTACCTGGGCTCTTCAAACCAACATACTTGTGTTCTGGTTTTCGTTCCTAAACATTGAAAGGACTGACAGGTGCTCTTCATAAATATAGATGCTTTGTTCTGTTTAGAAAGCGCATGGACCCTCAGGAATTACTCCTGGTAGTGCTCATATAGGATGTTGGGAATCGAACCCAGGTTGGTCCTACCCGCTGTGCTATCTCTCTACCGCCCTCTATTTCTTTTCTTTCTCTTTCCTTCCTCCTTCCTCCCTCCCTCCCTCCTTTCTCTTTCTTTCTTTCTTTCTTTCTTTCTTTCTTTCTTTCTTTCTTTCTTTCTTTCTTTCTTCTTTTCCATTCTCTCTCTTTCTCTCACTCTTTTTCCATGTTCCTTGAACCTTGGAAATAATAGAATGAAAGAAGCATCAGGAAAAGGTCACAGGCAGCTTTTGGCAGAAACAGCGCCCCCCAGTGTCCACACGGACAAACAGCTCATACACGGGCAGGAGGTACCTCAGTCACGCTGAGCACCTGGACACTGAGCCCTGTTCGCAGTGGCCAGCCGCTGGACGGGTTCCAGAGTGGGGTGGCTTAGTTCCCTGCCTCACTGCGTCACAGCGGTCTGAACGGGAAATGGGCTCGGGGCTCTGCACGTGGGTTTCTGGGGGCACATGGTGGACATGTCTCAGGCTCTTCCCCCTTCACAGCTCCAGGGCCCAGGAGGGCTGCCTGGGGACTGTTCTGGAAGGTGCAGCTCCCTTCCGGAACGCCTCTTTGCAGCTCTGGGCTGCTGGCTTCTGAGGAGCCTGCAGGGTCCGGGAACGCAGGTTCAGGCTGTGGCACAAGCATGAAAGTTCCCCTGAGCAGAGGCCAGCAATAGCCGCGAGGTCAAACTGAACAAGTGGGAAAGTTTGAGGGGATGCTGTGTGCCCTGTGACCCCCAACAGAGATCCAGTGTCATGAAGGCAGCCTGAACTCCCTCCCTCCCTCCTTCCCTCCCTCCCTCCCTCCCTCCCTCCCTCCCTCCCTCCCTCCCTCCCTCCCGCCCTCCCTCCCCCTTCCTCTCTCCCTCCCGTTCTTCCTTCCTTCCTTCCTTCCTTCCTTCCTTCCTTCCTTCCTTCCTTCCTTCCTTCTCTTCCTTCCTCTTTTTATTGCTTTAGAAATTTTTTAAAGTTACTTTTATTACACTGCCGTTATCCATAAAGTTATTGCTAACAGTTGCTTCTGGCACACAATATCCAAGCGCCAACCCCGCTGTGCTCCCTCCCTGCACCAAGGCCCTCGCCTCCCCCCTCCCAGCCCACCTCTAACGACCCCTCATGGATTCCACATTATTGCTCCAACACGACTTAAAGCAGCTGCAATGGGATTATCGGGCGATAAATGTCCAGCCCAGTGCCTTCTCACCAGCCCCGGCCTGAGAAAGCTCCCTGGGGCCAGAACGGAAGGGAAAGAGGTGTTTCCGGCTGGACTGCGCCTTGTGGCAGCAGAAGGAGCTGGGGAGGAAACGGGCCAACACAGAGGCCGGTCCTTCCCGACCAGGCCTTGCCTCGGCCCGACAGTGCCCCCGGCTCCCCGCACGCCCCCGTGCCTCTGCACAGTCTCCACGGCACAGTCCAGAGTGGCCAAGCCCTGGTCCCGACCATGGGCTTCAGTGTCCCCCAGACAGGACGTGGCACAGGGCTCAGGGTCACAGTGCTTGAGGGCCACAGGGCCCATCACAGGGCGGCAGGAGCAGGGATCTCTTCCTCTGTCCCCGCTGGGTCTGGTGTGGGCACAGGAGGTGCTCACAGTCCCGGGGAAGTGCTCTGCCTGCGGGACCCCACGAGGAGGATCAACACAGGATCCATTTCTCTCCCTTCTGCGAACAACGATCTGTTTCCCCATTGTGTTGACTTATCTCTCAGGGGGATACAACTGACAGTGCTCAGGGCTGACACCTGGCTCAGTGCTCAGGGGTGAGTCCTGGCTCTGTTTTCAGGGCCCCTTCTGGCTCTGTGCTCATGGATGACTCCTGGTCTGTGCCCTAGATTCCTCCTATCTCTGTCCTAAAGGAAAACTCCTGGGTCTGTGCTCCCTAGACCTAGGTTGGCTTCCCTAGACCTCCACTAGAAAATGGGATGTACTAAAACTTTCCTTCGGGATGAGGGTAGCCAGGTTCAAACACAAGACACCCTGTGACTTTGAATTCTATCTTCAAGGGACACATTGCTACTAAAGATCTGTCTGCCATTGACCTGAAAATCGATTTTAACAAAGCATCCTGTATTGGCTCTAACTGGTGAAGTGAGCCATTACCACAATGTTGAAGAGAACAAATTAATATCTGTTTCGAGTCATGAAAACTGTAAATAAAATTTAAAACTAGGACACAAGGAGAGAGTTCTATTGGTTGAAAACTCAAGGAAGATTTGGGTGAGAAAAATCCCCTTGATCAAGTGAGATTTGATCAAGCTGCAAATGAAAGATGTGCTCACATCTGGCAAACAGATGCTAAGGGTGATGGCTAGAAGCAAGCGTAGTAAATGTACTAGCATCAGGAAGCCCTTCCAAAGTCCACGGCGTGGCATCCAAAACCACCTACAGTGAACCCAGCTTTGCCCAGACTCAAGCAACACCACCTGCCAGGAGAATCCACGGGAGAAGCTTAAGGCAGGAGCCAGCCAAGGTGTTTTGGAAAGAGGCAGGACATGCTTGCTAGCCTGTGCTCAAACTGTCCCTATGGCAACTCCCAGCTCCATCACCGAATTACCCACTGACAGCAGAGGAAAGGATAGATGTGGCCGCGTCTCAATAAAACTTTACGCACAAGAGCAGCAGGCAGGTTGGGTTTCACAGACAGCAGAGAAAGGAATGGATGTGGCTGTGTCCCAAAAAAAATTACTGACAAGTGGCTGTGTCCCACTTAAACTTATTGACAAGAACAGCCAGCAGTTCAAATTGGATGGGACAGAGACAAGTGGATGTGGCTGTGTCTCAATAAAACTTTATTGACAAGAACAGCAGGCAGTTCAGATATCACAGACAGCAGAGAAAGGAATGGATATGGCTGTGCCTCAATAAATCTTTATTGACAAGAACAGCAGGCACTTTGACTTTAACAGTACAGAGAGGAATAGATGTGGCTGTGTCTGAATAAAACTACTGACAAGAATAGCAGACAGTTTGGATTTGACGGACAATAGAGAAAGTCATCGATGCAACTGTGTCCCTACAAAACTTTATCAACAAGAACAGTAGGCAGGTTGGATCTGCCCCAAGCTCTAGTCTGGGGACCAAAGGCAAAAGAAAAGATTGTTGGTGGCTCTTAACACTATGGATGAGCTTTTCACTCAAAGGAAGAAACAGCAAGGGCAAGAATTATTTACCGCCATCTCCTCTACCTGTGTAGAATTGGCAGGATGTTGAAAGGTTTAAGATAGGGATTGATACCACCAAACTCCATCATCAATGCAGCTCAGACGAGTCGGTTTTCTGACTTGTGAAATCAACTAGCCGGCTGAACAAGACCTAGATTGTGAAAAGATTAAGATGTCTGCTTACTGGAGGCAGATTAGCAATGGAGTCACAAAGGTACCTTCTGTCCTAACACAGGGAATACCGTGCTGATTAAATTGCAGCCAGCCTCGCTGTATTTCATCTTATAAAATGCCCCGTATTGTCCTTTCTGTTAAAAACACATAAAGAACACATAAAACGGGAGTGTTTCTGGGGTGATTATCTTTCACGTTTGTATTCTTTATTCACTACAGAGGAAAAGTAAGATCATAAAGTCTCACCGGATTAATGGGACAGTGTCTGAATTTTTATAGATGTCTCCTAATTCCTTCCCAGAGGCCAGAACTAGCAGATACATTTGTTGAAAGGGGATATCATTCATCACATCTCTTGTGGGGTAAGAACTTGCAATTCGATACAGCACAGCCCATCACTTTATTCAAAATTGAACAATGAGCAACAGGATGTCAGTTTATTCTTCTTTATGCAACCTATGATAAATATGGACACATTCATTCAGTGACCACTTTCTGCTGGGGAGTCAGCAAGCGTACAAATGTCTACAGCAATTTATTCGTCTGTGGTTCAAACCGTCTTCTCTGAGACACATCCTAACTCCTTCAGTACGATGAACTATTTCAGCTGCTTACTTTGCAAGACAGGACATAGGATATGAGGGGTTAGAATTTGGGGGAAAGAAGAGCTGATTTTGTTACACAGTAGAAACTTGCCATGTACCCAGAAAATCTGAAACATACATCTAAGATTCTGACGATAATGTCAGAAAGGCACATTTATTTGTTTTTAATGTGCTGCCTGGGAAGGTTTCTTAGAACCTAATAATAGTTACTGGGTTCAGAAGAGTGCCTTTAGGGGAAAAGTATATGTAAATAATAATGATTTTCTATTGGTTTTTGGGAGTCGCTGGGGCTATGCCCAGCTGACTCCTGGCTCTGCACTCAGGTCTTACCTGCGAGGGGCTCAGGGGACCGTGCGGGGGCATAATATCATGAGGAGCCGTGCTCAGTCCTGTTCGATCTGATTTTGGCTGTGATTCTGAGGCCGTGAATTAAATAGGAAGGACCCATGACGGCGACTGGGAATTGCTGCTCGCACCCGGTCTGCTTGCAGGGAAGGGGAAGGAGAAGGGGAAGGGGAAGGGGAAGGGGAAGGGGAAGGGGAAGGGGAAGGGGAAGGGAGGCGCGGAACCACCAGTCCCACTACCTGGATGGGAGAGTGCACCACTGCCACCGGGTGGAAGAGGGGAGAATTGCTGCCAGGCAGCCCCCAACAAACAACCCACCGGGCCTCAGGGGCTGGGGGAGAGGCAGGGGGACAGAGAAGGGACCACCAGGACAAAGACAGCTGGAAATGGTGACTCTGGACAAGAGCTTTGTGCCGAAAGGAGGCAAAGGGACACACAGGATAACTCTCAGTACCTGTATCGCAAACCATAATGCCCAAAGGGGGAAGAAACAGAGACAGAGACGAGACAGAGACAGAGACAGAGACAGAGACAGAGACAGAGAAGGAAAGTGCCTGCCATAG
This sequence comes from Sorex fumeus, assembly GCF_029834395.1. Taxonomy (NCBI): domain Eukaryota; kingdom Metazoa; phylum Chordata; class Mammalia; order Eulipotyphla; family Soricidae; genus Sorex; species Sorex fumeus. Next base: position 457,784 of record NW_026606385.1, on the reverse strand, counting down.
AGACAGGCTGGGGGGAGGGTGGCGGGACAGAAACTGGGGACATTGGTCGTGGGAAATGTAACCTGGCAGAGGGGCTGGCATTGCAATACTGTATGACTGAAACCCAATCAGCAACAACTTTGTAACTGTATCTCAGGGAGATTCGATAATTCAAAAACAACAACAAATTATCCAGAGGGTGGGTCAGAGCAACAGAAAATTTGGTGGGATGCCTTGCAGCGGCAGACTGGGGTTTGATGCCCAGCATCCCACTTGGTCCCCCAAGCATGGCCAGCAGAAACTACTGAGTGCAGAGCCACGAGTACCCCCTGAGCATGTTCCCCCTGAGCACCGCCGACTGTTCACCCTCTGAAAACGCCAAAAAATGATCGAGTGTCAAAGCTGAGAAACCTTGACCTCCAGACAAATAGATTCATTTAAAATGGGAGTTGGAGGAGAAAATTCTTCCACTAATCTCATTCAAAGTCTGACTTAAATATCTTTCATGTAAGCGTCATCGATGTTTCGCCTCAATAGGACATTTCTGTGGTCTGGATTAGACAGAACAACTGTGCATGTTACTAACAACCAAGCTAGAGGAACTTATTTGTTTCTGCTCTAAGAAGTACTCCCAGCTCAGTATTCCTCCTGCGAGGCCCGAGAGCCTCAAAGTCTGAGCTTTCAACATGCAAAGAAGTGCCCAAACCTAGTGAGTCGTCTCCCAGGGCCCAAAGGAACTTTTTCCAGCTCGCAAGAGTCTCCAAGCTACATTGAAAGGTTTCGATTTGTCCCAAACACAAAGGTTTCCATTCGAAAGGACCCGTGCACGCCTGTGTCCACTGCAGTGCTGAGTCCAGACGTGGAAACCACCCAAAGGCCCAACCACGGACCAAGGGATGAAGAAGTTGTGAGACATAGACACACAGTGGGACCCGCTCTGCTCTACGAACAAAATCATGCAGCCTGCAGCCCCATGAATGGAGCCATGAGCATCATGCGCAGTCCAGCCAGTCCGAGGGACAGGGGCTGACACGGTGCTCTCTCACTGCAGGACTTACAGAGACATAGCCAGGGAGCAAGGAGGTCCAAAGGCAACACGTGGGCAAACTGAGCCCGGCCCTTGGGGGAGGGAGGTGGGTACCCAGTGCCAGATGTGTGTCGGGATGATGTGCACGCAAAGCACCATTAACTGCCTTTCAATCACAGAGGCTCAAACAATCAAATGGGGGGTAAAAAACTACATTGAAACAGTCAAAGTTACAGTTTATTCTTTTTTCTTTTGCTTTTTGGGTCACACCTGGCGATGTCAGCTGCATGCAAGGCAAACGCCCTACCAGCTGTGCTATCGCTCCAGCCCCGCCCCAGTATTCTTAAAGTAAAGGAAGCATCAGATAAAATTTCAAATTTCTAACACAAGACCCAGGTAATGGCTTGTGCTGAGAGGTCCAGTGGAATATAAGAAATGTCTTTTCTTGTTTCTGCCGAGAGGAAGCAGCATCATGAATAGCTGAGGCTTGGCACGACTAGAAGAAGACACAGCAGAAACTAGCTAAACAATGTCTGAGATGCTGGAAACTCTGAAGGACTTTTCTCTAGGTTTCTCCATGAAGAAGGAGGAGGGTGATGCATATTTCAATATATAGGGACTTGAGGATTAGTCATAGCACTAATTAAGTACTAGCTTACATTAACAGTTTTAGTTTCATGCTTAATTAACATGATTGGAGCTCATAGCATTATCCCAGAATGAAGAATAATATTTTTTAATTATTTTTTATTTTTTAGGAATAATACTCATACTGCCAATATCACTAAGAATAAATAGGAAGGCTGTTTGTCTTGGCAGGCATTGTGTTCAATGGAAGGTAAAAGACGTAGGTAAAACAGAAAAACAACTTTAAGTTAAGGGATGATTTGTAGTTCTCCAAAATTACATGTTTCCAAATAAAGAAGGCTAAACTCTTTAAAGTCAGAAATGTTATCCTTGTCATTGTATCGCTGTCATCCCGTTGTTCATGAATTTGCTTGAGTGGGCACCAGTAATGTCTCTCTTCATCCGTGTCATGTGCTATTGTAGCCCGATGGCATATTGGGGGCTCTTTCAGGGTCAGGGGAATGAGGACCATCATTGTTACTATTTTTGTCATATCGAGTACGCCACGGGGTAGCTTGCCAGGCTCTGCTGTGCAGGCGGGATACTCTCGGTACCTTGCCGGGCTCTCCGAGAGGGATGGAGGCTTTTGGGGCAGCCTCTAATCACCTTTACAGGTGAAAGAAATAAATCAAGTGAAATACTTTAGAGAAAATGTCAGAATACATTATATAATCCCTTTAATAAATGGTTCTCGGCAGCTCCGGCCGAAACTCACGCATGACTGAAGACCCACAGAACAAGATAAGCGGAACTCTCTGAGACCTTGGACTCCAGGCTCAATGGACCCAGGGACAGAGGTTCTCTGCTTGCCCCCACCAACCACAGGTGACAAAGGGATTATAATCAGGAGCCCCACCATACCCTGCCTATCTGCTTCCACCAACCACCCAAGACCCAGGGATCGGAATGCGCACAGAAGACCCACCCTACCCCTACCGGGACCATATAAATACCCCACTGGCAGACCTCCACTACCGACACTACCTCCACTACCCAGCCGTCGCCACACTCTAGGACACTTTCCGGACCCGCGCGGCCGCTTCGCGGCCACGGGACCCATCATAAGACACTAAATACCCATCTTCCGGAATTGCCGTACAATATCTGATAGGGTTCTAATATGGTAACACCTACAAGGGCGATTAGAGGTCGCCCCAAAAACCTTAGGTTATGACAGGCCCTAGAGGTCATTCAGGTCCAGCTCCATATGGGGCTTTGAGAGTATGACCAAAGCATCGGTAACTCCTCACCTATACTCACTGGGAGACCTGGTCTAGGTTCGGTGACATTAGACTGCCATCCTTGAACCTCAGTGGAGAGGTCCCTATCCCATGACCCTGATCATGCCGTTCACTCTGAAGGTGGAAAGAATCAAAGCCTGGGTCCATGCTTCACATGTGAAAACTGCCTCCCCCCTTGAAGACAGGACGACAACGGCCAGTGGTGTGTCCTGCCAACTGGAGCCTCTCCCTCCAAGATAAAACTGAAGAAAGTGATTGAAGGGATCCTAGGGAGTGGCACGGGTTATTCTCTGCTTCTGTTTGCTCAGCTGTGAAGCAAACTCACTATGAGCCCAAATTTTGGCACTGGGTACTTTCTGCCACTATGACAGGTAGAATTATAGCCAATGACACCCAGGAAAGACGGAGACTGCACAGTTTCACCTTGGTCTGTACCAGTTATGGCCCATCCTGGGACTTGTGTTTGTTTAGGGACCTATAACTTGTAAGATTCCCCCTGCTGAGCCGATTTTAACCCAGAAATATAGGATAGACTCCCAGCAATTGTACCAAGGGTCAGCTAGAAGACTTGGTTTGTTTGCACATTTGACCTCCTAACGTCTGGCTTGTCCCCTTCCTATCTCATTGACTCCGGTACAGGCATATTGTTATGGAAGGGGAGCTGGGAAGGTCAACTTCTCACCCTGATCCCACCCCTCATGGGACCCCTAGTGCTCTTGCTTCTGTTCCTGACTGTGGGCCCCTGTTTCCTGGATGAGTTGGTGGCATGGAGTTTGTGAAAGAACGTGTCAGTACCATTCAGCTTAAGGTACTCAGAAAAGTATTTCCCTCTGAAACAATTGTAGGGGTCAAGATTGACCCTGCTCAACCACGGGCATCAAAGAAAAGGGAGGAATGAGAGACAGAGAAGCAAAGGCAGCGCCATGACAGGCTCTTACAGAAGCCAGAAAAAGCTGGGCGTAGGTTTCAGTTCTGGAATTCCTGCGAATTGGGCACAGATACCTGGAACTGAGTCATGATTTCCCTGAAGCGAGATAGCCTGGGTGAGGTCAATGATGGGTTACCAATCAGGTGCAGGTAGGGAAGCTTCCCTATGTAACTCCAACTTATACCCAATCAGCTAAGTACTAGTAGTGAGAAACCCCTCATACTGCAGCTGAAATGGTAGTCTGCGGAAAGTCCCTGTTCCATGATGCTATGGGAGAAAAGTCCTTCAGTTTTGAGACTCGGGGCCACTCGTTCTGAGAAGGCTGCCACTGTGTCGGTGAGCTTGATGAGGGCCCTAGCTTGAGCTAGCCGAGCTAGCTAATAAAAACCCTTTGCTTATTGTATCGCAACTTGTCTTCGTGTGAGAGCTCTGGGGAGATCTCGGCCCGGTTTGACACCACCAACAATGAAAATTACACCCACAACACTAACACAACAGCACAACCACGAGCAACACAGATACAACCACCAGCACTGACGACACTGTCACACCCACAAGCACAGCAAACTCAACAGGAAAGCCAGGAAGAATGCCCAGCCACTGGCATACCTGTGAAACCAAGAATCAGCCTAATGAATGCGAGCACCAAAAAGGAAGGAAAACCCACCCCCACACGCCAAGAAACCAGAAGGAATTTTACCGTGTCTTGCCAAGAAAGCGATTGGGCCATTACTTGTCTTCAGTGGGAAAAATCCGTGCATGGGGCTGTAAAGGCACTAGATATGGCCCCACATCCATCCTAGGGGGTCTCTCTCCTTGGCTTGTATGTCTGTCTGAGGCAGGGGAGCCCCAATCCCAATTCCAGAAATTCTGGGCCAGCCAGGCCAGCTGAGCCCACCCTGAGCCCTGAGCACTGAGTACCGAGTGTGGCCGGGCCAGCTGAGCCCAGCCCTGAGCACGGAGTACCGAGTGTTTGGGGGCTCCAGCCCTGCTGAGACTCCGGAGCCTGGTCAGCTGTGGGTGGGCGTGTCTGTGCCTTCAGTCCTGCACCCATGGATGAGGATGCTGCGGGTGCTTTCTCGGGGTGTCCGACCCGGCAGTGGCCTCAGAGTCCATGGCGCGGGACCTCTGTGCCCCCGGGTAGGGGGCAGATGGCGGCTGTCTCCACCTCAGCGCGCCCCCGCACACCTGGAGGAGATGCCCGCGCAGGCGCGTTCACTGCCCCCTGAACATCGTGTCCACACGCCGTCTGTGCGTCCACCAGCAGGAGCCTTCAGTGGCCGCTGTCCACGCTGCGGCCCTTTTTCCTCCTGCTAGGGCCCAGCGGGGGCGCTGAGCCGGGAACAGCGCCTGCCCTTCAGCCAAGCGGCTCCCCCTTCCCATCAATGCCAAGATATTCCTGTTCCACTGAGCAGCTGCTCAGGTTTGGGGGGGCAGGTTGGGCTGCGTGACTGGTCTGCAGGAAACTCAGCATTAAATGACCTTGCAAACGCCCCGCATCCAGGCTGCAAAGCGGGAAGAGGCTGCAGCTGGGAAGAGTTAGGCTATTCTTCCGGTGCCAGGGGTTGTACCACCCCAGCGCGGGCTGACGGGGAAGGGGATGGGTGCGCCCTCTGCCCTGCACCCCCGTCGATGGCTGCCCTTCCCCACCGCACCCAGCATCCGCATGAACCTTCTCACAACGTCCATGATGGTTGTGGAACACTGGGAACCCACGTCAGACTCTGCACTGGGTGCTCCTGGCATGTGTCCTTAAGGCGATTGCTTCAGAGATGGTTACTTACCCTACACGCTCTTCTCTATAATCACACACAATAGTAGAGAATTTGATTGTCTAGTATTCACAGCAGGTTTATCCTTTTGTAGCCAAAATGATGGTGACCCTTCCTTCCTTCCTTCCTTCCTTCCTGCCTGCCTGCCTGCCTTCCTTCCTTTCTTTCTTTCCTTTTTCTTTCTGTCTGTCTTCCTTCCTTCCTTCCTTCCTTCCTTCCTTCCTTCTTTTCTTCCTTTCTTTCGTACTTTTTTAGTCATGGTGAATTGCAAAGTTACTCATCATTGAATTTCAGGCATAGGATATTCCATTCCAGTCCCACCAGTGCTCACATGCCTCCACCAGTGTCCCCAGTTTCCGTCCTGAGCCTGTCTCTCGTGGACGCACTGTCTGCCTCTTTTCAGCACTGCATTCTGCTCCAAGTGACCGCTGCCCCCGCCAATGGCCTATTGTAGCCTGTTCTCCCCTGCCCCAGCCCCTACAATTAGCAAGTTTTCTGCTGGAGACTGGTTCTCATTCTCTGTTTCGGTTGCCTTGTGTTATTCCCCGACTCTGTTTCTTCATATCCTGCACGGTAGGAAGACCATTCATGTCTGTGCTTCTTCCTCTGATGCATTTCACTTTGCCTGAAACTCTCCAGAACCACTGATGTGGTAGCACATGACATGACTTCATCTTTCCTATGACTGAGTAGTATTCCACTGTGTATCAGGATTCCTCGATCCACTCATCGGCTCTTGGGCACTTGGGTTGGTTCCACATTTTGGCTCCTGTGAGTGACTAGTGCTGCAATGAACACAGGAGCGTAGAAGTCTTTTCTGCATTGTGGTTTTGGACCCCAGTATATAACCTACTGCTGGGTCATATGGAAGTGCAATTCCTAGTTGATTGAGAAAGGTCCCTGTTGTCTCCCTAAAAGCCCGGGCCAGTAGACACTGCCCCAGCAGTGAGCACGAGGCTTCCTGTCCCCGCATCCACACCAGCACTGCTTGTTCTGGTTGGTTTGCTTGATTTTGGCTTTCAGGGTTACACCTGGAGATGCAAGGAATAACCTACATCGGCACTCAGGAATTACTGCTCCTGGTGGTGCTCGGGTTATTCCTGGCTCTACACTCAGGAATTACTCCTGGCGGTGCTCGGAGGACCACATGGTTGTGCAGGGGATTAAACCCTGGTCGGCCAACGCCCTCCCCTGTGCTGTCGTTCCAGGCCCGGTTGCTCTCGTTCTTCTGGATGTGTGCCAGTCTCTTGGCATCAGATGACATCTTGTTTTGAGTGGCATCTCCCTGATCATGAGCAATGTTGAGCATTTTCTCACACGCCTTTTGGCTGGTTGTATTTCTTCTTTGAGGAAGTTTCTGCTCATCTCTTCTCTCCAGTTTTTGATGAGGTTGGATTTCTTTTTTCTTGTAAAGTTCTACCAGTGCCTTATATAACTTGGAGATTGATCCTAAGTCAGATGAATGGTTTCCACTTGTCATTGGGCCATTTTATTTTTCTTAAATTTTTATTAGTGAAACACCATGAGGTACAGTTGTAGACTTACAAAGTTGTGTGCTTGGGTTTCAGTTATACAATGATCGAATACCCATCCCTCCACCAGTGCCCATACTCCGACACCACCAGTCCCAGTATCCCTCCCTCCCCCATCCCCCACAACCCACTCCACCTCTGTGGCAGGGCATTCCCTTTTGTTATCTTTCTCATTTTGAGTGCCGTGGTTTGCAAAAGAGCCATTGAATGGCAATATTTTTCGGTCTATAGTCTACTCTCATCACGCATTTTCAGTGGGCCAATTTTGTATTCTGGTCATTGTTTCTTTTGCAGTTCAGAAGCTTCTAAATGTACGTATGTATGTATGTATGTATGTATGTATTTAGCTTTTTGGGTCACACGTGGCGATGCTCAGGGGCTACTCCTGGCTCTGCGTGCAGGGATTACTCCTAGCAGTTCTCGGGGAAATATATAGGATGCTGCGGATCAAATCCCGGTCAGCCATATGCAAGGAAAGCAGCCTATCCCTCCGCTCTGGCCCTAAGGTTCTGAATTTCATGTAGTCCCAATTGTTTCTCTTGATTTGTTTGGTGTGGCCAGTGGTCTTGCCTCATTGAGGATGCCGCTAACTTCAATATAACGGAGATTTCTGCTAATCTTTTCCTCTATATACCTTATGGATTCAGGTCTGATATCCAGGTCTTTAATTCCTATTGATTTTATTTTGTGCACGGCATTAGAAATGGGTGAGTTCATATTTTGACAGTGACTGCCAGCTTTTCCAGTACCACGAGTTTTAGAAGGTTTTCCTTGCTCCGCTTTATGTAACATAGAGTTTAAACAGCAGGAAATGAGCGTTTATATAAGTTTATATGAGTGTTTACAAAATAACATTTTATTGTTATCCTATAACTATGAATAATTAGCCCACTATATATTTCCTGTGTGTATGCATACAGCAGGTAGGTTGACATATATATTTAGCACATACTGATAGAGATATGCAGAGATGTGTTACTTGAAGGCTTTAGTCTTCTCTCTGTAGAGAGAAACAACGGTCCTCAGACTCACATGAAATATAAGAGGCACTAGAGAGAGAGTATAGCACGGATGGAGGGTGCTCGCCTGTTCCAGTCTCACATCATACACGGCCCCCTGGCACTGCCAGGAGTGATACCTGAGCACAGAGCCAAGAGTCAGTCCTCAGAAGGGCCCAAAATAAAAATAGCATAAAAAATAAGTGCCACATTGCTTAGACTTTGTTGCTATCTTCACCCATGCTAAACACATCATATTGTCACAAACAGTGTTTGAGCTGGAGAGGGCAGGGTGTCACTCACTCAAGGGATTGGGTCATTGTAGCTTTGGACCACGGCTGGACTTGACAGAGGCACTTTGCTTGTTGCAAAACACCCACACCGTCATCCTTCCCTACTAGAAAAAGGTACAACGGCAAGACACACTGAAGTTTGTTATCCGCAAAGAGAAATAGGGTCATCTCGTATTCTTCAACGGGAGGAACCCCAACACGGATGCAAACAAAAACTCCCAGCCGCGTGCGGTGCGCCCCTCAGCAACATCTCAGGCCTGGATTCCCTGGCTGGCCGCCAGCTCCCCCGATGAGCCCCGAGTGTCCACTGAAGCCCGTTCCCATAAGGCCTCACCCACGCCCCGACCCCCCAGAGGGTGGGGAGCCCGGGGAGGCTCAACTCTGCGGGCCCCCACGTCCAGGCACCTTGTGGCCGTGCCCAAGCCCACCCGCCCTCCGCTCTGTGCTCCCGACGGTCCCATGTGCGCACATGGTGGGGGGTGCGGGGAGGTTCCACCACGCAGAATCCCCGAGCCCCGAGTCCTAGGTCACGCGCCACGTCACTAAGAGTATGCCGGAAGGAACACTGGTTCCTAGGGACATGCCGCACCTGCACCCTCCAGCCTGGACGCTAGTTGCCAAAACAGGACTTGAATTCCTCCTACAGACCAGGCCCAGCTTGGTGCCCTGCGCCTGCGGCTGCCCGGTGGCTCTTGCGCCGCAGGCCCGCACCTACCCACAGCTTGATCACCCCCTTTCTGACCCCTCCGCCCACGGTGATTGCCCCCACCTCTGAGGGGGTGGCAGAGACCTGCTGCAGCGGGAATGGGGACCCCAGGATACAAAAAGTGGACCAGGGCTCAGGGAAATGGGATGAACCAGAGGGAGGCAGGCCCAAGGGGGGTGTGGCAGCCCAGAAGAGGGGGCGTGGCAGCCCCAGGACAGAATGAGGTGGACCCTAAACCATATCAGGACCCAGAGAGATCACAGAGGGTCCCATGCAATTCCCTCTATGCTGCGGTCCCCTGAATATCTCCGGGGGCAGTGGCCGGTACTGCCCAAACCCTGCCCAAAATCCTAAGAGGGAATCCAAGGGACCCGACTTCAAGGACTCCCGTCTTAAACATGCCTATCCGTTGGGCGCACCCTGCACTGCTCGAAGGATGCAAAGAGTGCGCAGAGGCGGCCGCAGAGCGTGAGGGCACAAAGTTCCTAGTGGGAAGGGGAAGGCCCAGCACGTGCAGGACCAACGGGTCGAAGCCTGACCCAGTACCAGCTGTGTGAGGCTCCCGGGGAAGATTCCAATTCAGTGGGACCCCTCGCCTGGGCGCTCAATGCACGAGCCCAAGCCCACACGCCCTCTGCTCTGTGTGCCCGACCGTACCATGCACGCACATGGCAGGGGGGGCATGGGGAGGTTCCACTGCGCGGGACCCCCGTACCTGGAGTTCTGAGGCCACGCCCTACATCACTAAGGGTATCCAGGAAGGAACGCTGGTTCCTAGGGACGCGCCGCACTGGCACACTCCCACTGGGACGCTAGTCTTGGACGCTAGTCGGCAACACGGGACGGGACGTGAATTCCTCCGTCAGACCAGACGCAGCTTGGTTCCCAGCACCTGGGGCTGCCCGCTGACTGTTCCGCGACAGACCCGCACCTGTCCGCAGCTCGATCACCCCCTTTGAGACCCTTCCGCCCACGGTGAGTGCCCAAGGGGGGGACAGAGACCTGGGGCTGCGGGGATGGGGGAGCAGGGTTCAGGGAAACGGGGCCAGCCCGAGGGAGGGAGGCCCCAGGGGAGGGGGTGTGGTAGCCCCTGGACAGAAGGAGGGAAGCCAAGGGAGGAGGGTGGGGAGCCACAAGGGAGGAGGGTGGGGAGCCCCTAGAAAAATGATGGGAATTGCCAGAGAGAATGGGGAACAGTGAGGGAGGAAGTTGAGAGTCCCCAGGGAGGAGGGTGAGAGACCAGAGGGAAGACTCCAAGGAGTCCCTAGGGAGGAGAGTGGGAGTCTCGAATGAGAAAGGAGGGAAACCCTAGGGTAGGTAGGTGGGATTCCAGAGGGGAGAGTCCAAGGAGCCCCTAGGAAGGAGGGTGAGAGTTCGAGGGAGGAGGATGTGGAGCCCCTAGGAAGGAGCGGGAGTCCAGAGGGAAGACGCCAAGGAGTCTCTAGGGAGGAGGGTGGGAGTCCAAGAGGGGGGTAGAGAAGCCCCTATGGAGGAGGGTGGGAGTCTCCAGGGAGGAGGGTGGGAAATCCCAAGGGAGGAAGGTGGGAGTCCAGAGGGAGGAGTCCAGGGAGCCCGTAGGGAGGAGGATGGGAGTCCCCAGATAGGAGGTGTCTTCTGGGCTGACAGCACTAGACTTGCATGACCAGAACTCGCTTCCGGGCTCCAGAGATGGGCCCCCAGACCCACCAGGAGGGACCCCTGAGGAAGACCTGGAGTCAGCCCTGGGCACCATGGGGCGTGGCCCCAAAGTTGACCAAACAATAAAAAGGTTTTTGTGTGACCCCTGGGGACCCCAAAGGTGCAGAAAGGGCCCCAATGGCAGGGAGGGGGTGTGCGTCTCTGGGCTGCCAGGGTCTGAGTGTGGCCTGTGATCTGCAGAGCCCTGACCCGGGATGACGCGGAGACCGTGCGACATGTGGTTCTACCAGGACCTGGGGACGCCGCGACCAGCCCAGGCGCCATGCACACAGGGCTACGGTGGGCCCAGCTCTGTGGGGCATCCTCAGCCCCACGCCCCTTATCCCTACAATCCAGGGCCTTATGTCCACGGCCCGCTGACTTACTACCCATGGCCGGGGCCCAGTGGCCAGCCCACAGGGGCCTATGGACATGGCTACTATGGCCAGCGGGCTCGCCGCCAGGGTCCCCAGTTAGTACCCTCTGACCAGCATGGATGGCCCGTTCGAAAGGAGGAAGACTGGTGCGAGGCTGTGGTCTACTGTCCACGGAAAGCCCCCTGCTTCCAGAGGGGCACGCATCACTGTCAGGCCCTGCTAGGCCACAAGACCCCTCATGGCCGGGCGGTGACCCCCGCCCCAGCCCAGAAGGGGGCCCCAGTGCCCCAGAAGGAGGCCCCTCCGCCTCCGCTCCCGGTGGCAGTGCCCGCCCCAGCTGCACCCGCAGTCATAGGGTGGCCACAAGCCCCTGACGATGGCCAGGTTGTGTCCACCAAGGACACACAGGCCTGTCTCAGTGACGTGGAATCGATGGAAGTTGTGTCCTGCGGGAGCAGCATTCAGTCCATGGATGCGGAATCCCAAGGGGAACCACTCAGCGACATGGAGGTGGATCCACCCAGTGTCCCCATGACCCAGCCACGCGCTGCGATGGCCGCACCCCAGGGCCAGGCGACCCACGTCCAGGCCGCAGGGATATCACAGCAGCGCTCGAAGAGGAAGAGAAACAACCGTGCGAAGCTACAAGGCCCACAAAGTAAGAGACACCAGCCGGGCGCTGGACCGGGCCCCAATGTCACCCAGGGCGCCCCTGTGCCTGTGCCTGCCATGCAGCTCCCTTCGGCGCCGAAGCCCGTGCCCCCCAATGTTCCGGGACCAAGTGGCACCCAAGGTGCCCCTGCACGCATGCCAGCCTTCCGATTCGCACCTCCACGGCAGCTCGGGCCTCCCAACGTGCCGGGGCTAAGTGGTCCCCAGGGCGGACCAGTGTTCCACTTTGCACCCCCGAGGCAGCTTGTGCCTCCCAAGGCACCAGGGCCACGCGGTACCCAGGGGCCACCTGTGCCTGCACCCGCCACCCAGATCCCACAGGTGTCGCACCCTGTGCCCCGCTATGTGCCCGCACCCCAGCAGGGCTTGAAAAGTGCTGCCACCCAGCAGGGCGGGTACCAGCGGCCACTTGTGGCTCCTGCTACTCTGAAGCCTAGGCCCGCAGCCCAGCAGGGCTCAGCCAGTGGTGCCACCCGGCTGATGTGGTACCAGCAGCCACTTGTGGCGGCCCACAACCAGGTCCCACCTGCATGGCATCCTGTGCCCCCCCATGTGCCCGCACCCCCACAGGGCTCGAAAAGGAGTGCCACCCAACACGCACAACACCAGCAGGCACTTATCAATCATGCCAACCAGGTCCCACCTGCGTGGCACCGTGTGCCCCCTCGCGTGACCCAGCAGGGCTCGAGCGCCAGTGTCACCCAGCTGGTGTGGCACCAGCGGTCACTTGTTGCCCCCTATGGGCAGCAGCGTCAGGGTGCCCCAGCCCGGAAGCTTAGGCGATAGGGGTCCCAGAGCTCAGGGGCTGCGGTCCTATGGGGCCCTTATGGCCCGAGGCCTCACGGTCAGACACCCCCACTCAGACACCCTGGGGCCCCCCAGTCTGAAAGGTTTCTCAGCACCTCCCATTACCATCCATATTGTTCCAGAAATGACTTGGATCAACTGCTCTGTATGAGTCACTCGATATAATCTGTTCTTTACCTTAGAATATATGATAGCATATTTTTTTCTCTAAAATAAAGTTGTTGCAACGTGTGTGGAGCCTGCACTCTGCTTTTCTCTCCGAGCAGGTGAGCGGGCATCGCCCCGTCGGGGTGAGGAAGGGCAAGGAGGAGCTGGTTGCTCTGCAGTGCTCCCCATTCTGAGCGCTGAGAAGCTCAGCGCATCTCCCCGCTCCTCCATGCTGAGGGTACTTGCCCCTTGGTGGTAGCCTCAGCTCTACTCAGCCCCGTCCCAGGCCAGGCTCCTCCCCCATCTTAAGCACCACTGTGCTCTCCAGCCAAGCAGCAGAATGGCTGAGGACCAGAGGGAGAGACGGGGCGGGGGCTTGGTGGAGGCACCCGCATGGCAGAGACAGCCCTGGGCTCACTCCCCGTGAGCCCCAAATCCAAACACCTCCAACACTGGGATTGAGACATCGGGGGCGAGGCCAGAGACTGAGGATAGTGGGCGGGCATTGGTCTGGCACAAGGCCCACCCATGTTCCACCCCGTACCTGCCCCCAGCCCCCAGGAGTAACTCCCGAGAGAACAGTCAGAAGTGACCTTGAGCAACACCGGGGCTGGTGCCAAACTTGAAAGTACTTCGATCAACTCCTAGGGGAGGGGGTGGGAGGGATCAATAGCTGTGTTAAAGCCTCTAGGCCGCAGGCAGCAGACCCCAGGGCCGCCCGCCTCTCCCCGAGGACTGCACAGATTTTTGCTCACCGTCAGCAGCCCCCACTGCAGGGGCCGGGCTGACTGGGACCCGGGAGCCGGATTCGGCGTGAAGAAATCAAACCCAGGGGCTGGGAGGGACTCAAGGGGGTGACTGAGCACGGCACAGCCACGGCTCATCCTGACCCTGACGGAACCTGAGCGACACCTGCGGACGGGACACTTGCCTCCTCCTGAAGCGGCCGGCTCCTCTGGGACAAGAGGAAGGTGGGCCATGGTCCTGCCCTCCGGGAGCCGGGCAGAGACACGGCTCTGAGGTGGGGTCACACGGGAAGGGGCATGGGCTCAGACGTGGGCTCACACAAGTAGGGACACGGGGGCTCTGAGGTGGGCTCACACAGGGAGGGCTATAGCGCTCTGAGGAAGGGTCACACAGGGACGACACGGGGCTCTGAGGAAGGGTCACACAGGGAAATACAGGGAACTCTGAGGAGTCAAACAAGTAGGGACATGGTGCTCTGACATACAGTCACAGGGAAGGGATTGGGGCTCTGAGGAGAGCTCACACAAGTAGGTTCTCGGACCTCTGGGGGGGTGTCACAGGGTTCTAGGGAGGGGTCACAAAATTAGGTGTACGCACCTCTGAGATTGGGTCACACAGGGGTAACGGGATGGACAGGAGGCTCCGAGGAAGGGTAACACATGGAGGTACACATGCCTCTTAAGAGGTGTCACATAAGTAGGTACATGGCACTCTGAACCTACTTATGACCACTCCTCATAAGAGTGGTCATAAAGGGATACAAAGCTGAGGATCACAAAGGGATGGTCACGGGGGGACACAAAGGGACACAAAGGAGGGACACAAAGGGACACAAAGGAGGGACACAAAGTAGAGGGTCACAAGCAGATGGTCACGGGCTGTCACAGGGTAGGGCCACAGGGCTCTTACGTGGGTCACACAAGTAGGGTCCAGCACTCAGAGGAGAGGTCACAGAGGGAGAGACAAGGGGTTCTGAGAACAGGTCGCATAAGTAGAAATACGGGGCTCTGAGGTGTGGTGACAGGGGAGGGACACAGAGCTCTGAAATATGGTCACAGAGGACAAACCTGGGTTTCTGGGGAGGGGTCACACAAGGACGGTCACGGAGTCTGAGAAGAGGTCACATGGGCAAGGACACAGGCTCTGAGAAGGTGTCACACAGGCAGGGACATGAGACTCTGAGAAAGAGGGACACGGGGCTTTCAACAGGGGTCAAACGGGCAGGGACAGGGGTTCGGAGGTGAGGTCACACAAGTATGGGCACGGGTCTCTGAAGAGGGGGCACATAGGGAGGGACATGGGATCTGAAGTGGGGGTCACACAAGCAGGGACACAGGGCTCTAAGATGGAATCACCCGGCAAGGAAGACAAATGGGTGGGGAGGGGGTCACATGATGTGTACATGGGGCTCTGAGGTTGGAGGGTTTATGAGTAGAGTAAGAGGCTCTCAGTTGAAGTCACACAATCAGGGACTCGGGGCTCTGAGCAAGGGTCACACAAGCAGGAAGAGAGGGCTCTGGGGACAGGTCACAGGGCCAGGGCCAGGGTTTCTGAGGAAGGATCACACTAGCAGGGTTATCCGACTCAGTGGGGGTCAGTTGTCAGGGAAACAGGTAGCCTCACAGAACAGATCCATCGGACATTTGTGGGTCAGACAAGCAGGAATGTGATTCTCTGAAGCAGGGACCCTCAAGCAGGGTCCATGGCTCTGAAGTGTAGTCGCACATGAAGGGTCATGGGAATCTGAGGTGTGGTCACACAGGCAGGGACACGGGCTTTTGAGATGGGCTCAAGTTTGGAGGGACACAGGGCTCTGAGGAAGGTTCATACACACTGGAACATAGGGCTCTGAGTTTGGATCACATTGTTGGGGACTCATGATCTGTGGAGGGGGCACACAGGTAAGAACAAGGGTCTCTGAGGGGTGGTCACATGTGTGGGACATAGGCCACTGACATCAGCTCTGACACAGAGATCTAAGTTGAGATCACACAGGCAGGAACACAGAACACAGGGGAGGTTACATGTCTAGGATGTGGGACTCTAAGTGGGGGGTCACACGAGCAGGGACATGCGCTCTGATTACGGGCAAAGATCAGGGTACATAGTTCTGAGGTAGGGTCACTTATGTAGAGTCATGGGAATCTGAGGTCACATGGGCAGGGACACAGGGCTCTGAGGTCAGTCAAAGTAGTGGAGACATGGAACTCTCGCTGAGGAGGGGTCCCAAAAGCAAGGCTCTGAGGGGTGGCGACACAAGCTGGGACAGGGCTCTGAGGAGATGTCACACAAGCAGGGACATGGGACACTACAGTGGATCACACGGGCAGGGGCAAATGACTCAGGTGGGCCATATGGCAGGAATATGTGCACTGAGGTGTATTCGCAGAACAGGGACCTCAAAGACAAGCAGGGGCGTGGTACTCTAAAGTGGGGATAAACAAGCAGGGTACACGGCTCTGAGGTGAGGTGACACAAGCAGGGACATATAACTCTGAGGTGAGGTCATAAAAGCAGGGACATGGGATGCTCAGTTGTGATTTCACAGGCAAGGCTGTGGGGATCAGAGGTGGCATTGACTGGATCTGAGGTGGATGATCACACTAGTAACAACATGAGGGTTGAGTTCCGATCACACAGGTATGGATCCAAGGCTCTGATATGGGGACACAACTGCAAGATACGAGGCTCTGAGGTGGGAGGTCACACGAACAGTGAAAAGGGTCTCTGAGGTAGGATCACATGGGCAGGATCACTGGACTCTGTGGTGAGGTCACACAAACAGAGATAAGAAGGTCTGAAGTGGGGTCACACAAGCAGGGTCATGGGGATCTGAAGTGTGTCACAAAAGGTCATGCTCAAAGGTCCTTGTGGAGGTCACAGAGGCAAAACCATGGGGTCTGAGGGGTTGTGACAAGGGTAAGGGCACGGGTTTTTGAGGTAAGGTCAGGTAAGGGGCAGCAAGGACTAAGGTGGGTCACATCAAAGGTAGAGTACAAACCTGTGTCACACAGGAAAAGTCTCTGAAGTCGCGGTCACAAAGTCAGGTACGAGGACTCTGAGTTGCCTGTGGGGAGAGGCCTATGGTGAGACCAGTTTCTTTTCTGAGATCATGCTGGAATGCAGGGACATGCACACTGAGTTGAGGTCACGAAGTGGAGACCGGGGGCTCTGGGTCAAATTAGTGATGGTCTTACATAGGGTGAGCAGGGCCATGACAAGAAGCTCTGATGTGGGGTTAAAAGAACAGGGGCATGCTTCTGTTGGCTGTCACCCAAGACAGGACGGCAGATTCTGAGCTAGGGAAGCAGGCAGAGGCCTGGGTTCGGTCACAGTAACACACACAGGACAGGGTCACACAAGTGGGACAAGGGTTCGTGAGGTGGGGCACACTGACAGACATGCGTCCCTGGAAGGGTCAGACCAGCAGCGATAGGGACTGGCAGGGCTCACCCACGCAGGAATAAGGGCTTTTTGAGAAAGAGTTCAGGATTGGGGTGTGTGCATGTATGCACGTATGCACAAAGGAAAGAGTTCAGGATATTTGCGGGATTGCATAGTGCAGCGCCCAGGGAGGTTTGTTTCTGTGTATGTACAATGGAAAGAGTTCAGGATTGGTGTGTGTGTGTGTGTGTGTATGTGTGTGTGTGTGTGTTTGCACGCGCGCACAATGGAAAGCCTTCAGGATTGTCCCAGGATGGAAGTTTGCAGGATTGCATGGTGAAGTGCCCTAGGGGCAGTGTGTGTGTTTGTGTGTGTGTTTGTATGTGCAGGTAAACACAATGGAAAGAGTTCAGGATTTGCTGCAGATGGGCAGTTTGCAGGGTTGCATGGTGCAGCACTGTATCTACAAAGATTATGTAGATACAACCTCACCCTGGCCAGGCCTGGGGGTCAGGGGCCTCTGTTTCAAATCTGCTAAAGCATCAACGTTTCTATCAAGACAGTAATATCAAGCTTTAGGACTGCTGCCCCCAATGACCCCTGTGCTGTTGGCAAACTGGGATGCATTCCTTTGGGATCTTCGGGAATTCGGATCTCTGCAGGTGTTACTTGTTTTGGCATCTGGAATTCTGATCTCAGATGTTATTTTTCTCTACCCTCTCTCCAACCCCCCCCCCAAAGTTCCATAAAAATCTAGGGAAAATAATAAAATAAGAACGGGGAGTGGGGGCAAGTACCTTGGGCCTTATTCGTGTTTCTGGTCAAGGAATAAAGATTATAAAAATTGGCACCAATATAGCCATAGCAGATGCATCCTCAGGGGTCAGTTACGGGTCTGTTGTAGCTTTGTGTCTCTCGTGACACTATTGGGTCCAGGTGAGAGAGGAGAAAGAAAATGTTCCCTGCAAAGGTGTGTGTGTGTGTGTGTGTGTGTGTGTGTGTGTGTGTGTGTATGTGTGTATGTGTGTGGAAGGGGCAAGGAGTTGGTAGCTGGGGGCTTCCCAGAGAGTCTTAGTTATTAATTGGGCAGCCTGGGGATGACATTCCCCTGGGGATGACATTCCCCTGGGGATGACACTCCCGTGGGGATGACAGCTTGTAGCAAAAGATCCCAGTTTCAGAAACGTGCCTATGTGTCTCTGTTTATATAAGTGAGTGTCGCTGTGTGTGTGTTGTCTGTGAATATGTCTTATTTTTGTGTGTCTAACTATATGTCTGTGCATATGGGTGTACTGTCGATGTGGGCAGTCTGTGTCGCTGAATGAATGTATATCTGTGTATAAATATCTGTGTGTATCTGCATGTGTCTGTGTCCATTTAAATATCTGTGTCTGTGTTCCTTTGTGTACGTCTGTAGGTCTTTGTACATGTGTGTCTGTGTAAATGTCAGTGTGTGTGCCTATGTTTCTATGGTTTCTATGGTTAGCTCTGTCTGTGTGTCAGTGTATAAGTCTGTGTGTATATTTGTGTGTGTCAGAGTCCGTGTGTATATATGTCTGATGTCTATGCTAATGTGTCTGTGTGTGCATGTAGGTGTGCTGTGTGTATGATTGTTTCTCTGTGTATAAATGTATGTGTGTCTGTGTATATGTTTGTGCATATATCTGTGTCTTGTGTTTACACCATGTGTGTCTGTGTATATATCGGCATGTCTCTGTATGTGTGCATGTGTGTCTGAGTCTGTGTATTTGTCTGTTCTATGTGTGTCTAAATTTGTAAATGTGTATTTCTGTGTTTACATTTGTGTGTCTCTGCATGTGGGTGTTTATGCATTTGTTTTGTGTGTCTGTGTTGGTATACATTCGTTTATAAGGCTTGCATGGTGTATGTGTCTAGTTGATAGTGTCTGTGTTTCAATGTATATATCTGTGTGTCTCTGTATATGACTGTTTGTATAAGTGTCTGTGTCTATATGTGTTTGTATCTATCTGAGTGTATAGCACAGCGGGTAGGGCATTTGCCTTGCACGCTGCCGACCCAGGGTCGATTCCTTCGCCCCTCTTGGAGACCCCGGCAAGCTACCGAGAGCATCTCACCCACACGGCAAAGCCAGGCAAGCTGCCCATGACATATTCGGTATGCCAAAGACAGTAACAACAGGTCTCACAATGGAGGCGTTACTGGTGCCCGCTCAAGCAAATCGATGAACAATGGGAGGAGAGTGCAGTGGCTGTGTGTGTGTACATGTGTGTCTCTCTGCATGTGTGGATATGCATCTGTGTGTGTCTGAGTGTGCTATTGATGTCTGTGTTTCATGATTGGGCACATGTGTATCCGTATCTATATGTGTGTTTGTGTGTACATGGGTGTGAGTCTGTGTATATGTCTGTGTTGGGTGTGAATATGTGTCTGTTATAAGTCTGAGTTTGCCTATGTCTGTGTGCACATATTTGTGTCTGTGTGTATATGTGTCTGTGTGTGTTGGTGTAACTGTATGTGCGTGTTTTTGTGTCTGTATTTTTGTGTGTCTCTCTGTGTGCATGTGTTTGTGTATATTCTGTGTGTACATGTCTGTGTTCACATGTGTGTGCCGCTGAATATGTATTGTATCAGTGTGTCTATGATGTACTTGTGCATATGCCTCTGTGTGTTTGTGTGTGCGTGTATCTGCTTATATATCCATATGTCTGTGTGAGTCTCTGTGTATACAAGTGTGTATGTCTGTGTATATTTCTGTGTCTCTGTGTGCATGTATGTGTCTATGTATCTGTTTCTACGTCTATTTGTGTGTCTGCGTGTATCTCTGTATGTGTGTCTCTTTTGTGTGCATGTGCATTTGTTGTATGTCAGCATTATTGTGTGCATACAGTGTCTATGAGTTTCTGTATGTATCTGTGTCTCTCTTCATATATGCATCTGTGTATATGTCTGTGTGGGTGTCTGTATGTCTGTGCATGAGTGTATGTCTGTGAATACGTGTCTCATTGGGTGTGGGATTGTACAGCTGTGTGTGTGCACACATGGGTGTGTTTCTGTGTGTAAGTCTGTATGTGCATCATGTGTCTCTGTGTGTCTATCTAAATGTCTATGGGTTCATGTGTCTCTGCTCCTATGTGTCTGTGTATGTTTGTGTCTCTGTATGTCAGTGTGCACATACGTCCGCATATGTCTGTGTTATATATCTGTTTCTCTGTGTCTGTGTCTATGTCTCTCTGTATATGCGAATGTGTGTGAGTTTATGTAGACATCTTTGTTGTGTCTGTGCGTGTGTGGGTGTGTCTGTGTGTGACTGTGAATGTGTATATGCTTGTGCCTGTGTATGTCTGTGTGTCTCCGTGAATGTGTCTATGTTGTGCCAGTGTATGTCTGTGTGTATTTGTGTGTGTGCGTATCTGCATTGTGTATATACTATGTGTGACTGTGTGCATTTGTCTATCTGTGTGTGTCTGTTTATGTCTGTGTATGTCTAGGTGAGCATGTGTGTGTGCACTGTGTGTGTTTCTATATATGTCTGTATTGTTTCTCTGTGCTCATGTATTTTACGTGGAAGTCTGTGTCTCTGGACGTGTGTGGGGAATGTTTTTCTGTGCATATGTCTATGTGACTACCTGTTTGTGTGTCTGTGTACATAAGTGTATGAGTCTGTGTGTGTGTGTCTGTGTGCACTTGTGTATTTGTAACTTTGAATCTCTAGAAGTATGTGTGTTGATGTGTGTGTCTGAGTGTCTGAGATTCTGTATTTATGTCGGTGTAAGTGTATGTACGTGTCTGTGTGTGCATGTCTGTGTCTCTTTGTGTGCACGCATGCTCCGGGTGTGTCTGAGGATGTCTGTGTCTCTGTGTGTGAGCGTGTCTGTATGTGACTGTGTCTGTGTCTATAACCGATTGTGTCTACCTTATGTCTGTTCGTGTCTGTTTGGGCATAGGTTGTATGTCTGTGTATACATTTATGTGTGTCTATGTGTGATTGTGTCTGCACGTGTTATGTATATATTATGTGTCTCTTTGTATCTGTGTACATGTTTGATTGTGTTGTGTGTCTGTTTATGTCACTGTGTGTATATGTCTGTGTGTATATATGTCTTTATGCCTGTGTGCATGTGTATACGCCTGTTTGTGTCTTTGTGTTGCACTAGATGTGTCCTGTGTATGCTTGTGTATCTATATCTGTGTATATTTGTGTGTATATGTGTGTCTATATGTGCATGTGTGAGCCTGTCTGTACATCTGTATGCCTTCGTGTGCACAGGTAGATCAGAGTCTATATCTGTGTATGTATCTGTCTGCGTTTGTGTAAATCTCTGTTTGTGTATCTTCGTGTGTCTGTGTACATGTCTGAGTGTGTCTGTGTGTATATATGTATCTGTGTATATTTCTGTGTGCACATGTGTATATGTCGTTCAAGTCTGTCTGTGTGCATAGGGGTTTGTGACTGTTGTATCTCTGTGAATACAGTCCATGTCTCTATGTATGTGTGTTTGTGTATATATATTTAGTGTCTGTGTGTGCATGTGCGTGACTATCTGTGTATGTCTCTGTGTGTCTGTGTGTCTACCTATGTATGTGTCTTTGTATGTTTGCTGTCTGTGTGTTCTGGGTATATGTCTATGTGCATGATATGTGCATGTCTGAGTGTATGTTTGCCTGTGTTCGTATGTTTACTATATGTGTATGTCTATATGCGTCTCTCCATATGCCAGTGTACCTCTGTGTGTGCACCTGTGTTTGTGTGTTTCTCAGTGTGTGCATGTATTTCTGTGTGTATGTGTGTCTCTGCATGTCTTTGTATGTCTCCATTTATGTGTATGTGATTTGTGTCTGTGCATATATCTGTGTGTATCTCTGTGCGTCACTGTGTATACGTCTATGTGTCTCTGTATATGTATTTGTGTGGCAGTGTGTACGTGTGTGTGTTGCTATTTGTGTGTATATGTGTCTGTGCATGTCGTCGCCTGTCTCCATTTATGTGTATGTGATTTGTGTCTGTGCATATATCTGTGTGTATCTCTGTGCGTCAGTGTGTATACGTCTATGTGTTTAAGTGTCTGTGTTTACGTGTCTGTTTGCATTTATCTGTGTGTCTCTGTGTATACGATTCTGTCTCTATGTGCATGTGTGTATGCCTGTGTGTGCCAATATATCTGTGTGTCTGTGTGCGCACGTGTGTTGACACATGTGTCCGCGTATATTTATATGTCTGTGGGTATGTATGCACATGCAAGTGTATTTGTGTGCATGTGTGTCTGTACGTTTATGTGTGTATGTGTGTTTGTATATCTGTGTATATAAGTATGTGTATATGTCTGTGTGTCTCTATATATGTCCGTTTGTACCTCCACGTCTTTGTTTGTATACGTGTCTGTGCATATTTTTGTGTATGTCTATATGTCTGTGTCTGTGTACTTGCTTGTGGGTGTTTGTCTATGTCTGTTATATATGTGTGCATGTGTCTGTGCACACGTGTGTCTGTGTGCCTGCATGTGAACAATGTTTGAGTCTGTGCATATGTCTGTCTGTCTGTATTTGCATTTGTATATATGTCCATGTGTGTCTGTGTGTTCATCTGTATATCTGTGTTTGTGCATGTGTCTGTTTTGGCTTGTGGATGAGTGTCTGTACGTTTGTGTATGTCTGTGTCTGTATTTTCATTCTTGTGTATGTCTCCCTCTCTGTGTCTGCCTATGAGTGCCTGTATTTATGTCTGTGTGTACGTCTCTGTGTATGTGTAAATGTCTCCGTGTCTGTATGTCTGTGTTCATCTGAGTATATGTCTTTATGTCTATGTAGGTGCATATGTGTGCCTATGTGTCTGTGTATACATATGTTTGTGTGTCTGTGTGTGTGCAAGTGAGACTCAGTCTGTTTCTATGTGTGTAAGTGTGCTATTTGGGTATGCCTACATCTGTGTTCATGTGTGTGTCTGTGTCTCTGTGTGTATGCACGTGCATGTGCCTGTGTATATGATTGTGTGTCGGTATGTGTCAGTCTTTGTGGGCATATGTGTTCATGTTTCTGCGTGTGTGGGTTTTTGTGTATACATCTGTGTCGATATATCTCTGTGTGCAGGTGGATCTGTGTGTGTATATTTTTTCCTGTGACTGTGTGCATGTGTTTGTTTATATCTTTGTGTGCGTGTGTCTAGGTCTATGTGTTTGCATATGTGTACGTCTGTGTATATACCTGTGTGTAGCAATCTGTGTCTGTGAATATGCCAGTGTGCGTGTCTGTGTCTGCATGTGACAGTGTGTTGGGATACAGGTCTGTATGTGCCTGTGTGTCTATCTTTATGCTATGTTTGTCTTAATATCTGTGTTTACGTCCGTGCACCTGTGCATATGTACATGAGTTTTTGTGTGCTTGTGTATATGCATGTGTGTCTTTGTTTCTGTGTATATGTTTGTGTGTACATTGTGTATTCTATGTGAACATTTCTCTGTGTGTCTGTGCCTATGTGTGTGTTCAAGAGTGTGCATGTGTCTCTGTATAAGTCTGCATGTGTGGTATTGGTTGTGTGTTTGTGCATGTCTATTTTTGTCCAGGTGTGCAGGTGTGTGTCTGTGTGTCTGTCTATGATCATGTATGTGTCTATGGATATGTGTGTTTCTTTGTCTATGTCTGTGTGTCTCTGTGTTTAGGTGTGTGTCTGTGTCTGTACATGTCTGGGTAAGTGTGTGTATCCTGAACTGTGCGTCTGTGTATATGTGTGTATATGTGTGTCTGCATGTGCATTTGTGTGTCTGTATGTCTGTTCTGTGTATGCATGCATATCTTTCTGTCCGTGTATGCATGTTTGTGTGTCTTTGTATATATCTCTGTCAGAGTGTGCCTGTGTACATGTCTGTTGTGTATGTTTCTTCCAAATATGTGTCTTTCTCTCTGTTCTGTGAATCTATGTGCACGTGTGTGTATCTGTGTCTATGTTTGTGTTATTATGTTGTGTGTGCATTGGGTACGAGTCTCTGTATATATCTGTATCTCTGTGTTTCTTAGTGTATGTCTAGGTCTCTGTCTGTGCTGTGTATATGTCTCTGAGTGTGCCTGACTGTCTTTGTGTATATCTTTGTGTGTGCATAAAAATATGTGCATGTGTGCTTCTCTGTGTATATCTATACGTCACTGTGTCTGTGTTTGCATGTGTGTGTGTCTGAATATGTCTGTGTGCCCTTGTGTGTATGTTTATATGTATCTGTGTGTATGCATGTGTGTCTGTGCATGTCAGTGTGTGCACATTTCAACAAGTATATGTCTATGTGCTTATGTAAATACGTGTATATTTGTGTGTACATGTGTGCACTTCTCTGTTGTGTATGTGTCTGGGTGTATAGGTCTCTGCATCTCTGTGTCTATATCTGTATGTGTGTGTACGTGTGTCAGTGTGTGCATCTGTCTGTGTTTTTGTGCATTTGTGTGTCTGTGTATATATATGTGTATGTGTGTGTATCTGCATGTCGTGTGCTTCTATATATTGTAAACATCTGTTTCTCTTTATGTGTGTCTGTGCCTGTGTTTATGTCTATGTTTGCATATCTGCATGTTTGTGTGTCTGTGTATATGAATGTGTGTATGTCTATGCATATATCTCTAACTATATGTCTGTATCTCTGTGTCTGTGATTGTTTCTGTGTGTGCGCCTGTATATGCCTGTGATTATATGTGTGTATATGTGTGCATGTATGTGCATCTATGTGTCTGCGTATGTCTGTGTATATCTCTCTGTGTCTATATCGGTCTGTCAATGTGTGTCTGTGTTCTGTGCATAATCGGTGTCTCTGTATGTGTGTGTGTGAGTCTGTATGCCAATTCTGTGTGTTTCTGTATATGTCTGTGTGCTTGTGTGTGTGTTGTGTGTATCTGTGTAGCAGCCTGTGTCTCTGTATCATTGTATCTCTATATTTTTCTGTGTCTTTGTGTCTGTGTATATGTCTGTGTGAGTCTGTGTCTGTATCTCCCTGTGATTCTGTATGTGTCTTGGTATATGCCTGTATCTGTGTGTGCATTGGTTTGCCTGTGTATATATGTTTGTGTGTCTTTGTGTGTCTACCTATATGTCTGTGTGTCTATGTATCTCTAGATTTCTCACTGTGGCTATGTCTTTTGTGTCTGTGTGTGTGCATGAATATGTCTCTGTATATGTCTTTGAATCTATGTATAAATCTGTGTATCTATGTGTGAGTCTGTGTCTCTATTTCTGTGTCTCAGTGTGTGCGCATGTGTGTGACCCTGTGTGTATATGTCTATTGACTGTGCTTATGTATGTCTGCTGTCTTTGTAAACATGTGTATCTGTATGTTTGTGCACATCTCTCTGCATCTCCGTATGTGTCTGTGCATGTGTGTGTCTGTTTATAGATCTGTGTGTCTGAGTATGAGACTCTTCATGTGCGTCTGTGCATATGTCTGTGTCTCTCTGTGTGGCTGAGCATATGTACATGTCTGTGTTGTGTGCGTGTGTGTTTCTGTGTGCCTGTATCTGTCTATACATCTGCCTGTATGTGTATGTCTGTGTGCACATCTCTATGTATGCATGTGTCTGTGTATATGTCTGGGTGTGCATGTGTGTCTGTTTACACAGGTAAGTGGATAACTACTGTCTGTGTTTGTATGTCTGTGTCTGAGTCTGTATGCCTTGTGTGTGCATGTGTGTCTGTCTGTATATATGCCTATATGTCTCGCAGTGTGTGCACGTAGGTGTGTGTTGGTGTCTATATCTGTGTGCGCGCAAGTGTGTGTGTCTGAATATGTCTGCGTGTGTCTTCATGTCTGTCTGTGCATACATGCCATATATGTCGGTCTGTGAATGTCTCCATGTGTGCATATGGTTGTTGTCTGTGTGCATGTATCTGTGTGTTCCTGTTTATATGTCTGTGGGTGTCTATGTGTATGTCTGTCTGCTTGTGTGCATTGTATGTCGGTGTATGGCTGTATCTATCTGTGTGTCTGTGTACACGCCTGTGCGTGTCTCTGTGTGTTTGCATATGCCTCTGAGTGCCTGTGTATATGCACGTGTATCTGTTTGCGTCTGTGTGTTTGTATATGTCTGACTGCGTGAGCATGTGTCTATATCTATGTGTGTGAATATATATGTTTGTGTCTCCATGGGCAAGCATGTGTTTGTATGTCTTCAGTGTGTCTGTGTGTGGCTGTGTGGCTATGTGTGCATATGTGTATATGTCTGTATATATGTCTTGGTATGTGTGTTTCTGTGTATAATCTGTGTGCGTATGTATTTCTCGATTGTGCACGTGTCTGTGTGTTTGCTTAATTCTCTCTGTATCTGTGTGTCCATAGTCTGTGTGTAAATTTGTGTGTTGGTGTGTGAACATGAGTGTTTCTCTGCATACGTGCATGCGTCTCTGTATGTATCTCAGTGTGTGTATACTTGTCTGAGTCTGTGTGTGTCTCTGTATATTTGTGTATGTCTCTGTATGTACGGCTCTTTATGAGTCTGTGTGTGTAACTCTGCCTATGTGTGATGATGTGTTTGCTTTGGGTATGTGCCTATGTATCTGTGTATGCAATGGGTGTGCCTGTGTCTATATTTATGTGTCTATGTGTCCATGTGTTTGTACATATGTACGTGGCTGTGTCTCTATGTGTACGTGTGGTTGTGTGCCTATGTATATGTCTGTGAGTCTGTATGCATCTGTGTGTCCATGCATATGGATGTGGGTATATCTCTGTGTACTGTGCGTGTGTCTGTGTATGTCTGTGTATCTGTATGTCTCGTTGTGTGTCTATGTCTGTGTCTGTGTATGCTTGCATGTTTTGGCATATGTATGGTTCTGTACAGGTCTCTGTGTGTGTATGCATCTGTGTCTGTGTATGTCAGTGTGTGTGGATCTGTATCTGTGTGTTGCTGTGTATATGTCTGTATTTGTATGTTTGTGTATCTGTGGCACTGTAGACATATGTATGTGTGTGTGCATGAGTCTGTGTACATGTCTATATATGTACATATGTATGTATCTGTGTGTGGCATTGCATGTGTCTCTGTGTACATGAGTGCATGTCTGTGTGACTGCATATATATGTCTGTTTTGTCTGTATATATGTCTGTGTCCTACCGTATGTGTCTGTATGCATGTGTCCTGTATCTGTGGTGTGTCTTTGTATGTCTGTGTCTATATCTTTGTCTGTGTCCATGCATGCATCTCTGCATGTCGGTGTGTAAGTCTGACCTTGTCTCTGTGTGTCTAAGTGCTTATATGCCTATTGTCTGTATGCATTTGTGTGTCTATGTAAATGTCTTGGCGTGTATCTGTGTAAATATAAGCGCATCTGTGTGTATCTGTGTATATCTCTATGTTTGCATATGTCTGAGGGTTTGTGTGTACACTTGAGTCTATGCACGTCTGTATTTATGTCTGTGTTCATGTTGTATATCTGCATATATCTGTGTGTGTGTCTGTGTATCAGTGTATATATTATCTGTTGTCAGAGGTCTGCATCTACGTGTTTTTGTATATGTCTCTATGTTATGTTTGTGTGTGCATGTGTCTGTCTATGTCTATTTGTATTTGTGTGTGCATGTGACTGTGTGTCTGTATGTGTGTGTCTGTTGTGTCTCTGTATATGTCCCTCCGTGAATGTCTGTCTGCATGCATGTATAAATGTCTGTGTGTCTGTCTACATGTCTGCGTCTTGTGTATATGTCTGTTTAGGATTGCGTGGTTGTGTCTATGTGTCTAAGTATATATGTCTACATCTGTATATGTGTACACTTCTATATCTGTGTGCACATATATACATGTCTGTGCATCTATACACATGTAGCCTGTGTCTGTATACATGGGTGTCCACCGAAGTATCTTTTGTGTGTGTGCATGTGTCTGTTTTGTGTATGTCTTTGTGTGTTTGTATATGTCTGTAGGTATGTCTCTGTGTATGTGTTTGGTAAGACTGCATCTGTCTATAAGTCTGTGTGTGCCTGTGTCCATGTGTGTGCATGTGTATATACTTTTCTCTATATGTCTGTGTCTGTATGCCTGTGTTGTATGTCTTCTCTGTGAATGTGTATGTCTCTGTGTGTTCATGTGTGTATCAGTGTACGTGTTCGTGTGCCTGTGTTTCTATCTGTGCCAAATAAGTACCGTTTTAGGAATTGGATCTCATGTAGATCTATTTTTCCTCCACAGCCAGGAGAGATGTTCTATTTTACTGCGGTTCTAACTCAAACCATTTAGTGTTCTTATCTTAGCAAATTAAAGTTCCAACACATTTAAGATATTAAGAATCACCCAAAGCTTTGTGCCACCTAGTAAACTATTTTCACGCCGAAGAGGACCTACCTTGAGATGTCAATCTGGCTAGGTTGATTCAGGCTCTGTTAGGAATGAAATAGGCAAGCAGGTAACAAACACTCTTCTTTGGTTTTGCATATATATTCATACACATATATACACACATATACGTATGTCTACATTACTTGGCCTTAGCATGGACCGTGTGCAGAGCAGGTGCTGACTTTCCGAGTCCCTGCTCCATGTGGTGATCGCTGGTGTACTCACCTGGCCAGAGTCCCAGCCAAGGTCCCCACGTGGTGTTCACCTGGCCTTTCCCCAGGATGAATCTCAGGATGGTGCTGGAGGCCACCGAGCCCAGATCCTGGTGCCTGGCAGGCTGAAGCAAGGAAGCCAGCAGCTTCTGGAAGCCACAGAGAGCAGCGTTAGTGAAGCAAGCCTCCTGGCCCAGGCCGCCACTCCCAGTCCAGCAAACAGCTGCGGTGACAGGGCAGGGCGCATCCCCTTCTGCTTGGGGTTAATCTCCACCTGTACTGCTTTTGCATATGGATTTCCTGATGGAATACCCTGAGCACAGACCCAGGAGTAAACCTCTGACACACAGACCCAAAGTCAAAAGAAACTTTAAAACTGGAGGGCTTCCAGAAAGTGCCCTGAGAAGGGAATCTGGTGGGGGCCGTCACTCACCAGCAGGTAGACAGGGAGACTCTGCCTGAGGCCAGGACCCGCACTGGCCCGGTCTTCGCTCCTTCTGTCTTCCAGGATTTGTGCACGCCATGGGGGACCCAGCACCTGGAACATGAAGGAAAGGACCCCGGGTTGAGTGAGTGCAAGAGGAAGCCTCAGTTTCGGCTGTGAATGGCTGTATTGTAGCTATCTCTGCTCCACATACTTTTTAAAAATAGTTTTCTATGAAAAACACCCTGATTTGCCAAGTTGTTCATTATACATTTGTTCCAGCACCACCAGAACGACCTTCCCTCCACCAAGATCCTCAGTTTCCCTCCCCACGCAGAGCTGCTGAGAGAGCCTCCGTTTCTGCTCCCGCCTCAGGGAGAAGGCCCATGGTTGGGCAGGCTCATCCTACAGTTTTGGCTTCCAGCAAAATTCCGGGCCTTTTTCAGATCAACAGGGAGTTAGCCACTGTCCGTGCAAATATTCTGCCCTAGAGTTTGGGCTCATGGTGGGCTGAGAAAATGGGCAATACCTAGGGCAAATAGCCAGACAGGCACCTGCCAAGAACCCACTTTCCATTTGAAAGGGTCTGCAGCAAACCCTGCTTACCCTGAAAGTCTGCAGCCCCTGTAAAACAAAGAGTGGTTTCCCTACACTCCTTCCCACTTGCAGACTTTCTTTTGTTTTCTTAGATACTTTTTTTCCTTTGGTACTTATGCTTTACTTTAAAACTGTTTAATTGAAATTCTGTGGTTTACCATACTATGAATAATGTGGACATATGCACATAATTCCAACACCACACAACTCATCACCAGAGCAGTTCCTTCCTCTCTTTTTTCCTCTTCCTAATCTCTAATACACGAGCCTATTAGCTACTAGGCTGATAAACTGAGGCTCTCTGCTTTCCAACAATGAGTCTGAGCATCCTGAGGACTCCCAATTTCCATTCATGAAAATACTGGAAAGCTGGGACCCTCTGTCCTGCCTCATCTGCCTCACTGCCGCCCTAGGCACAGTGGGAAATGGGGTTCCCTCTGGCTTATTCCAACCAGACTTTAAGAACTGGCAAACGGTAATGCTCAGAAAATGCTAAGAGCCAGTAGAAGGATGCCTCTACCCCATCTTGACATCAAAAAAGTAACCCTACTGAATAGAATAAAGTAGATTCAAACGCCCCTCCTCGTTTCCAGGTAGAATTAAACAGAATCGACCAGCCCCTCTCGTTTTCCTCTACGCCTTTTGACCTCAGTTGTGCACTGCGCTTTCGGCTCTGCTTGGGACCTGCGTGGGCTAGCGCCCGGGGTGGGATGCAGGGATCCGGGGATACAGGGATACAGGGATGCAGGAATGCAGGGAGGCGGGGATGCTGCTGGGCGGCCTCCCGGGGGCATCCCGCCCCGCCCCCGCCCGCCTCCCGGGCTCCGACGTCACAGGCACGGGGCAGGACCTGGGCCCGGGCCAAGCTGACAGCCGCAGAGGCACCGCGCCAGCAGCCGGCCGGCGGGGCGCGCTCACACTCCGGCAGGGGGCGCAGCCGCTCAGCATTTCGCCCACTGCCAGGGCCAATGCAAAAGCCGGCCGCAGGGGATCATTCCCGGGTTCAGGGGCAGCGGGGGCAACCACTTCCCGGGCGAGGCACAGGCGGGGCTCAGCCGGCTCGCTGAGGGGCGACCGAAAGGCAGCCCTTTGGCTCCCGGATACACATGAGGGCTGGGGCGAGTCCAGGACAAAGCGCCGGCTGGTCCCTTTTCAATCACCCGTGTGCCAGGGGGCGTGGGTACGCTCGGTCCAGCAGCCAGCCCCCAACGCCTTCGCCAGCGGGCTGCAGCCGCCAGTTGCAACGACTTCGCAACTGCGACCCGGACCCACCGCTCTTCCCCTCCAGGACTGCCAGGCAGCGTGAACCCAGCACAAAGTCTCGCGGGCCGGCCCCTCCTGGCCACGCCCCCGTCGCCACCCCTTTTCCCTTCTGGACCTATCCGAGGAGGCGCGCGGCGCGGGGAGGCGGGGCCTCGCGGAGGGTCGTTCCGGCCCCGCCTTCCGCGCGCGCGCACGGAGGCCGGCCGCAAGGGGGCGGGGCACGGAAGCGATCCGCGCTCCTATTGGCCGGGCGGAGCGCGGGAGCTGCTATGGGCCTGCAGCGTGAACCCAGCACAAAGTCTCGCGGGCCGGCCCCTCCTGGCCACGCCCCCGTCGCCACCCCTTTTCCCTTCTGGACCTATCCGAGGAGGCGCGCGGCACGGGGAGGCGGGGCCTCGCGGAGGGTCGTCCTGGCCCCGCCTTCCGCGCGCGCGCACGGAGGCCGGCCGCAAGGGGGCGGGGCACGGAAGCGATCCGCGCTCCTATTGGCCGGGCGGAGCGCGGGAGAGGCGGGCCGTGCCGGCGGGGGCTGCGATGGGCGGGGCGCGCTTGAGTGGCGGCCGGGCCCCTGCGCTGGAAGCCAGGGCGTGTTGGCTCGGAAAGGGACTCGGCCCCCAGGGCAGGGCTTACAGCGCGGCCTCGGGGCGGTCGCGGGAAGGCGGCCACGGCAGCCCCAGCCGCAGGGCCCCGGCCCCGGTTCCCTTAAACGTGTCAGCCCGGCCCGCGACTCGGCGACCCGGCCGGGGGCTTAGGGCGCACGCCCCACAGGTTCCGCCCCTACCGGGGCTCTGCAGATGGGCCCGTAGCCCCTGCACCCCGGGGAGCCGCAGCCGCCTGCTCTGGGCGCGCGGCTACAGCGACACACTGGCACCCAGTGGGGCGTGTGTGTCTGTGTCTGTGTCTGTGTGTGTGTGTGTGTGTGTAAAGAGATCAGTATTGTGGCAGGATGGTGGCTTGCCGGACTGCATGGTGAAGCACCCTGGGGAGAGGGGTGTATGTGTGTTTGTACACATGTCCACAATGGGAAGAGTTCAGGATTGGGGTGTGTGTGTGTGCATGTATGCGGAATGGAAAGATTTCAAGACTGTTGCAGGATGGCAGTTTGCAGGTTTGCATGGTACAGAGCCCCAGAGAGGTGTGTGTTTGTATGTGTGTGTGTGTATATGCACAATGGAAAGAGTTCAGGAATGGTGTGTGTGCGTGTGTGTGTGTGTGTGTGTGTGCACAATGGAAAGGGTTCGGGATTGTCCCGAGATGGCAGTTTGCAGGATTGCATGGTGAAGCGCCGTGGGGAGGGGGGTGTGTCTTTGTGTGTGTGTTTGTGTGTGCACGTGTGCACAATGGAATGAGTTCAGGATTGCTGCAGATGGGCAGTTTGCAGGGTTGCATGGAGCAGCACCGCTGGGAGAGGGTTAAATCGATTGTATAGATGCAGCCTTGCCCCGGCCAGGCCTCGAGATCAGGGGCCGCTGTTTCAAATCTGCTAAAGCATGGACGTTGCTATCGAGACAGTAACGTGGAGGTTTAGGACAGCGGCCCCCACCGACCCTGGTGCTGTTGGCAAACTGGGATGCATTCCATGGGGATCCTCGGGAATTCGAATCTCTGCAGATATTACTTGTTTTGGCATCTGGAATTGTGATCTCAGCAGATGTTATGTTTCTCTACTCTCTCTCCACCCCCCAGATTTCCATAAAAATCTAGGGAAAATAATAAAATAAGAACGGGGGGGGGGCGGCAAAGACCTTGGGCCTTATCCGTGTTTCCAGTCAAGGAATAAAGATATATGATGTGTTGTTTGTGTGGTATCTGTGTGTCTGTGTATGTCTGTGTTAGACATGTGTGTCAGTGTCACTATGCATTTGGCTGTGTGTCTATATATCAGTTGTCACTCTGTGCATGTGGCTGTGTGTCTGTTTATGTCTGTCTATATTTCTGTGTGTGTTCATGTGTCTGTGAGAATGTGTCAATGTATGTTTGTTTCTCTGTGTGTCTGTGTACGTTTGTGTATGCGCATATGTCCCTGTGTCTGTAAATGACTGTGTGTGTGGATATGTGTGGTGCATGAGTGTGTTATTGTGTGTGTTTATCTCAGTGTGTCTTGTGATTATGCCTATTTATATATCTGTGGCTCTATGTGTCAGTATATGTTAGTGCGCATTTTGGTGGTGTCTCTCTATATCTGTGTCTCTGTGTGCATGTGTCAGTATATATGTCTGTGTGTTTCTGTGTGTCTGTGTGTATATTTTTCTTTGTGACTGTGTGTGCCCACATGTCTCTGTATTGTCTGTGGGTCTACATGTTGAAATGTTTCTGTGTCTGACTGTGTGACTCTCAGTTTGTGTAAGTCTGTGTCTGCATGTTCATGTCTGTGTATATGTATGTCTCTGTGTGCATATGTTTGTTTCTGTGTGCATATGTGTCAGTGTATGTGTCTGTGTGTACACACCTGTCTCTATGGTCATTTTTCTGTGTGTGGCTATAAATATGTCTGTGTGTCTGTGTATATGGCTGTGCTTGCAATTTTGTGTCTGTGTCTCCGTGTATCTATCTGTGTCTCTGTGTTGATATGTCTATGTGTGGTATATGTCTGTTATCTCTGTGTATACTTATAGATGTATGTTTGTGTTTACTTGTGTATACTGTCTGCATATGTCTGCTGGACACATGTTTGTATTTTGTATACGGGTATATATCTGCGTTGACTGTGAATGTCTGTATTTGTGTACGTGTGTGTGTCTTGTATATATGTGTGTTTCTGAGTGTCTGTGTATATATATCTGAGTATGTGTGTTCACATGTGTTTCTGTGTACATGTCTGTCTCTGTGTGCATATTTTTCTTGCATCTGTGTGTGCATGTTTTTGTGTGTTTACATGTATATGTCTGTGTTTCTATGTGTATAAATATCTGTGTATTTCTGTGTGTGGAGGTGTCTATGTATGTCTATGAGAGTCTACGTGTGTGTATATTCCTTTTGTGTGTGCATGCTTACATGCCTGTGTTTCTGTGTGTGTTTTTCTATGTTTCTATATGAATGTGTCTGTGTATATGTCAGTGTATATGTATCTATGTGTATGTGTTTGTGTATATGCAGGTGTATATCTGTGTGTTTGTGCATCTGTCTCTGTGTACATTGTATCTACCTGTGCATGCTGTATATATGTCTGTGTCATTGTGTGTGCATGTGTGTCTACCTCTGTGAGTGTCTATATATTTGGGTGTCTGTGAGCATGTGTATCTATTGTATATGTCAGTGTATACGTATTTTGGTGTATGGATATGTGTGTAACTGTCATGTGTATGTCTATGTGTGCATGGGTGTCTCTATGTCTGTAAATATGTCTGTGTTTGTGTGCATGTCTCTGTGTGTCTGCATGTGTGTTCATCTGTGTATATGTCTGTATGTGTATCTATGTGTGCACCTATGTGTGTCTCTGGATGTTGATATATTTATAATTTTGTGTCTGAATACATCTTTTGTGTTTCTGTGTGCGCATTTGTGTGTCTGTGTGTGACTGTGCATATGTATGTGACTGCATATGTCTCTGTGTGTGGATGTGTGTGTTCCTGTCTACATATTTCTGTGTGTGAGCAAATGTGTCTGTGTATATGTCTGTATGTGTAGGTTTAATTGTGTGCTTCTGTGTGACTTTGTATTTGTGTGTAAGCATGTCTGTTTACGTATGTGTGTATATTTGTGTGTCTGTGTATATATCTGTGGGTGCATGTGTCTATATTTCTGTGGATATGTCTGTGTTTCTATGTGTGCATATGAGTTCGTATGTATATATGTCTGTCTTTGTATACCTGTGTGTGCGAATGTGTCTGTGTATATGTCTATGTGTTCATGTGTGTATCTGGAAACGTTCCCATGTGTTTGTGTACACATGTTGCATTTCTGTGCATGTGCATTTGTATATAAGCCTGTGTGTTTTGGTGTAACTGTATGCATGTGTTTATGTGTGTCTCTGTGTTTATGTGTGCCTCTCTGTGTGCCTGTGTTTGTATATAGGTCTGTGCGTTCACATGTGTCTCTGAATATGAGTGTGTGCATCAGTGTTTCTGAGTGTTTTTGTGTATATGACTGTGTTTCTGTGTATATGCATGGGTATGTGTCTTTGTATATGTCTGCTGTGTCTGTGTGTTCATGTGGGTACATGTTTGTGTATCTGTGTGTCTCTGTGTATGTGCATGTGTATGTATCTGTGTAAATGTGTATATCATGTGTGCATGTCTGAGTGTATATGCCTATGTGTCTGTGTGTTTATGTGTTTAGTGTATCTGTATGTCTGTGTGCATCTCTATGTCTCTATGTGTATCTCTGTGCACGTGTGTGTCTGTGTGTATCTCTGTGTTTGTATGTCTGTGTTGTGGGTGTGCATATGTGTATTTGTGTGTACATGTATGTTTATATATGTCTGTGTGTCTCTGTGGTGCATGCTTGTGTCTATGTATGTCTCTGTGTATATATGCCTATGTTGTGTTGCACATGTGTGTGTATTTGAGAGTACATGTGTTGTTCAGTGTATATGCCTTATGTGGGTCTGTATGTTTGTGGGTGTCTATTTGCACGTTAGTGTGTCCATGTTTGTGTGAGTCTGTGTATATGTCCTGTGTGAGTGCATATTGGTTTGTGTGTGTCTGTGTATATATCTATTTATATGTCTCTGTGTGAATGTGTGTGTCTATGGACATACCTGTGTCTGTGTATCTGTTTGTGTCTCTGTTGTCTTTGTGTGTACATATTTGTGTGTCGGTTTATATGTTGGTGTGTCTGTATGTCTGTGTATCTATGTGTATCTATGTCTCTATGACTGTTTTGTGTCTTGTGCATAAATGTGGGTGTATTTATGAGTAAATGTTTGTGTGGGTACTTGTATATGTCTCTGTGTATATGGTCCTGTCTGTGTATACGTCTGTGTGTGTCTGCATATCTATATGTCTCGGTGTGTGCATTGTATGTCCATATCTGTTTGTGTGTCTCTGTATATATTACTGTGTCTGTATGTGCATGTGTTTTTCCGTATATGTTTCTGTGTGTCTCTTGTGTGTATGTGGGTGTGTACCTGTGTATATATCTCAGTGTGTATTTCTGTGTGCAAATCTGTATGTATATTCGTTTGAATTGTGTGCAAGAGTATGTCTGCGTATATTTGTGTCTCTGTTGTGCATGTGTCCACCTTTATATATCTGATTGTGAATATGTGTGATTCTGTGTATGCATGTGTGTCTGACCATATGTGAGTATCCAGTGTATGTGTCTGTGTTCTGTGTGTGCAGATGTATTTATGTGTCTCTGTGTATATCTGTGTGTGCATGTGTTTGTGTCTATATATATTTGTCTTTATGCATATATGTGTTGTGTGTCTGTGTTGTATGTTTGTGTGTATACATCTTTGTGTCTGTGTATATACTGTGTTTCTGTATGTTTTATCTTCTGTGTGCATGTGTGTCCACATGTGTGTATATGCCTGTGTCTGTGTTGTGTATATGAGCATGTGTGTATCTGTGGGTATATATCTGTGTATTTATGTCTGTGTGAATGTGTGTCTGAGCATGTGCCCATATATGTCTTTTGTGTGCTTGTGTCTGTGTGTATGTCTTTGTGTGTCTGTGTATACATGTCTGTGTATGTTTATGTGCTCATGCGTTGTGTCTTTGTATATATCTGTGTTTATATATGTGTGTATATGTGCGTGTCTTTATGTTTGTATGTGTCTTGTGTCCTTGTGGATGCCTCTTTGTATATGTCTGAGTCTCTCTGTGTGCACCTGTATATGCATTTGTGTACATCTCTGTGTGTCTGTGATCATGTCTATGTGTCTATGTATATATCTGCTTGCCTATGTGTCTCTGTTTATATAAGTGAGTGTCCCTGTGTGTGTGTGTTGTCTGTGAATATGTCTTACTTTTGTGTGTCTAACTATATGTCTGTGCATATGGGTGTACTGTCGATGTGGGCAGTTTGTGTCGCTGAATGAATGTATAAGTGTGTATAAATATATGTGTGTATCTGCATGTGTCTGTGTGTTCATATAAATATCTGTGTCTGTGTTCCTTTGTGTACGTCTGTACGTCTTTGTATGTGTGTGCCTGTGTAAATGTCAGTGTGTGTGCCTATGTTTCTATGGTTTCTATGGTTAGCTCTGTCTGTGTGTCAGTGTATATGTCTATGTCTCTGTACGTCAGTGTGCACATACGTCCGCATATGTCTGTGTTATGTATCTGTTTCTCTGTGTCTGTGTCTATGTCTCTCTGTATATGCGCATGTGTGTGACTTTATGTAGACATCTTTGTTGTGTCTGTGCATGTGTGGGTGTGTCTGTGTGTGACTGTGAATGTGTCTATGTTTGTGCCTGTGTATGTCTGTGTGTCTCTGTGAATGTGTCTATGTTTGTGCCAGTGTATGTCTGTGTGTATTTGTGTGTGTGCGTATCTGCGTTGTGTATATACTGTGTGTGACTGTATTTGTCTATCTGTGTGTGTCTGTTTATGTCTGTGTATGTCTAGGTGAGCATGTGTGTGTGCACTGTGTGTGTTTCTATATATGTCTGTATTGTTTCTCTGTGCTCATGTATTTTACGTGGAAGTCTGTGTCTCTGGATGTGTGTGGGGAATGTTTTTCTGTGTATATGTCTGTGTGACTACCTGTTTGTGTGTCTGTGTACATAAGTGTATGAGTCTGTGTGTGTGTCTGTGTGCACTTGTGCATTTGTAACTTTGAATGTCTAGAAGTATGTGTGTTGATGTGTGTGTCTGAGTGTCTGAGATTCTGTATTTATGTCGGTGTAAGTGTATGTACGTGTCTGTGTGTGCATGTCTGTGTCTCTTTGTGTGCACGCGTGCTCTGGGTGTGTCTGAGGATGTCTGTGTCTCTGTGTGTGAGCGTGTCTGTATGTGACTGTGTCTGTGTCTATAACCAATTGTGTCTACCTTATGTCTATTCGTGTCTGTTTGGGCATAGGTTGTATGTCTGTGTATATATTTATGTGTCTATGTGTGATTGTGTCTGCGCATGTTATGTATATATTATGTGTCTCTTTGTATCTGTGTACATGTTTGATTGTGTTGTGTGTCTGTGTATGTCACTGTGTGTATATGTCTGTGTGTATATATGTCTTTATGCCTGTGTGCATGTGTATACGCCTGTTTGTGTCTTTGTGTTGCACTAGATGTGTCCTGTGTATGTTTGTGTATCTATCTCTGTGTATATTTGTGTGTATATGTGTGTCTATATGTGCATGTGTGAGCCTGTCTGTACATCTGTACGTCTTCGTGTGCACAGGTAGATCAGAGTCTATATCTGTGTATGTATCTGTCTGCGGTTGTGTAAATGTCTGTTTGTGTATCTTCATGTGTCTATGTACATGTGTGAGTGTGTCTGTGTGTATATATGTATCTGTGTATATTTCTTTGTGCACATTTCTGACCCCTCTCCTCCAGGCCCTTCTTACACTCGGCCACCAGGCCGCTCTTGCTCATCTGCAGCTCCTCCACCAGGGCCTGCAGCCCCACCTTGGCGACCTGCAGGGCGTCGTTCTCCGCGCGCACCCTCTGGAGCTCCTCCTGTACCGCCCTGCCCTCTTCCAGGACTTTCTCTTTCTCCGCCTCGAGGGCTTCTCGGCCGAGCCGCTCCTCCTGCCAGAGCTTCCCTGCGGCCCGCCTGGCCTCGATGACCTTCTCTTTATCGAAGAGAATCGCTTGGTTCAACAGCCAGAGCTTCCTCTGCTCTTCCCGCAGCGAAGAGTTTTTGGCCTCCGCTTCTGTGAGCTTCAATAGCAACGACCCTCTCTCTGACTTCAGAGAGAGCTTCTCCTTCGCCAGCAATTGATTCTCTGACCTCAGGGCCCTGCGATCCTCCGACATCAGCTCAATTTCCTCTGATGTTATTAGGTAAGTTAATGACTACAGAAACAAAAAGCGGGAAGAATGGAAACAAGAATGAGATCAAGCAGGCACAAGCAAGCCAAGCACGTAATGTGGCCTAAATACCAGAAATGAAAATCTCAGAGTAGTCTTACCTGCGCACACGCGCGCGCGCGCACACACACACACGCGCAGGACGGAGAGGCTCAAACACAGTTAGCTTCACAGGGTCAACATACCGACCTGCCTATTTTGGGGATGGGGGCCCCACACCTGGTGGTGTTCGGGTCTCGCTCAGGGTTCTGTGCTCAGGGGTCACTGCTGGCAGGGCCGGAGGACCATATGGGGTGCTGGGGATCAATCCCGGGTTGGCCAAGTACAAGGCAGCACTACCCATTCTACTGTCAGCCACTGCAGGACTTACAGTGACACAGTCAGGGAGCAAGAAGGGCCAAAGGCAACAAGCGGGTGAACTGAGCCTGGTCCTTGTGGGAGGGAGGTGGGTAACCAGTGCCAGATGTGTGTCGGGATGTTGTGCACGCAAAGCACCATTATCTGCCTGTCAATCACAGAAGCTCAAGCAAGTAAATAGGGGAAAAAACATTGGAACAGTAAAAGTTAGTTTTTTCTTTTTTCTTTTGCTTTTTGGGTCACACCTGGCGATGTCAGCTGCATGCAAGGCAAACGCCCTACCAGCTGTGCTATCGCTCCAGCCCCGCCCCAGTATTCTTAATGCAAAGGAGGCATCAGATAAAATTTCAAATTTCCAACACAAGACCCAGGTAATGGCTTGTGGTGAGAGGTCCAGTGGAATATAAGAAATGTCTTTTCTTGTTTCTGCAGAGAGGAAGCAGCATCATGAATAGCTGAGCCTTGGCACGACTAGAAG
Organism: Sorex fumeus; assembly: GCF_029834395.1. Taxonomy (NCBI): domain Eukaryota; kingdom Metazoa; phylum Chordata; class Mammalia; order Eulipotyphla; family Soricidae; genus Sorex; species Sorex fumeus. The sequence goes on along the minus strand of NW_026606385.1, from coordinate 418,336 downwards.
AAGACACAGCAGGAACTGGCTAAACAACGTCTGAGATGCTGGAAACTCTGAAGGACTTTTCTCTAGGTTTCTCCATGAAGAAGGAGGAGGGTGATGCACATTTCAATATATAGGGACTTGAGGATTAGTCATAGCACTAATTAAGTACTAGCTTACATCAACAGTTTTAGTTTCATACTTAATTAACATGATTGGAGCTCATAGCATTATCCCAGAATGAAAAATAATATTTTTTAATTATTTTTTATTTTTTAGGATTAATATTCACACTGCCAATATCACTAAGAATAAACAGGAAGGCTGTTGGTCTTGGCAGGCATTGTGTTCAATGGAAGGTAAAGGATGTAGGTAAAACAAAAAAACAACTTCACGTTAAGGGATGATTTATAGTTCTCCAAAATTACATGTTTCCAAATAAAGAAGGCTAAGTCAGAAACGATATCACTGTCACTGTATCGCTGTCATCCCGTTGTTCATCAATTTGCTTGAGTGGGCACCAACCAGTAATGTCTCTATTCGTCCCTGTCACGTGCTATTGTAGCCTGATGGCATATTGGGGGCTCTTTCAGGGTCAGGGGAATGAGGACCATCATTGTTATTATTTTTGGCATATCGAGTACGCCACTGGGTAGCCTGCCAGGCTCTGCTGTGCGGGTGGGATACTCTCGCTGTGTGGGCGCGATACTCTCGGTAGCTTGCCGGGCTCTACGAGAGGGATGGAGGCTTTTGGGGCAGCCTCTACTCACCTTTACAGGCAAAATAAATAAATCAAGTGAAATACTTTAGATAAAATCTCAGAATACATTATATAATCCCTTTAATAAATGGTTCTACTTTGCATACTTTTTACAAAATTTTGTCTGGTTAGGAGCATGTCAAAGTTGTCTTGTTTTTATGAATTTCTGTTATCAATGACATATTTTGCCCGAATATAATTTGTGATGTGATAAAAAAATGGACACTAGAACACAAAAATTTTCCACATATATTATCTAATATACATTCTCTGCTTTTTTGAATAAGGCATGAACAGATAAAAATCCATTATCATTGGGTCAGATAATCTAATGCTTGAGGTGTGGATGCCTTTGATGTGGCTGACTCCTGTCTGATCACTAGCACTTCATGGTCTACTCCACTCTCTCCCGGCATCATGGCTGGGTATAGCCCAGGAGTCTCAAGCACTGCCAGGAGAGCCCCGTAAACACTAGCACTGTAGGGTTTGAGCAGCACCACATAATCAGGACCCTCGTATCAGAAATGATATAAAGACATAAATAAATGTCTCCCTAATTTTGAAGAGACTACATTGATTAACGGGCTGGAGCGATAGCACAGCGGTTAGGGCATTTGCCTTGCACGAGGCCAACCCAGGTTCTATTCCTCCGGCCTCTCTCCGAGAGTCCAGCAAGCTACCAAGAGTATCTTGCCCACGCGGCAGAGCCTGGCAAGCTCCCACTGGCTTATTTGATATGCCAAAACCAGTGACAGACAAGGCGCACAATGGAGACGTTACTGGTGCCCGCTCAAGCAAATCGATGAGCGGGAGGACAGTGCTACAGTGTTACTTTGATTAAAAACAGGAAGCAGAGTCAGGGAGTGGATCGAACAGTTGGATATGCATCGGGCCCTAGGGCTGACCCTTGATATGGCCTGGTCTTATCCCTGATGGCTGGGCCTCCAAAGACCAACAACACCAACAAATCTTGGAAATCTCGGGTCTAACAGCCTCCTAACACCACCTGTTCCACATCAGGGACTTATCCAGGGTACAACTGGCAGCTTGACTTCATGCAAAGGATCAAATGCTCAAATGTTTAAGGTATAAATATCCATTGGTTCTTATTGATAGCTTCCATGGATAGGCAGAAGCTTTTCCGATCTGTACTGAGAAAGTCAGAGACGTGGCTTGGTGTTTCTATGTAGTTTAGACAGATTTGGACACAGGAAGTCATTTTCTATCAACCAAAGGCATGGGTGAAGGAGTTATTACTTTTCATTTTTATGGTAAGACTGGGTATGCCATTATGCTGCTTTGGTGACTGTTGTGTTTGTTAACTTTCATGTTCTCTGAAACCAGAAACCATTTTGCCCTCAGTAAGCCAGAGAAGACCTTCTACTCCTCCAGGGTCTAAGACTCTCTAATAATATTCCTCAGCCTAATCTGTCTGATCTTTTCTTTCAGAGGTTGATGATTCCAGGAACCCAACCCATTCACTGTCTGGCGCCCATTAAAAATTAAGTTATCATGAGGTTTCACCCCTTGTGCAGTCAGGGTCAGCCTCCCTTTGTCAGCAGGAAGAAACTCCAGAAGTTGGATCTTCAACCATTTCCCTTTCAAGATTTGTCACACCCAGCGGCCTCCCCTGCCTACCCGCAATGGTGCTCTCCAAGCACAAGCCCTGCTGTGCATCCTGGGGAGCCAATCACCAAGCCTAGTATGGACAGCCTGATACCATCTGGAGAGGAAATTCAGCATAGCACAGGGAAGGCGGTCACTCGGGTGGGCAAGGACAAGGCCCCGCATGGATGCCTGTCCAGCACAGCACAGCCGCGCCCGGGGTCCAGCCTGCTCAGGCCACCGCAGGGACACGCAGGGCAAGTCTCTTCACAGGCGGAACACCCCTCCAGCTCCCGCTGCTCCTGCCTCTCCCCCTCATCCACCATCCTCCCAACCCTAGGTCACTAGGAACCTCTGAGGTCCTTATAAAGATCCGAGCCAGGCGCCCTCTCTCACAGAGCCAGATTCAATCTGTCTATGGTAGAAGACTGGGCCCTCAGTGTTCGTTTCCGTGGCTTGGTTGTGTTCATGACTGCAGAGCTCAGTGCTCGGGGATGGCTCCTGACAGTGCTCCGAGGAGCAGGAGGTGACTGGTGCCAGGAAGCAAATGCTGCCTCCCATGCACCAAGTACCCTCCCAGCCTGTGAGCTTTCACCTTCGGGGCTCCGGTGCCTCGAGGCTAAAAGCCTCCTTAGGGTCCAAGGCGGGAAGCCAGGGAACAACCATTGTTTGGAAGAGCCACAGCATGGGATCGAAGTGCAAGCTCAGGTCTCAATAGCGCGGGCTGTGGTGGCCTCCGATCCAAGCCCCTTTCTTTGAGATGTGCGTTAGCCGATCCTAGGGCTTGGCTCTGTCCATCTCATCATAAACACCCAGACCTCCTTGCTTTTTCCTCCATCCGTCTCTGGCCAGACTCACTTGGGACCTTTCCAGACACTCAGTCTGTCTTTCTAAGGTCTTCTGGGCAATCCTGGAAAAGAAGAAGGGCCATAACTGGCCTCCGAACTGTCTTTTTCAGAGGACAGATGGGCATCTGGCTCTCCAGAACTGGGGGAAATGCACACACACACACACACACACACACACACACACACACACGTAATTTGGTGCCACTGCTGACCCCTATTGTCAGGGCGTTACCGAGGATTATGGGGCCCAGGAAGGAGACGGAGGGTGTCACATATGGAGTCTTGCTCCCTAGACTGGCATATTTTCTCAGAAGCAGGAATTCACGTTCGAGAAAGCCCTGGTGGGAAGCAGCAGCGGCAGCAGGGACCCAGCCTACCCCCTGCACAGTCCCCCGTGAGGGTGCCCCAATGTCGGGGCAGAGCGCCCCTCAGTCTGCTCCCCCCAAAGTGTGCTCCAGCCCCGTCTTCCTGGACACCCCAGAGAAGAAAAGGAACTGAGAAGCCAGGAGCACGAGAAGGAAGAGCCACGGGCCCTGGGCTTCTCCCTCCTGCCCTCTCTCCCGCCACGTCTGCAGGTGAGTACAAAGGTGATGCAACTGAACCAAACCCATCGCTGGTGGCCACGGCCATCATGGCCCGCTGCAAGGCAGCCTTTGGACACAGGGAGATTTCTTGTTTCTTCTTTATTTGTTTTTGTGACACACCTGTTAGAGCTCGGGGCATACTTCTGGCTCTGTGCTCAGGGTGGTGGCTGACGGTGCACAGGGGATCCTGTGGAGTGGCCGGGATGGAATTGGTACAAGGTTTTTGTGCATGCTCTTATTTCCGACAAGGAAAGAGATCTTGCAAAGCAGATATTCCCCGAAAGGACCACATCAGCCAGCAACGCAATGAATAGTCTCTTCGGAAAAGGTGCAATGCAGGTTTGTGTGTGCACCTGTAGGGCACCAGTCACCAGTCACCAGCCAGCCGGGATCTTTCAAGAGGGATCTTCACTAAGTGCAACAGTATCCAGGTTGAGATGTAGCAGAGGTGCCTCTGCCAGTGACTGCACCAAGGTCCTGAGCCAGGAGAAAACCAGTTTCCAAACACCTCGAAGTAGGTAGGTTGTCCAGCAGCAGGCTGGCCAGCTTCTACTGCTTCCCAGGAGTTCCCTTCGCATTGAATTTTACCCCAAATCGCCAGCAATGAGACTGACGTGTTTGGTGCCTAGATTCGGCAGGAAATCTAGTCTGTATCAGCATCTCTAGAGTATCCCCAGGGGATTCTCAAGGGGCTAGAGGGGAAGATCATGAAAGGGGGACAGAAGATGACAGCCCTCCCCCAATCGTGAACGACTTTGTCACTGTGTATCTCACCGTCATTAAATGGGGGAAAAATAAAGGATTTAAACAAAATTAAATTTAAAACTAAAATTTGAAGTAAACAATTTATTAAAATAAAATTAATTTTAATTAAAAAACTAAAAATTAAAAGCTCACAATAAAAAGTTTTAATTTTACAAAAGATTTTAAATTTTTGTTTTTTGGGTCACACCTGGCGATGCTCAGGGGTTACTCCTGGCTTTGCACTCTGGAATCTCTCCTGGCAGTGCTCAGGGGACCATATGGGATGCTGGGGATCGAACCTGGGTCGGCTGCGTGCAAGGCAAACACCCTACCCGCTGTGCTATCACTCCAGCCTGAAGATTTTAAAATTTTAAAATTAAGATTTTAAAATAAAAAAATTAAAAAGCACTAAATTTTAAAGAGTTAAATTCACATCTAAAAATGACTAGGACCCAAGCATCAGGACAGGGCAGGGTCTGGAAGGAAAGTGGGATGAGGCTGTGGGGGATGGGCAGACAGAGCAGGCCACTGTCCAGGCGTCTGCACTGAGGGGGACTCTCGTGGCCCTGGTGCTGGATGGAAAGAACCCCAGAGGATGCCCTTTCTCTGTCCCTGGTCCCCGAGGGGCACATGGTGCCTCGTGGCCCCCTCCTGGGGTCCCTGCAGCTCAGCCCCAGCCTCCTCTCAGAGCACAGGGATCTCTCCCGAGGGTGCTGGGGAACCCCGCAAGGTGCCAGGACCCCAGTGGGCTTGGCTGCTGGCACTGTCCCACTCTCTGGCCTAGTGTCCGGATCTCGACAGGACTGAAACATTGCTGGCTCGGTCCCAACCTTCCATTTATAGAAGCCCCAGGCCAGGCAAATCAGAGGAGACCTACACGAGAGGGTCTGGGCTAAATCTGAAAGGACAGACCTTTAAACTTGGCACCTCTCAGCAGACTACTTGGATGTGGAACAGGTAATGCGTTGTTTACAGAAAATAATATATCTATGGGCCAGAGACACTGGAGCAGGCAAAGTGCTAGCCTTCCACACAGACAACCCCGTTCCGACCCTCAACGTGTCGCTTATCCCCCAAACGCTGTCCTGTGTGATCCCTGAGCACTGAGCCAGGAGGAAGCCCTGAGCACTGCCAGATGTGTTCCCCATTCCCCAAAGTGCCACGATGAAAATGTGACACAGTGACACTTTGAAAGGCATTTTTAAACAAATGCTCTTCAAACCAACATACTTGTGTTCTGGTTTTTGTTCCTAAACATTGAAAGGACTGACAGGTGCTCTTCATAAATATGGATGCTTTGTTCTGTTTAGAAAGCTCATTGACCCTCAGGAATTACTCCTGGAAATGCTCATATAGGATGATGGGAATCGAACCCGGGTTGGTCCTACCTGCTGTGCTATCTCTCTAGCGCCCTCTCTTTCTTTTCTTTCTCTTTCCTTCCTCCTTCCTCCCTCCCTCCCTCCTTTGTCTATTTCTCTTTCTCTCTTTCTTTCTTTCTTTCTTTCTTTCTTTCTTTCTTTCTTTCTTTCTTTCTTTCTTTCTTCTTTTCCATTCTCTCTCTTTCTCTCACTCTTTTTCCATGTTCCTTGAACCTTGGAAATAATAGAATGAAAGAAGCATCAGGAAAAGGTCACAGGCAGCTTTTGGCAGAAACAGCGCCCCCCAGTGTCCACACGGACAAACAGCTCATACACGGGCAGGAGGTACCTCAGTCATGCTGAGCGCCTGGACACTGAGCCCTGTTCGCAGTGACCAGCCGCTGGACGGGTTCCAGAGCGGGGGTGGCTTAGTTCCCTGCCTCACTGCGTCACACCGGCCTGAACGGGAAATGGGCTCGGGGCTCTGCACGTGGGTTTCTGGGGGCACCTGGTGGACATGTCTCAGGCTCTTCCCCCTTCACAGCTCCAGGGCCCAGGAGGGCTGCCTGGGGATTGTTCTGGAAGGTGCAGCTCCCTTCCGGAACGCCTCTTTGCAGCTCTGGGCTGCTGGCTTCTGAGGAGCCTGCAGGGTCGGGGAACGCAGGTTCAGGCTGTGGCACAAGCATGAAAGTTCCCCTGACCAGAGGGCAGCAATAGCCGCGAGGTCAAACTGAACAAGTGGGAAAGTTTGAGGGGATGCTGTGTACCCTGTGACCCCCAACAGAGATCCAGTGTCATGAAGGCAGCCTGAACTCCCTCCCTCCCTCCTTCCCTCCCTCCCTCCCTCCCTCCCTCCCTCCCTCCCTCCCCCTTCCTCTCTCCCTCCCGCTCTTCCTTCCTTCCTTCCTTCCTTCCTACCTTCCTTCCTTCCTTCCTTCCTTCCTTCCTTCCTTCCTTCTCTTCCTTCCTCTTTTTATTGCTTTAGAAATTTTTTAAAGTTACTTTTATTACACTGCCGTTATCCATAAAGTTATTGCTAACAGTTGCTTCTGGCACACAATATCCAAGCGCCAACCCCACTGTGCTCCCTCCCTGCACCAAGGCCCTCGCCCTCCCCCCTCCCAGCCCACCTCTAAGGACCCCTCATGGATTCCACATTATTGCTCCAACACGACTTAAAGCAGCTGCAATGGGATTATCGGGCGATAAATGTCCAGCCCAGTGCCTTCTCACCAGCCCCGGCCTGAGAAAGCTCCCTGGGGCCAGAACGGAAGGGAAAGAGGTGTTTCCGGCTGGACTGCGCCTTGTGGCAGCAGAAGGAGCTGGGGAGGAAACGGGCCAACACAGAGGCCGGTCCTTCCCGACCAGGCCTTGCCTCGGCCCGACAGTGCCCCCGGCTCCCCGCACGCCCCCGTGCCTCTGCACAGTCTCCACGGCACAGTCCAGAGTGGCCAAGCCCTGGTCCCGACCATGGGCTTCAGTGTCCCCCAGACAGGACGTGGCACAGGGCTCAGGGTCACAGTGCTTGAGGGCCACAGGGCCCATCACAGGGCGGCAGGAGCGGGGATCTCTTCCTCTGTCCCCGCTGGGTCTGGTGTAGGCACAGGAGGTGCTCACAGTCCCGGGGAAGTGCTCTGCCTGCGGGACCCCATGAGGAGGATCAACACAGGATCCATTTCTCTCCCTTCTGCGAACAACGATCTGTTTCCCCATTGTGTTGACTTATCTCTCAGGGGGATACAACTGACAGTGCTCAGGGCTGACACCTGGCTCAGTGCTCAGGGGTGAGTCCTGGCTCTGTTTTCAGGGCTCCTTCTGGCTCTGTGCTCATGGATGACTCCTGGTCTGTGCTCTAGATTCCGCCTATCTCTGTCCTAAAGGAAAACTCCGGGGTCTGTGCTCCCTAGACCTAGGTTGGCTTCCCTAGACCTCCACTAGAAAATGGGATGTACTAAAACTTTCCTTCGGGATGAGGGTAGCCAGGTTCAAACACAAGACACCCTGTGACTTTGAATTCTATCTTCAAGGGACACATTGCTACTAAAGATCTGTCTGCCATTGACCTGAAAATCAATTTTAACAAATCATCCTGTATTGGCTCTAACTGGTGAAGTGAGCCATTACCACAATGTTGAAGAACAAATTAATATCTGTTTCGAGTCATGAAAATTTTAAAATTTAATAAAATTTAAATAAAATTTAAAACTAGGACACAAGGAGAAAGTTCTATTGGTTGAAAACTCAAGGAAGATTTGGGTGGGAAAAATCCCCTTGATCAAGTGAGATTTGATCAAGCTGCAAATGAAAGATGTGCTCACATCTGGCAAACAGATGCTAAGGGTGATGGCTAGAAGCAAGCGTAGTAAATGTACTAGCATCAGGAAGCCCTTCCAAAGTCCACGGCGTGGCATCCAAAACCACCTACAGTGAACCCAGCTTTGCCCAGACTCAAGCAACACCATCTGCCAGGAGAATCCACGGGAGAAGCTTAAGGCAGGAGCCAGCCAAGGTGTTTTGGAAAGAGGCAGGACATGCTTGCTAGCCTGTGCTCAAACTGTCCCTATGGCAACTCCCAGCTCCATCACCGAATTACCCACTGACAGCAGAGGAAAGGATAGATGTGGCCGCGTCTCAAGAAAACTTTACTCACAAGAGCAGCAGGCAGGTTGGGTTTCACAGACAGCAGAGAAAGGAATGGATGTGGCTGTGTCCCAAAAAAACTTACTGACAAGTGGCTGTGTCCCACTTAAACTTATTGACAAGAACAGCCAGCAGTTCAAATTGCATGGGACAGAGACAAGTGGATGTGGCTGTGTCTCAATAAAACTTTATTGACAAGAACAGCAGGCAGTTCAGATATCACAGACAGCAGAGAAAGGAATGGATATGGCTGTGCCTCAATAAATCTTTATTGACAAGAACAGCAGGCACTTTGACTTTAACAATACAGAGAGGAATAGATGTGGCTGTGTCTGAATAAAACTACTGACAAGAATAGCAGACAGTTTGGATTTGATGGACAATAGAGAAAGTCATCGATGCAACTGTGTCCCTACAAAACTTTATCAACAAGAACAGTAGGCAGGTTGGATCTGCCCCAAGCTCTAGTCTGGGGACCAAAGGCAAAAGAAAATATTGTTGGTGGCTCTTAACACTATGGATGAGCTTTTCACTCAAAGGAAGAAACAGCAAGGGCAAGAATTATTTACCGCCATCTCCTCTACCTGTGTAGAATTGGCAGGATGTTGAAAGGTTTAAGATAGGGATTGATACCACCAAACTCCATCATCAATGCAGCTCAGACGAGTCGGTTTTCTGACTTGTGAAATCAACTAGCCGGCTGAACAAGACCTAGATTGTGAAAAGATTAAGATGTCTGCTTCCTGGAGGCAGATTAGCAATGGAGTCACAAAGTGACTTAGTACCTTCTGTCCTAACACAGGGAATACCGTGCTGATTAAATTGCAGCCATCCTCGCTGCATTTCATCTTATAAAATGCCCCGTATTCTCCTTTCTGTTAAAAACACATAAAGAACACATAAAACGGGAAGGCTTCTGGGGTGATTATCTTTCACGTTTGTGTTCTTTATTCACTACAGAGGAAAAGTAAGATCATAAAGTCTCACCGGATTAATGGGACAGTGTCTGAATTTTTATAGGTGTCTCCTAATTCATTCCCGGAGGCCAGAACTAGCAGATACATTTGTTGAAAGGGGATATCATTCATCACATCTCTTGTGGGGTAAGAACTTGCAATTCGATACAGCACAGCCCATCACTTTATTCAAAATTGAACAATGAGCAACAGGATGTCAGTTTATTCTTCTTTATGCAACCTATGATAAATATGGACACATTCATTCAGTGACCACTTTCTGCTGGAGAGTCAGCAAGCGTATAAATGTCTACAGCAATTTATTCGTCTGTGGTTCAAACCGTCTTCTCTGAGACACATCCTAACTCCTTCAGTACGATGAACTATTTCAGCTGCTTACTTTGCAAGACAGGACATAGTATATGAGGGGTTAGAATTTGGGGGGAAAAAGAGCTGATTTTGTTACACAGTAGAAACTTGCCATGTACCCAGAAAATCTGAAACATACATCTAAGATTCTGACGATAATGTCAGAAAGGCACATTTATTTGTTTTTAATGTGCTGCCTGGGAAGGTTTCTTAGAACCTAATAATAGTTACTGGGTTCAGAAGAGTGCCTTTAGGGGAAAAGTATATGTAAATAATAATGATTTTCTATTGGTTTTTGGGAGTCGCTGGGGCTATGCCCAGCTGACTCCTGGCTCTGCACTCAGGTCTTACCTGCGGGGGGCTCAGGGGACCGTGCGGGGGCATAATATCATGAGGAGCCGTGCTCAGTCCTGTTCGATCTGATTTTGGCTGTGATTCTGAGGCCGTGAATTAAATAGGAAGGACCCATGACGGCGACTGGGAATTGCTGCTCGCATCCGGTCTGCTTGCAGGGAAGGGGAAGGGGAAGGGGAAGGGGAAGGGGAAGAGGAAGGGGAAGGGGAAGGGGAAGGGGAAGGGGAAGAGAGGCGCGGAACCACCAGTCCCACTACCTGGATGGGAGAGTGCACCACTGCCACCGGGTGGAAGAGGGGAGAATTGCTGCCAGGCAGCCCCCAACAAACAACCCACCGGGCCTCAGGGGCTGGGGGAGAGGCAGGGGGACAGAGAAGGGACCACCAGGACAAAGACAGCTGGAAATGGTGACTCTGGACAAGAGCTTTGTGCCGAAAGGAGGCAAAGGGACACACAGGATAACTCTCAGTACCTGTATCGCAAACCATAATGCCCAAAGGGGGAAGAAACAGAGACAGAGACGAGACAGAGACAGAGACAGAGACAGAGACAGAGACAGAGAAGGAAAGTGCCTGCCATAGAGACAGGCTGGGGGGAGGGTGGCGGGACAGAAACTGGGGACATTGGTCGTGGGAAATGTAACCTGGCAGAGGGGCTGGCATTGCAATACTGTATGACTGAAACCTAATCAGCAACAACTTTGTAACTGTATCTCAGGGAGATTCGATAATTCAAAAACAACAACAAATTATCCAGAGGGTGGGTCAGAGCAACAGAAAATTTGGTGGGATGCCTTGCAGCGGCAGACTGAGGTTTGATGCCCAGCATCCCACTTGGTCCCCCAAGCACGGCCAGCAGAAACTACTGAGTGCAGAGCCACGAGTACCCCCTGAGCATGTTCCCCCTGAGCACCGCCGACTGTTCACCCTCTGAAAACGCCAAAAAATGATCGAGTGTCAAAGCTGAGAAACCTTGACCTCCGGACAAATAGATTCATTTAAAATGGGAGTTGGAGGAGAAAATTCTTCCACTAATCTCATTCAAAGTCTGACTTAAATATCTTTCATGTAAGCGTCATCGATGTTTCGCCCCAATAGGACATTTCTCTGGTCTGGATTAGACAGAACAACTGTGCATGTTACTAACAACCAAGCTAGAGGAAGTTATTTGTTTCTGCTCTAAGAAGTACTCCCAGCTCAGTATTCCTCCTGCGAGGCCCGAGAGCCTCAAAGTCTGAGCTTTCAACATGCAAAGAAGTGCCCAAACCTAGTGAGTCGTCTCCCAGGGCCCAAAGGAACTTTTTTCAGCTCGCAAGAGTCTCCAAGCTACATTGAAAGGTTTCGATTTGTCCCAAACACAAAGGTTTCCATTCGAAAGGACCCGTGCACGCCTGTGTCCACTGCAGTGCTAAGTCCAGACGTGGAAGCCAACCAAAGGCCCAACCACGGACCAAGGAATGAAGAAGTTGTGAGACATAGACACACAGTGGGACCCGCTCTGCTCTACGAACAAAATCATGCAGCCTGCAGCCCCATGAATGGAGCCATGAGCATCATGCGCAGTCCAGCCAGTCCGAGGGACAGGCGCTGACACGGTGCTCTCTCACTGCAGGACTTACAGAGACATAGCCAGGGAGCAAGGAGGGCCAAAGGCAACACGCGGGCAAACTGAGCCCGGCCCTTGGGGGAGGGAGGTGGGTACCCAGTGCCAGATGTGTGTCGGGATGATGTGCACGCAAAGCACCATTAACTGCCTTTCAATCACAGAGGCTCAAACAATCAAATGGGGGGTAAAAACTACATTGAAACAGTCAAAGTTACAGTTTATTCTTTTTTCTTTTGCTTTTTGGGTCACACCTGGCGATGTCAGCTGCATGCAAGGCAAACGCCCTACCAGCTGCGCTGTGGCTCCAGCCCCGCCCCAGTATTCTTAAAGTAAAGGAAGCATCAGATAAAATTTCAAATTTCTAACACAAGACCCAGGTAATGGCTTGTGCTGAGAGGTCCAGTGGAATATAAGAAATGTCTTTTCTTGTTTCTGCCGAGAGGAAGCAGCATCATGAATAGCTGAGGCTTGGCACGACTAGAAGAAGACACAGCAGAAACTAGCTAAACAATGTCTGAGATGCTAGAAACTCTGAAGGACTTTTCTCTAGGTTTTTCCATGAAGAAGGAGGAGGGTGATGGATATTTCAATATATAGGGACTTGAGGATTAGTCATAGCACTAATTAAGTACTAGCTTACATTAACAGTTTTAGTTTCATACTTAATTAACAGGATTGGAGCTCATAGCATTATCCCAGAATGAAGAATAATATTTTTTAATTATTTTTTATTTTTTAGGAATAATACTCATACTGCCAATATCACTAAGAATAAACAGGAAGGCTGTTTGTCTTGGCAGGCATTGTGTTCAATGGAAGGTAAAAGACGTAGCTAAAACAGAAAAACAACTTTAAGTTAAGGGATGATTTGTAGTTCTCCAAAATTACATGTTTCCAAATAAAGAAGGCTAAACTCTTTAAAGTCAGAAATGTTATCCTTGTCACTGTATCGCTGTCATCCCGTTGTTCATGAATTTGCTTGAGTGGGCACCAGTAATGTCTCTCTTCATCCGTGTCATGTGCTATTGTAGCCCGATGGCATATTGGGGGCTCTTTCAGGGTCAGGGGAATGAGGACCATCATTGTTACTATTTTTGTCATATCGAGTACACCACGGGGTAGCTTGCCAGGCTCTGCTGTGCAGGCGGGATACTCTCGGTACCTTGCCGGGCTCTCCGAGAGGGATGGAGGCTTTTGGGGCAGCCTCTAATCACCTTTACAGGTGAAAGAAATAAACCAAGTGAAATACTTTAGAGAAAATGTCAGAATACATTATATAATCCCTTTAATAAATGGTTCTCGGCAGCTCCGGCCGAAACTCACGCATGACTGAAGACCCACAGAACAAGATAAGCGGAACTCTCTGAGACCTTGGACTCCAGGCTCAACGGACCCAGGGACAGAGGTTCTCTGCTTGCTCCCACCAACCGCAGGTGACAAAGGGATTATAATCAGGAGCCCCACCATACCCTGCCTGTCTGCTTCCACCAACCACCCAAGACCCAGGGATCGGAATGCACACAGAAGACCCACCCTACCCCTACCGGGACCATATAAATACCCCACTGGCAGACCTCAACTACCGACACTACCTCCACTACCCAGCCGTCGCCACACTCCAGGACACTTTCCAGACCCGCGCGGCCGCTTCGCGGCCACGGGACCCATCATAAGACACTAAATACCCATCTTCCGGAATTGCCGTACAATATCTGATAGGGTTCAAATATGGTAACACCTACAAGGGCGATTAGAGGTCGCCCCAAAAACCTTAGGTTATGACAGGCCCTAGAGGTCATTCAGGTCCAGCTCCATATGGGGCTTTGAGAGTATGACCAAAGCATCGGTAACTCCTCACCTATACTCACTGGGAGACCTGGTCTAGGTTCGGTGACATTAGACTGCCATCCTTGAACCTCAGTGGAGAGGTCCCTATCCCATGACCCTGATCATGCCGTTCACTCTGAAGGTGGAAAGAATCAAAGCCTGGGTCCATGCTTCACATGTGAAAACTGCCTCCCCCCTTGAAGACAGGACGACAACGGCCAGTGGTGTGTCCTGCCAACTGGAGCCTCTCCCTCCAAGATAAAACTGAAGAAAGTGATTGAAGGGATCCTAGGGAGTGGCACGGGTTATTCTCTGCTTCTGTTTGCTCAGCTGTGAAGCAAACTCACTATGAGCCCAAATTTTGGCACTGGGTACTTTCTGCCACTATGACAGGTAGAATTATAGCCAATGACACCCAGGAAAGACGGAGACTGCACAGTTTCACCTTGGTCTGTACCAGTTATGGCCCATCCTGGGACTTGTGTTTGTTTAGGGACCTATAACTTGTAAGATTCCCCCTGCTGAGCCGATTTTAACCCAGAAATATAGGATAGACTCCCAGCAATTGTACCAAGGGTCAGCTAGAAGACTTGGTTTGTTTGCACATTTGACCTCCTAACGTCTGGCTTGTCCCCTTCCTATCTCATTGACTCCGGTACAGGCATATTGTTATGGAAGGGGAGCTGGGAAGGTCAACTTCTCACCCTGATCCCACCCCTCATGGGACCCCTAGTGCTCTTGCTTCTGTTCCTGACTGTGGGCCCCTGTTTCCTGGATGAGTTGGTGGCATGGAGTTTGTGAAAGAACGTGTCAGTACCATTCAGCTTAAGGTACTCAGAAAAGTATTTCCCTCTGAAACAATTGTAGGGGTCAAGATTGACCCTGCTCAACCACGGGCATCAAAGAAAAGGGAGGAATGAGAGACAGAGAAGCAAAGGCAGCGCCATGACAGGCTCTTACAGAAGCCAGAAAAAGCTGGGCGTAGGTTTCAGTTCTGGAATTCCTGCGAATTGGGCACAGATACCTGGAACTGAGTCATGATTTCCCTGAAGCGAGATAGCCTGGGTGAGGTCAATGATGGGTTACCAATCAGGTGCAGGTAGGGAAGCTTCCCTATGTAACTCCAACTTATACCCAATCAGCTAAGTACTAGTAGTGAGAAACCCCTCATACTGCAGCTGAAATGGTAGTCTGCGGAAAGTCCCTGTTCCATGATGCTATGGGAGAAAAGTCCTTCAGTTTTGAGACTCGGGGCCACTCGTTCTGAGAAGGCTGCCACTGTGTCGGTGAGCTTGATGAGGGCCCTAGCTTGAGCTAGCCGAGCTAGCTAATAAAAACCCTTTGCTTATTGTATCGCAACTTGTCTTCGTGTGAGTGCTCTGGGGAGATCTCGGCCCGGTTTGACACCACCAACAATGAAAATTACACCCACAACACTAACACAACAGCACAACCACGAGCAACACAGATACAACCACCAGCACTGACGACACTGTCACACCCACAAGCACAGCAAACTCAACAGGAAAGCCAGGAAGAATGCCCAGCCACTGGCATACCTGTGAAACCAAGAATCAGCCTAATGAATGCGAGCACCAAAAAGGAAGGAAAACCCACCCCCACACGCCAAGAAACCAGAAGGAATTTTACCGTGTCTTGCCAAGAAAGCGATTGGGCCATTACTTGTCTTCAGTGGGAAAAATCCGTGCATGGGGCTGTAAAGGCACTAGATATGGCCCCACATCCATCCTAGGGGGTCTCTCTCCTTGGCTTGTATGTCTGTCTGAGGCAGGGGAGCCCCAACCCCAATTCCAGAAATTCTGGGCCAGCCAGGCCAGCTGAGCCCACCCTGAGCCCTGAGCACTGAGTACCGAGTGTGGCCGGGCCAGCTGAGCCCAGGCCTGAGCACGGAGTACCGAGTGTTTGGGGGCTCCAGCCCTGCTGAGACTCCGGAGCCTGGTCAGCTGTGGGTGGGCGTGTCTGTGCCTTCAGTCCTGCACCCATGGATGAGGATGCTGCGGGTGCTTTCTCGGGGTGTCCGACCCGGCAGTGGCCTCAGAGTCCATGGCGCGGGACCTCTGTGCCCCCGGGTAGGGGGCAGATGGCGGCTGTCTCCACCTCAGCGCGCCCCCGCACACCTGGAGGAGATGCCCGCGCAGGCGCGTTCACTGCCCCCTGAACATCGTGTCCACACGCCGTCTGTGCGTCCACCAGCAGGAGCCTTCAGTGGCCGCTGTCCACGCTGCGGGCCTTTTTCCTCCTGCTAGGGCCCAGCGGGGGCGCTGAGCCTGGAACAGCGCCTGCCCTTCAGCCAAGCGGCTCCCCCTTCCCATCAATGCCAAGATATTCCTGTTCCACTGAGCAGCTGCTCAGGTTTGGGGGGGCAGGTTGGGCTGCGTGACTGGTCTGCAGGAAACTCAGCATTAAATGACCTTGCAAACGCCCCGCATCCAGGCTGCAAAGCGGGAAGAGGCTGCAGCTGGGAAGAGTTAGGCTGTTCTTCCGGTGCCAGGGGTTGTACCTCCCCAGCGAGGGTGACGGGGAAGGGGATGGGTGCGCCCTCTGCCTTGCACCCCCGTCGATGGCTGCCCTTCCTCACCGCACCCAGCATCCTCATGAACCTTCTCACAACATCCATGATGTTTGTGGAACACTGGGAACCCACGTCAGACTCTGCACTGGGTGCTCCTGGCATGTGTCCTTAAGGCGATTGCTTCAGAGATGGTTACCTACCCTACACGCTCTTCTCTATAATCACACACATATAGTAGAGAATTTGATTGTCTAGTATTCACAGCAGGTTTATCCTTTTGTAGCCAAAATGATGGTGTCCCTTCCTTCCTTCCTTCCTTCCTTCCTTCCTTCCTTCCTTCCTTCCTTCCTTTCTTTCCTTTTTCTTTCTGTCTTTCTGTCTTTCTGTCTTCCTTCCTTCCTTCCTTCCTTCCTTCCTTCCTTCTTTTCTTCCTTTCTTTCGTACTTTTTTAGTCATGGTGAATTGCAAAGTTACTCATCATTGAATTTCAGGCATAGGATATTCCATTCCAGTCCTACCAGTGCTCACATGCCTCCACCAGTGTCCCCAGTTTACGTCCTGAGCCTGTCTCTCGTGGACACAGTGTCTGCCTCTTTTCTGCACTGAATTCTGCTCCAAGTGACCGCTGCCCCCGCCAATGGCCTATTGTAGCCTGTTCTCCCCTGCCCCAGCCCCTACAACTAGCAAGTTTTCTGCTGGAAACTGGTTCTCATTCTCTGTTTCGGTTGCCTTGTGTTATTCCCCGACTCTGTTTCTTCATATCCTGCACGGTAGGAAGACCATTCATGTCTGTGCTTCTTCCTCTGACGCATTTCACTTTGCCTGAAACTCTCCAGAACCACTGATGTGGTAGCACATGACATGACTTCATCTTTCCTATGACTGAGTAGTATTCCACTGTGTATCAGGGTTCCTCGATCCACTCATCGGCTCTTGGGCACTTGGGTTGGTTCCACATTTTGGCTCCTGTGAGTGACTAGTGCTGCAATGAACACAGGAGCGTAGAAGTCTTTTCTGCATTGTGGTTTTGGACCCCAGTGTATAACCTACTGCTGGGTCATATGGAAGTGCAATTCCTAGTTGATTGAGAAAGGTCCCTGTTGTCTCCCTAAAAGACCGGGCCAGTAGATACTGCCCCAGCAGTGAGCACGAGGCTTCCTGTCCCTGCATCCACACCAGCACTGCTTGTTCTGGTTGGTTTGCTTGTTTTTGACTTTCAGGGTTACACCTGGAGATGCAAGGAATAACCTACATCGGCACTCAGGAATTACTGCTCCTGGTGGTGCTCGGGTTATTCCTGGCTCTACACTCAGGAATTACTCCTGGCGGTGCTCGGAGGACCACATGGTTGTGCAGGGGATTAAACCCTGGTTGGCCAACGCCCTCCCCTGTGCTGTCGTTCCAGGCCCGGTTGCTCTCGTTCTTCTGGATGTGTGCCAGTCTCTTGGCATCAGATGACATCTTGTTTTGAGTGGCATTTCCCTGATCATGAGCAATGTTGAGCATTTTCTCACACGCCTTTTGGCTGGTTGTATTTCTTCTTTGAGGAAGTTTCTGCTCATCTCTTCTCTCCAGTTTTTGATGAGGTTGGATTTCTTTTTTCTTGTAAAGTTCTACCAGTGCCTTATATAACTTGGAGATTGATCCTAAGTCAGATGAATGGTTTCCACTAGTCTTTGGGCCATTTTATTTTTCTTAAATTTTTATTAGTGAAACACCATGAGGTACAGTTGTAGACTTACAAAGTTGTGTGCTTGGGTTTCAGTTATACAATGATCGAATACCCATCCCTCCACCAGTGCCCATACTCCAGCACCACCAGTCCCAGTATCCCTCCCTCCCCCATCCCCCCAACCCACTCCACCTCTGTGGCAGGGCATTCCCTTTTGTTATCTTTCTCATTTTGAGTGCCGTGGTTTGCAAAAGAGCCATTGAATGGCAATCTTTTTCGGTCTATAGTCTACTCTCATCACGCATTTTCAGTGGGCCAATTTTGTATTCTGGTCATTGTTTCTTTTGCAGTTCAGAAGCTTCTAAATGTATGTATGTATGTATGTATGTATGTATGTATTTAGCTTTTGGGTCACACGTGGCGATGCTCAGGGGCTACTCCTGGCTCTGCGTGCAGGGATTACTCCTAGCAGTTCTCGGGGAAATATATAGGATGCTGCGGATCAAAGTCCGGTCAGCCATATGCAAGGAAAGCAGCCTATCCCTCCGCTCTGGCCCTAAGGTTCTGAATTTCATGTAGTCCCAATTGTTCCTCTTGATTTGTTTGGCGTGGCCAGTGGTCTTGCCTCATTGAGGATGCCGCTAACTTCAATATAACGGAGATTTCTGCTAATCTTTTCCTCTATATACCATATGGATTCAGGTCTGATATCCAGGTCTTTAATTCCTATTGATTTTATTTTGTGCACGGCATTAGGAATGGGTGAGTTCATATTTTGACAGTGACTGCCAGCTTTTCCAGTACCACGAGTTTAGAAGGTTTTCCTTGCTCCGCTTTATGTAACATAGAGTTAAAACAGCAGGAAATGAGCGTTTATATAAGTTTATATGAGTGTTTACAAAATAACATTTTATTGTTATCCTATAACTATGAATAATTAGCCCACTATATATTTCCTGTGTGTATGCATACAGCAGGAAGGTTGACATATATATTTAGCACATACTGATAGGGATACGCAGAGATGTGTTACTTGAAGGCTTTAGTCTTCTCTCTGTAGAGAGAAACAACGGTCCTCAGACTCACATGAAATATAAGAGGCACTAGAGAGAGAGTATAGCACGGATGGAGGGTGCTCGCCTGTTCCAGTCTCACATCATACATGGCCCCCTGGCACTGCCAGGAGTGATACCTGAGCACAGAGCCAAGAGTCAGTCCTCAGAAGGGCCCAAAATAAAAATAGCATAAAAAATAAGTGCCATATTGCTTAGACTTTGTTGCTGTCTTCTCCCATGCTAAACACATCACATTGTCACAAACAGTGTTTGAGCTGGAGAGGGCAGGGTGTCACTCACTCAAGGGATTTGGTCATTGTAGCTTTGGACCACGGCTGGACTTGACAGAGACACTTTGCTTGTTGCAAAACACCCACACCGTCATCCTTCCCTACTAGAAAAAGGTACAACGGCAAGACACACTGAAGTTTGTTATCCGCAAAGAGAAATAGGGTCAACTCGTATTCTTCAACGGGAGGGACCCCAACACGGATGCAAACAAAAACTCCCAGCCGCGTGCGGTGCGCCCCTCAGCAACATCTCAGGCCTGGATTCCCTGGCTGGCCGCCAGCTCCCCCGATGAGCCCCGAGTGTCCACTGAAGCCCGTTCCCATAAGGCCTCACCCACGCCCCAACCCCCCAGAGGGTGGGGAGCCCGGGGAGGCTCAACTCTGCGGGCCCCCACGTCCAGGCACCTCATGGCCGTGCCCAAGCCCACCCGCCCTCCGCTCTGTGCTCCCGACGGTCCCATGTGCGCACATGGTGGGGGGTGCGGGGAGGTTCCACCACGCAGAATCCCCGAGCCCCGAGTCCTAGGTCACGCGCCACGTCACTAAGAGTATGCCGGAAGGAACACTGGTTCCTAGGGACGTGCCGCACCTGCACCCTCCAGCCTGGACGCTAGTTGCCAAAACAGGACTTGAATTCCGCCTACAGACCAGGCCCAGCTTGGTGCCCTGCGCCTGCGGCTGCCCGCTGGCTCTTGCACCGCAGGCCCGCACCTACCCACAGCTTGATCACCCCCTTTCTGACCCCTCCGCCCACGGTGATTGCCCCCACCTCTGAGGGGGTGGCAGAGACCTGCTGCAGCGGGAATGGGGACCCCAGGATACAAAAAGGGGACCAGGGCTCAGGGAAATGGGATGAACCAGAGGGAGGCAGACCCAAGGGGGGCGTGGCAGCCCAGAAGAGGGGGCGTGGCAGCCCCAGGACAGAATGAGGTGGACCCTAAACCATATCAGGACCCAGAGAGATCACAGAGGGTCCCGTGCAATTCCCTCTATGCTGCGGTCCCCTGAATATCTCCGGGGGCAGTGGCCGGTACTGCCCAAACCCTGCCCAAAATCCTAAGAGGGAATCCAAGGGACCCGACTTCAAGGACTCCCGTCTTAAACATGCCTATCCGTTGGGCGCACCCTGCACTGCTCGAAGGATGCAAAGAGTGCGCAGAGGCGGCCGCAGAGCGTGAGGGCACAAAGTCCCTCGTGGGAAGGGGAAGGCCCAGCACGTGCAGGACCAACGGGTCGAAGCCTGACCCGGTACCAGGTGTGTGAGGCTCCCGGAGAAGATTCCAATTCAGTGGGACCCCTCACCTGGGCGCTCTGTGCACGAGCCCAAGCCCACACGCCCTCTGCTCTGTGCGCCCGACCGTAGCATGCGCGCACATGGCAGGGGGGGCATGGGGAGGTTCCACTGCGCGGGACCCCCGTACCCGGAGTTCTGAGGCCACGCCCTACATCACTAAGGGTATCCAGGAAGGAATGCTGGTTCCTAGGGACGCGCCGCACTGGCACACTCCCACTGGGACGCTAGTCTTGGACGCTAGTCGGCAACACGGGACGGGACGTGAATTCCTCCGTCAGACCAGACGCAGCTTGGTTCCCAGGGCCTGGGGCTGCCCGCTGACTGTTCCGCGACAGACCCGCACCTGTCCGCAGCTCGATCACCCCCTTTGAGACCCTTCCGCCCACGGTGAGTGCCCAAGGGGGGGACAGAGACCTGGGGCTGCGGGGATGGGGGACCAGGGGTCAGGGAACCGGGGCCAGCCCGAGGGAGGGAGGCCCCAGGGGAGGGGGTGTGGTAGCCCCTGGACAGAAGGAGGGAAGCCAAGGGAGGAGGGTGGGGAGCCACAAGGGAGGAGGGTGGGGAGGCCCTAGAAAAATGATGGGAATTGCCAGAGAGAATGGGGAACAGTGAGGGAGGAAGTTGAGAGTCCCCAGGGAGGAGGGTGAGAGACCAGAGGGAAGACTCCAAGGAGTCCCTAGGGAGGAGAGTGGGAGTCTCGAATGAGAAAGGAGGGAAACCCTAGGGTAGGTAGGTGGGATTCCAGAGGGGAGAGTCCAAGGAGCCCCTAGGAAGGAGGGTGAGAGTTCGAGGGAGGAGGGTGTGGAGCCCCTAGGAAGGAGGGCGGGAGTCCAGAGGGAAGACGCCAAGGAGTCTCTAGGGAGGAGGGTGGGAGTCCAAGAGGGGGGTAGAGAAGCCCCTATGGAGGAGGGTGGGAGTCTCCAGGGAGGAGGGAGGGAAATCCCAAGGGAGGAAGGTGGGAGTCCAGAGGGAGGAGTCCAGGGAGCCTGTAGGGAGGAGGATGGGAGTCCCCAGATAGGAGGTGTCTTCCGGGCTGACAGCACTAGACTCGTATGACCCGAACTCGCTCCCGGGCTCCAGAGATGGGCCCCCAGACCTACCAGGAGGGACCCCTGAGGAAGACCTGGAGTCAGCCCTGGGCACCATGGGGCGTGGCCCCAAAGTTGACCAAACAATAAAAAGGTTTTTGTGTGACCCCTGGGGACCCCAAAGGTGCATAAAGGGCCCCAACGGCAGGGAGGGGGTGTGCGTCTCTGGGCTGCCAGGGTCTGAGTGTGGCCTGTGATCTGCAGAGCCCTGACCCGGGATGACGCGGAGACAGTGCGACATGTGGTTCTACCAGGACCTGGGGACGCCGCGACCAGCCCAGGCGCCATGCACACGGGGCTACGGTGGGCCCAGCTCTGTGGGGCATCCTCAGCCCCACGCCCCTTATCCCTACAATCCAGGGCCTTATGTCCACGGCCCGCCGACTTACTACCCATGGCCGGGGCCCAGTGGCCAGCCCACAGGGGCCTATGGACATGGCTACTATGTCCAGCGGGCTCGCCGCCAGGGTCCCCAGTTAGTACCCTCTGACCAGCATGGATGGCCCGTTCGAAAGGAGGAAGACTGGTGCGAGGCTGTGGTCTACTGTCCACGGAAAGCCCCCTGCTTCCAGAGGGGCACGCATCACTGTCAGGCCCTGCTGGGCCACAAGACCCCTCATGGCCGGGCGGTTACCCCCGCCCCAGCCCAGAAGGGGGCCCCAGTGCCCCAGAAGGAGGCCCCTCCGCCTCCGCTCCCGGTGGCAGTGCCCGCCCCAGCTGCACCCGCAGTCATAGGGTGGCCACAAGCCCCTGACGATGGCCAGGTTGTGTCCACCAAGGACACGCAGGCCTGTCTCAGTGACGTGGAATCGATGGAAGTTGTGTCCTGCGGGAGCAGCATTCAGTCCATGGATGCGGAATCCCAAGGGGAACCACTCAGCGACATGGACGCTGAATCCCAAGGGGAACCACTCAGCGACATGGAGGTGGATCCACCCAGTGTCCCCATGACCCAGCCACGCGCTGCGATGGCTGCACCCCAGGGCCAGGCGACCCGCATCCAGGCCGCAGGGATATTGCAGCAGCGCTCGAAGAGGAAGAGAAACAACCGTGCGAAGCTACAAGGCCCACAAAGTAAGAGACACCAGCTGGGCGCTGGACCGGGCCCCAATGTCACCCAGGGCGCCCCTGTGCCTGTGCCTGCCATGCAGCTCCCTTCAGCGCCGAAGCCCCTGCCCCCCAATGTTCCGGGACCAAGTGGCACCCAAGGTGCCCCTGCACGCATGCCAGCCTTCGGATTCGCACCTCCGCGGCAGCTCGGGCCTCCCAACGTGCCGGGGCTAAGTGGTCCCCAGGGCGGACCAGTGTTCCACTTTGCACCCCCGAGGCAGCTTGTGCCTCCCAAGGCACCAGGGCCACGCGGTACCCAGGGGGCACCTGTGCCTGCACCCGCCACCCAGATCCCACAGGTGTCGCACCCTGTGCCCCGCTATGTGCCCGCACCCCAGCAGGGCTTGAAAAGTGCTGCCACCCAGCAGGGCGGGTACCAGCGGCCACTTGTGGCTCCTGCTACTCTGAAGCCTAGGCCCGCAGCCCAGCAGGGCTCAGCCAGTGGTGCGACCCGGCTGATGTGGTACCAGCAGCCACTTGTGGCGGCCCCCAACCAGGTCCCACCTGCATGGCATCCTGTGCCCCCCCATGTGCCCGCACCCCCACAGGGCTCGAAAAGGAGTGCCACCCAACACGCACAGCACCAGCAGGCACGTATCAATCATACCAACCAGGTCCCACCTGTGTGGCACCGTGTGCCCCCTCGCGTGACCCAGCAGGGCTCGAGCGCCAGTGTCACCCAGCTGGTGTGGCACCAGCGGTCACTTGTTGCCCCCTATGGGCAGCAGCGTCGGGGTGCCCCAGCCCGGAAGCTTAGGCGATAGGGGTCCCAGAGCTCAGGAGCTGAGGTCCTATTGGGCCCTTATGGCCCGAGGCCTCACGGTCAGACACCCCCACTCAGATACCCTGGGGCCCCCCAGTCTGAAAGGTTTCTCAGCACCTCCCATTACCATCCATATTGTTCCAGAAATGACTTGGATCAACTGCTCTGTATGGGTCACACGATATAATCTGTTCTTTACCTTAGAATATATGATAGCATATTTTTTTTCTCTAAAATAAAGTTGTTGCAACGTGTGTGGAGCCTGCACTGTGCTTTTCTCTCCGAGCAGGTGAGCGGGCATCGCCCCGTCGGGGTGAGGAAGGGCAAGGAGGAGCTGGTTGCTCTGCAGTGCTCCCCATTCTGAGCGCTGAGAAGCTCAGCGCATCTCCCCGCTCCTCCATGCTGAGGGTACTTGCCCCTTGGTGGTAGCCTCAGCTCTACAGAGCCCCGTCCCAGGCCAGGCTCCTCCCCCATCTTAAGCACCACTGTGCTCTCCAGCCAAGCAGCAGAATGGCTGAGGACCAGGGGGAGAGACGGGGCGGGGGCTTGGTGGAGGCACCCGCATGGCAGAGACAGCCCTGGGCTCACTCCCCGTGAGCCCCAAATCCAAACACCTCCAACACTGGGATTGAGACATCGGGGGCGAGGCCAGAGACTGAGGATAGTGGGCGGGCATTGGTCTGGCACAAGGCCCACCCATGTTCCACCCCGTACCTGCCCCCAGCCCCCAGGAGTAACTCCCGAGAGAACAGTCAGAGGTGACCTTGAGCAACACCGAGGCTGGTGCCAAACTTGAAAGTACTTCGATCAACTCCTAGGGGAGGGGGTGGGAGGGATCAGTAGCTGTGTTAAAGCCTCTAGGCCGCAGGCAGCAGACCCCAGGTCCGCCCGCCTCTCCCCGAGGACTGCACAGATTTTTGCTCACCGTCAGCAGCCCCCACTGCAGGGGCCGGGCTGACTGGGACCTGGGAGCCGGATTCAGCGTGGAGAAATCAAACCCAGGGGCTGGGAGGGACTCAAGGGGGTTACTGAGCACGGCACAGCCACGGCTCATCCTGAACCTGACGGAATCTGAGCGACTCCTGCGGACGGGACACTTGCCTCCTCCTGAAGCGGCCGGCTCCTCTGGGACAAGTGGAAGGTGGGCCATGGTCCTGCCCTCCGGGACCCAGGCAGGGACACGGCTCTGAGGTGGGGTCACACGGGAAGGGGCATGGGATCAGACGTGGGCTCACACAAGTAGGGACATGGGGGCTCTGAGGTGGGCTCACACGGGGAGGGCTATAGGGCTCTGAGGAAGGGTCACACAGGGACGACACGGAGCTCTGAGGAAGGGTCACACAGGGAAATACGGGGAACTCTGAGGAGTCAAACAAGTAGGGACATGGTGCTCTGACATACAGTCACAGGGAAGGGATTGGGGCTCTGAGGAGAGCTCACACAAGTAGGTTCTCGGACCTCTGGGGGGCTGTCACAGGGTTCTAGAGAGGGGCCACAAAATTAGGTGTATGAACCTCTGAGATTGGGTCACACAGGGAGCACCACAGGGCTCTCAAGGGGTAACGGTATGGACAGGAGGCTCCGATGAAGCATAACACAAGGAGGTACACATGCCTCTTAAGAGGGGTCACATAAGTAGGTACATGGGACTCTGTACCTATTTATGACCACTCCTCATAAGAGTGGTCATAAAGGGATACAAAGCTGAGAATCACAAAGGGATGGTCACGGGGGGACACAAAGGGACACAAAGGAGGGACACAAAGCAGAGGGTCACAAGGAGTTGCTCACGGGATGTCACAGGGTAGGGCCACAGGGCTCTTAGTTGGGTCACACAAGTAGGGTCCAGCACTCGGAGGAGAGGTCACAGAGGGAGAGACAAGGGGTTCTGAGAACAGGTCACATAAGTAGAAATACGTGGCTCTGAGGTGTGGTGACAGGGGAGGGACACAGAGCTCTGAAATATGGTCTCAGAGGACAAACCTGGGCTTCTGGGGAGGGGTCACACAAGGACGGTCATGGAGTCTGAGAAGAGGTCACCTGGGGAAGGACACAGGCTCTGAGAAGTTGTCACACAGGCAGGGACATGGGACTCTGAGAAAGAGGGACACGGGGCTTTCAACAGGGGTCAAACGGGCAGGGACAGGGGTTCGGAGGTGAGGTCACACAAGTATGGGCACGGGTCTCTGAAGAGGGCCACATAGGGAGGGACATGGGTTCTGAAGTGAGGGTCACACAAGCAGGGACACAGGGTTCTAAGATGGAATCACCCAGCAAGGAAAAGAAATGGGTGGGGGGGTCACATGATGAGTACATGGGGCTCTGAGGATGGAGGGTTTATGAGTAGAGTAAGAGGCTCTCAGTTGAAGTCACACAATCAGGGACTCGGGGCTCTGAGCAAGGGTCACACAAGCAGGAAGAGAGGGCTCTGGGGACAGGTCACAGGGCCAGGGCCAGGGTTTCTGAGGAAGGATCACACTAGCAGGGTTAACCGACTCAGTGGGGGTCAGTTGTCAGGAAAACAGGGCATCGAGTTAGCCTCACAGAACAGATCCATCGGACATTTGTGGGTCAGACAAGCAGGAATGTGGCTCTCTGAAGTAGGGACCCTCAAGCAGGGTCCATGGCTCTGTAGTGTAGTCGCACATGAAGGGTCATGGGAATCTGAGGTGTGGTCACACAGGCAGGGACACGGGCTTTTGAGATGGGCTCAAGTTTGGAGGGACACAGGGCTCTGAGGAAGGTTCACACACACTGGAACATAGGGTTCTGAGGTTGGATCACATGGTTGGTGACTCATGATCTGTGGAGGGGGCACACAGGTAAGAACAAGGGTCTCTGAGAGGTGGTCACATGTGTGGGACATAGGCCACTGACATCAGCTCTGACACAGAGATCTAAGTTGAGATCACACAGGCAGGAACACAGAACACAGGGGAGGTTACATGTCTAGGATGTGGGACTCTAAATGGGGGGTCACACAAGCAGGGACATGCGCTCTCATTACGGGCAAAGATTAGGGTACATAGTTCTGAGGTAGGGTCTCTTATGTAGAGTCATGGGAATCTGAGGTCACATGGGCATGGACACAGGGCTCTGAGGTCAGTCAAATTAGTGGAGACATGGAACTCTCGCTGGGGGGGGGGTCACAAAAGCAAGGTTCTGAGGGGTGGCGACACAAGCTGGGACAGGGCTCTGAGGAGATGTCACACAAGCAGGGACACGGGACACTGCAGTGGATCACACGGGCAGGGGAAATGACTCAGGTGGGCCACATGGCAGGAATATGTGCACTGAGGTGTATTCGCAGAACAGGGACCTCAAAGACAAGCAGGGGCGTGGTACTCTAAAGCAGGGATAAACAAGCAGTGTACACAGCTCTGAGGTGAGGTGACACAAGCAGGGACATACAACTCTGAGGTGAGGTCATAAAAGTAGGGACATGGGATGCTCAGTTGTGATTTCACAGGCAAGGCTGTGGGGATCGGAGGTGGCATTGACTGGATCTGAGGTGGATGATCACACAGGTAACAACATGAGTGTTGAGTTCCGATCACACAGGTATGGATACCAGGCTCTGATATGGGGACACAACTGCAAGATACGAGGCTCTGAGGTGGGAGGTCACACGAGCAGGGAAAAGGGTCTCTGAGGTAGGATCACATGGGCAGGATCACTGGACTCTGAGGTGAGGTCACACAAAAAGAGATAAGAAGGTCTGAAGTGGGGTCACACAAGCAGGGTCATGGGGATCTGAGGTGTGTCACCAAAGGTCATGCTCAAAGGTCCTTGTGGAGGTCACAGAGGCAAAACCATGGGGTCTGAGGGGTTGTGACAAAGGTAAGGGCACGAGTTTTTGAGGTAAGGTCAGGTAAGGGACAGCAAGGACTAAGGTGGGTCACATCAAAGATAGAGTACAAATCTGTGTCACACAGGAAAAGTCTCTGTGGTCGCGGTCACAAAGTCAGGTACGAGGACTTTGAGTTGCCTGTGGGGAGAGGCCTATGGTGAGACCAGTTTCTTTTCTGAGATCACGCTGGAATGCAGGGACATGGACACTGAGTTGAGGTCACAAAGTGGAGACCGAGGGCTCTGTTTCAAATTAGTGTTGGTCTTACATAGGGTGAGCAGGGCCATGACAAGAAGCTCTGATGTGGGGTTAAAAGAACAGGGGCATGCTTCTGTTGGCTGTCACCCAAGACAGGACGGCAGATTCTGAGCTAGGGAAGCAGGCAGAGGCCTGGGTTCGGTCACAGTAACACACACAGGACAGGGTCACACAAGTGGGACAAAGGTTTGTGAGGTGGGGCACACTGACAGACGTGCGTCCCTGGGAGTGTCCGACCAGCAGCGATAGGGACTCTGGCAGGGCTCACCCACGCAGGAATAAGGGCTTTTGTGATGACGGTGACAGGGACTGAAGAGGGTCACACAGACACGGAGAGGGACTCTGACATGGGGTCACACTTGCTGGTCTGGAAGATCGTAGGTGGGTAACAGTTCTTCTCTGGGCATCACAGGCAACTCTAAAGTGGACAAAGAAGCCGGGACAAGCAACACGGATTGAATCACAAACATAAGGGACAGTGGGCTGTGACGTGAGGTCACACAAGCAGGGATGGAGGGGACTGTGAGGTGATGTTATACAGAGGGCTCTGAGGTGAGGTCACACAGGCAGAAACCTGGGCTCTGAGCTGAAGTCACACAGGCAAGGAGAGGGGGATACGAGGTGAGGTCACACTGGCAAGGACCAGGTCTCTGAAGCAGGTCAGTGCAAGAGACAACGGCTCTCATGTGGGGGGTCTTTGTGGGGTCACAGAGTCAGGAACAAGTAGGTCTTAAGTGAGGTTACAAAGGCATGCACCGGGACATCTGAGGTGGGGTCCCTTGTACTCAGGTGGGGGGCGCTGAGGTCAGCTCATGCAGGCAAGAGTAGTGACTGTTGTGGCCTCACAGGCAGGGGTTGGGGCGTTGGTGTGGGGTCAAAGAGGCAGGACAGGGAGCTTTTAGTTGAGGTCACACAGGCAGGGAAAAGGGGCAGTGATGTGGGGCCACACAGCAGGGACACGGGTGTCTGAGGTGGGGAAGCACACTGGGCACGATGCGGTTCCCAAGACAAGGGAACACAGTCCTGGGGCTGCTCCACACAAGGCAAGCGCCCAACCCCCTGGGCTGGCTCAGGAGGGACTTGCGAAGGGCCATTGTCAACAGCCATTCAAACTGCAAACTCTGATACTTGCAGGCTGCACAGAACTGTATTGCAAGAGACCAAAAGAGGAGTACCCCACAAACTGACAGGAGGAAGGTGTGGATGGATCACGGGGGAAGCTGGCCTAAGGCTCCCTCAGGGAAGTTTCTGATACAAGTAATCAATGCGCCAAGTTGCCTTGCAGTGGGAAAGACTCCGAGCTTTTTCTTGACAGGGACAGGACCGTGTTCTTTAAAAAAAGTCTTTTGGACCGCAGAGATAATACAGCTGGGAGAGTGTTTGCCTTGCATGAGGCAACCTGGGTTCAGTCCCTGGCATTCCATCTGGAACCCTGAGCACCTCTAGGAATGATTCCTGAGGGCAGATCCAGGAGTCAGCCCTGAGCACCACTGGGTGCCACCCCAAATGAAAAACAAACAAAAAAATTGACAGACATTAACTCAGAAGGTGACCTTCTTTGGAAATAGGGTACCCAGTTCTCTTCAACAGCCTGGGAGTTCCTCTGACCAGTCATGGGTGTTGGCATCTGTGCGGTGTAGGTGTATGTGTGTGTGTTCTGACATTCTCAACCTCAAGGTAAAAGAATGGCAAGTCTATTATACTCTCTTTGTTATAAATACAGGTATTTCCTAAGTTCTTGCTGATGAGAAACTACTTATTCTATATTACAATATTGTTTTTTCCTCCAATTCTTCCCAGTAATACAATGGACACCCAAAACCATGCAACGTAGGACCCCAGGAAAGAGAACAGAGGAGTGTGGGGCCCAAAAGAGAGAGAGAGAGACAGAGAGAGAGAGAGAGAGAGAGAGAGAGAGAGAGAGAGAGAGAGCACAGGATTACTGTACGTGCCTTGCAGGAAGCTGACGCTACTTCAATCCCCAGCGCCACAGGCTCCCCCAAGCAGCCTGGGGTACAGTCCTGGAGGCTGGGAGTACCATATGTTGTAACCTTGGAGAACCCCCTAAGCCTCGCTCGGTAGTCTGGGTCATCCTTGGTACTGCAGGGCATGAGCCGTTACCACAGCCCCTTGTATTGAACTACTGGTCCACTTGGCAGAAAATCTCTGGGAAGGGGCCCCTGGGGCTTCTGAGTATAGTTCAGGAGGTTCCCCCACCCCACACCAACCTCCCACACAATAAGAACTGGCCACACCGCACTGCAAAACCGCCTTCACTATGTGAGGTACCGTCCTCTGCTCTTGCCAATTTGACACACTGCAATTACTGCAATTACTCTTCTTGGTATTTTACTAACAGGGCAAAAGGCTCCTGTTCTTTTTTAGCCTGATTCACAAGCCAGTGGGTGGAGTATTTTGGCTAGCTGAGGAGCTGGAACACCACCTTTGCAGTTGGCGCAATGGTCTGAATGTTATTGCCATCACCAGCAGACGCACAAATAAGGCCACATTCTGTGGCATGGGCCCAACCTATGGCCCCTACCTGCCCCACCATCTCAGAAGCCAAAGGGAATGTCATGAGAAGCACCCCAGGGTGCTGAGTCATTTTCCCCAGATCTCTTTCAATGCACTTCCTCTGCAGGAGCCCACATGAGACTTCTGCCTCACAGGGGCACCTTGAAGTCATCTCACTTGGCTCAACCTCAGCCTGTGGGTGTGTGGGGGCGGGAAGGGGAATATGCTTTGGGGAGGCACTAGGGATGGGGGAATATCAAGATGCAGAATCCAATAATGTCAAAGGAGACATATACATATTGAAATGTAAATTTGCGCCAGCTTTAGTGAAGTGATGCAAGAAAAGAACGAAGGAGGGTCCAGAGTGATAGTATAGCGGGTAAGTGCCTTGCATGTGACCAACTGGGGTTTGATTCCTGGCATCCCATGTGGTCCCCCGAGTCCACCAGTAGTGATTCCTGAGCACTGAGGCAGGAGTAAGTGCTGAGCACGGCCACCAAAGTGGAACAAAATTTAACAAACCTACCCAGCTGTGCTGAATTCACAGGGACCCTCAGCAGCACTGAAAGGAAGACAGCACGGTGAGGCAGCTGTCAGATGCTCGGGA
This sequence comes from Sorex fumeus, assembly GCF_029834395.1. Taxonomy (NCBI): domain Eukaryota; kingdom Metazoa; phylum Chordata; class Mammalia; order Eulipotyphla; family Soricidae; genus Sorex; species Sorex fumeus. Next base: position 387,676 of record NW_026606385.1, on the reverse strand, counting down.
CACACCCCGGTCTGGAAAGGTCTGGGGCAGATCTGGGGCTGGCGAGTCTCTGCGAGGCCTCTGGAAAGGGTGCGACACAGTTACCCAGACCGGCACTGTGGTTGGCTCAGAACGCCCAGGCACAGCCTTGTCACGGCGCAAGTCCTGGTTCTTTGTCCCTTTGTCCACAAACTGAAGGCTCAGAAACAGCACACGAGGGTTTTGACTGGAGTTCCAGAAGCTTAGGAGCCCAAGCTCAAGGTACTAGTAAGGGGTGTCCCCTGAGAGCCCTGCCTTGGCCAGCTGCTGGCCCTCACCAGTGGCAGGGGCTAAAGAGCTCCCTGGCTCTCTTCTGTTCTCTCTGTTGTTGTTCTGAGGCCGTACCCAGCAGTACACAAGGGTTACTCTGGGCAGTCTAGGGGATTGAACCCTGATAAGGCAAGTGCCTCACCCCTGTGCTCTCTCTCCAGCCCCTCACTGGGTTTCCTTCCAAAGAACACGATTCCATTCATGGGGACGCCAGGCCCGTGATCGCATCACCCTCCTAGCACATTAACTCGATGATTTCACGGAAACTGAAGAATTTGGGGCCGAGCATTCATGGAGTCGCTGAGCACATTGCTGGCTATTGAATCCCCACTTTGTTTTGTTGGAGCCGCTGGACCCCGAGGGCCAAGCTGGGAGAGGGTTCTCTGGGTAGTGAGTCTGCCTGGCATCCACGAGACCTCGACTGGGACCCCAGTGCCGTGGCCTACACCAAGCGCATGCTGACAGTGCTCAAAACCCAGCCCTCTACACTCTTTCCAGCCAGCGCAGTGGAACACCAGCAACCAAGGGCTATAATCCCGGGGGGAGGGGGCATGGCCCAAGTGACAGACATTGCAGCAAGCCCTGTCAACATCACAAACAGAATGCATGGGAGTGCCACAAGGAAACAGGGTCGCTGGAATACATATGCAAGCACCTTGCCTGTGCCCAACACCTCCCACTCCCGTCACAAAGAGAACAGGGGGCTAGCATAGATCGGGCAGCAGGAGGGCTCTGACTGACTTTGCACACAGCCAACGGGTTTCCATTCCAGGCGCCCCAGATGTCCCCCAAACATCCCTGAGTGCAGAGTCAGGAGGGACGTTTGAGCATTCCTAGCTGTAGCCCCAAATCAAAACAAAATGAAACAAATAGGAAGAGAAAAAAAATAAAAAGAGTAACAGACAGAAGTGGCAGGGGCAAAGGCACCACAGTATCTCGCCTCTACGGCAAAGCCAGGAAAGCTACCCGTGACGTATTCGATATGCCAAACACAGTAACAACAAGTCTCAAAATGGAGACGTTACTGGGCCCGCCAAGCAAATCGATGAACGGGAGGACAGCTAATAAATAATTTAGAAAGTGTTAGACATTATCAGACTAATGACCTGAGCATTGCTAGGTGTGCCTAAGTATCTCAGCTGGAATGCGGTTCTCTGATGTATGCATTTGACAGTAATAAAGAGGAAACACACTTTAAGAAGTCTTAAATTTAAGCCAGAATAGAGGGCTCCGTGGGCGTGGGCAAATGTTTTGCATTGCCAAGTCCAGGGTCTATGACCACACCACCCTGAAGGCACCAATTTCATCTGGTCTCAGAAGCGAAGCCCAGGGTTCGAGTCCTGGCATCACGTGGTCCTCTGGGTCCACCGGGTGTGACTCAAATCCGGCCTCAAAATACTAACTGAAGTGGGGTCACACGAGCAGGGTCATGGGGATCTGAAGTGTGTCACCAAAGGTCATGTTCAAAGGTCCTTGTGGAGGTCACAGAGGCAAAACCATGGGGTCTGAGGGGTTGTGACAAAGGTAAGGGCACGGGTTTTTGAAGTAAGGTCAGGTAAGGGACAGCAAGGACTAAGGTGGGTCACATCAAAGGTAGAGTACAAACCTGTGTCACACAGGAAAAGTCTCTGAGGTCGCGGTCACAAAGTCAGGTACGAGGACTCTGAGTTGCCTGTGGGGAGAGGCCTATGGTGAGACCAATTTCTTTTCTGAGATCATGCTGGAATGCAGGGACATGGACACTGGGTTGAGGTCACAAAGTGGAGACCGGGGGCTCTGGGTCAAATTAGTGATGGTCTTACATAGGGTGAGCAGGGCCATGACAAGAAGCTCTGATGTGGGGTTAAAAGAACAGGGGCATGCTTCTGTTGGCTGTCACCCAAGACAGGACGGCAGATTCTGAGCTAGGGAAGCAGGCAGAGGCCTGGGTTCGGTCACAGTAACACACACAGGACAGGGTCACACAAGTGGGACAAGGGTTTGTGAGGTGGGGCACACTGACAGACGTGCGTCCCTGGGAGTGTCCGACCAGCAGCGATAGGGACTCTGGCAGGGCTCACCCATGCAGGAATAATGGCTTTTTGAGAAAGAGTTCAGGATTGGGGTGTGTGTCTGTGTGAACATATGCACAAAGGAAAGAGTTCAGGATGTTTGCGGGATTGCATGGTGCAGCGCCCAGGGAGGTGTGTTTCTGTGTATGTACAATGGAAAGAGTTCAGGATTGGTTTGTGAGTGTGTGTGTGTGTGTGTGCGCACGCGCGCACAATGGAAAGCCTTCAGGATTGTCCCAGGATGGAAGTTTGCAGGATTGCATGGTGAAGTGCCCTGGGGACGGTGTGTGTGTTTGTGTGTGTGTTTGTGTGTGCAGGTAAACACAATGGAAAGAGTTCAGGATTTGCTGCAGATGGGCAGTTTGCAGGGTTGCATGGTGCAGCACTGTATCTACAAAGATTATGTAGATACAGCCTCACCCTGGCCAGGCCTGTGGTCAGGGGCCTCTGTTTCAAATCTGCTAAAGCATCAACGTTTCTATCAAGACAGTAATATCAAGCTTTAGGACTGCTGCCCCCAATGACCCCTGTGCTGTTGGCAAACTGGGATGCATTCCTTTGGGATCTTCGGGAATTCGGATCTCTGCAGGTGTTACTTGTTTTGGCATCTGGAATTCTGATCTCAGCAGATGTTATTTTTCTCTACCCTCTCTCCAACCTTCCCCAAAGTTCCATAAAAATCTAGGGAAAATAATAAAATAAGAACGGGGAGGGGGGGGCAAGTACCTTGGGCCTTATTCGTGTTTCTGGTCAAGGAATAAAGATTATAAAAATTGGCACCAATATAGCCATAGCAGATGCATCCTCAGGGGTCAGTTACGGGTCTGTTGTAGCTTTGTGTCTCTCGTGACACTATTGGGTCCAGGTGAGAGAGGAGAAAGTAAATGTTCCCTGCAAAGGTGTGTGTGTGTGTGTGTGTATATGTGTGTGGAAGGGGCAAGGAGTTGGTAGCTGGGGGCTTCCCAGAGAGTCTTAGTTATTAGTTGGGCAGCCTGGGGATGACATTCCCCTGGGGATGACACTCCCCTGGGGATGACAGCTTGTAGCAAAAGATATCAGTTTCAGAAACGTGCCTATGTGTCTCTGTTTATATAAGTGAGTGTCTCTGTGTGTGTGTTGTCTGTGAATATGTCTTATTTTTGTGTGTCTAACTATATGTCTGTGCATATGGGTGTACTGTCGATGTGAGCAGTCTGTGTCGCTGAATGAATGTATATCTGTGTATAAATATCTGTGTGTATCTGCATGTGTCTGTGTGTCCATATAAATATCTGTGTCTGTGTTCCTTTGTGTACGTCTGTAGGTCTTTGTACGTGTGTGTCTGTGTAAATGTCAGTGTGTGTGCTTATGTTTCTATGGTTTCTATGGTTAGCTCTGTCTGTGTGTCAGTGTATAATTCTGTGTGTATATTTGTGTGTGTCAGAGTCCGTGTGTATATATGTCTGATGTCTATGCTAATGTGTCTGTGTGTGCATGTAGGTGTGCTGTGTGTATGATTGTTTCTCTGTGTATAAATGTATGTGTGTCTGTGTATATGTTTGTGCATATATCTGTGTCTTGTGTTTACACCATGTGTGTCTGTGTATATATCGGCATGTCTCTGTATGTGTGCATGTGTGTCTGAGTCTGTGTATTTGTCTGTTCTATGTGTGTCTAAATTTGTAAATGTGTATTTCTGAGTTTACATTTGTGTGTCTCTGCATGTGGGTGTTTATGCATTTGTTTTGTGTGTCTGTGTTGGTATACATTCGTTTATAAGGCGTGCATGGTGTATGTGTCTAGTTGATAGTGTCTGTGTTTCTATGTATATATCTGTGTGTCTCTGTATATGACTGTTTGTATAAGTGTCTGTGTCTATATGTGTTTGTATCTATCTGAGTGTATAGCACAGCGGGTAGGGCATTTGCCTTGCACGCTGCCGACCCAGGGTCGATTCCTTCGCCCCTCTTGGAGACCCCGGCAAGCTACCGAGAGCATCTCACCCACACGGCAAAGCCAGGCAAGCTGCCCATGACATATTCGGTATGCCAAAGACAGTAACAACAGGTCTCACAATGGAGGCGTTACTGGTGCCCGCTCAAGCAAATCGATGAACAATGGGAGGAGAGTGCAGTGGCTGTGTGTGTGTACATGTGTGTCTCTCTGCATGTGTAGATATGCATCTGTGTGTGTCTGAGTGTGCTATTGATGTCTGTGTTTCATGACTGGGCACATGTGTATCTGTATCTATATGTGTGTTTGTGTGTACATGGGTGTGAGTCTGTGTATATGTCTGTGTTGGGTGTGAATATGTGTCTGTTATAAGTCTGAGTTTGCCTATGTCTGTGTGCACATATTTGTGTCTGTGTGTATATGTGTCTGTGTGTGTTGGTGTAACTGTATGTGCGTGTTTTTGTGTCTGTATTTTTGTGTGTCTCTCTGTGTGCATGTGTTTGTGTATATTCTGTGTGTACATGTCTGTGTTCACATGTGTGTGCCGCTGAATATGTATTGTATCAGTGTGTCTATGATGTACTTGTGCATATGCCTCTGTGTGTCTGTGTGTGTATATCCATATATACATACATACAGACATATCCGTATCTGCTTATATATCCATATGTCTGTGTGAGTCTCTGTGTACACAAGTGTGTATGTCTGTGTATACTTCCGTGTGTCTCTGTGTGCATGTATGTGTCTATGTATCTGTCTGTTTCTACGTCTATTTGTGTGTCTGCGTGTATCTCTGTATGTGTGTCTCTTTTGTGTGCATGTGCATTTGTTGTATGTCAGCATTATCGTGTGCATACAGTGTCTATGAGTTTCTGTATGTATCTGTGTCTCTCTTCACATATGCATCTGTGTATATGTCTGTGTGGGTGTCTGTATGTCTGTGCATGAGTGTATGTCTGTGAATACGTGTCTCATTGGGTGTGGGACTGTACAGCTGTGTGTGTGCACACATGGGTGTGTTTCTGTGTGTAAGTCTGTATGTGCATCATGTGTCTCTGTGTGTCTATCTATATGTCTATGGGTTCATGTGTCTCTGCTCCTATGTGTCTGTGTATGTTTGTGTCTCTGTATATGCCTGGATGTGTGCGTGCATTGGTTTGCCTGTGTATATATGTTTGTGTGTCTTTGTGTGTCTACCTATATGTCTGAGTGTCTATGTATCTGTAGATTTCTCAGTGTGTCTGTCTTTTATGTCTGTGTGTGCATACATATGTCTCTGTACATGTCTTTGAACCTATGTATAAATCTGCGTATCTATGTGTGAGTCTGTGTCTCTATTTCTGTGTCTCAGTGCGTGCGCATGTGTGTGGCCCTGCGTGTCTATGGCACAGCGCCAGCAGCCGGGCGGGGGCGCTCACCTCCGGCAGGGGGCACGGCCGCTGAGCGATTGGCCCGCTGCCAGGGACAATGGGCAAGCCGGCCGCAGGGGCTCGTTTCCCGTTCCACTCAGTCCAGCAGCGGAGCCCAGCAGCGGAGACCCCAACGCCTTTGCACAGAGGAACGCAGCACAAAGTCTCGCGGGCCGGCCCCTCCTGGCCACGCCCCCGGCACCACCCCTTTTCCTTTCTGGACCTATCCGAGGAGGCGCGTGGCACGGGGAGGCGGGGCCTTGCGGAGGGTCGCCGGGCCCGTCTTTCGCGCAGGCCCGGAAGCCGGCCGCAAGGGGGCGGGGCAGGGAAGCGATCCGAGCTCCTATTGGCCGGACGGAGCGTGAGAGCTGCGATGGGCGTGCAGCGAGAACCCAGCACAAAGTCTCGCGGCCGGCCCCTCCTGGCCACGCCCCCTGTCGCCACCCCTTTTCCCTTCTGGACCTATCCGAGGAGGCGCTCGGCGTGGGGAGGCGGGGCCTCGCGGAGGGTTGGCCCGGCCCCGCCTTCCGCGCGCTCGGCCACGGAGAAGGCCGCAAGGGGGCGGGTACGAAAGGGATCCGAGCGCCTATTGGCCGAGCGGAGCACGCGAGCTGCGAGGGGCGGGGCGCTCTTGAGTGCGGCCCCGCCGCCGGGCCGTTTTCCTTGAGGAAAGGGACTTGGGGTAGGGCTTAAAGCGCGGCCGGGGTGGGCTCCGGGCGGTCGCGGGAAGGCGGCCACAGCGCCCCTAGCCCCAGCGCCCCCAGCCCCGGCTCCCCTTGAACACGTCAGCCCGGCCCTGGAGTCGGCGACGTGAGTGCTGTGAATGCAAGTGTGGAAGGAAAAACCGTTCCACAAAGGCTGTTGCTCCACGGCTTTAGTAGGAAGCCCTTGAGTTGTGTCTTGCAGAGCGGAGCTGAGAGGTGGGAGAGAACGGCTGAAAGTGCTATGCCGGTGGACAGCCTGAGCCAAACCTGGCACCCGAGGGCAGCAGGGGACCTAGCTGACAAGAAGGGCAGGTCCAGGGTCACACTCCTGACTGGGAATTGCAGCTTTGCAGCTTCTGGGCTTGGATACTCCACTTCCAGTTTCCACTAATAGCAGCATCTGTCTCATCAGGTGGTGCTGAGCATTAATACCTATTACATCTTCATCGAGATTGCACCCAGAGCTTCGGGCTTGTTAAACATGTACTGTAAGCTGGGGCTAGAGAGATAGTACAAGGGTCAAGACACTTTCTGTCTGGCGTGCAGCTGAATCTCTGGCACCTCACAGGGTCCCCCGAGCACAACCAGGAGTGATCCCTGAGTGCAGAGCCAGAAGTAAACCCTGAGCACTGCTTGAGGTGGCCCCCAAGAAAACAAATATCTGTCTCTGAGGGCTGGGCTCGTGGGTCGATAGCAGAGCACTCCTTGCACCTCACGCTTTGCATGCAGGAAGACTGGATCGGATCCCCAATGCAGGGAGTCCTGAAGGGCCGAGATGGGAGGAGACACAAGCAACCAGGTGTGTCCCCCAAACCCAAACTAACGCTAATAGCGACATTAGTTAGCCCCTGCTCTTCTATTTCTGGTGGGTGGTTGTTGCCATTGGGCTCCATTCTAAGGGAGATGAGAGGAATCGTGGAAAACAGAGCTGGAAACAGGTTGAACTCGGGCCTCCAAGGATCTTCCAAGTGAAGAGGCTGTGATTGTTCGCATCCTCGCCTTTGGGGAGCACCAGAGGGGGGTGGACAGGGGGAGACCCATGACCTCGTGGGCAGTGGGAGGAAGAGTAGATAGGGAAGGACGTGGGTAGGGACCGAGAAAATAAGGAGCATGGAGGGGAGGGTTCCAGGAGCAAAGGCAAAGAGTTGATGAGTTTGGGGAGAATTCCACACAAAAGGAGGGAGAGGAGCATGCAGGAGTCCTGGTGTCTTGCGTCTCTGGAACCTGTCTGTGGGAGCCAGTTGCTCCTGACGCTTCACTGATTCTAAGCTCTTTGCTGTCTGTATATCCACTTTGATTGCATCCTGAAGGAGTGCAAGGGAGGCGATATTTAAAGTCAGGAGACAAGCTGGGGCCATAGCAGAGCGGGTAGGGCGCTTGTTCTTGCACATGGCCAACAAGGGTTCAGTCCCTGGTACCCTACTTGGTTCCCTGATCTCGCCAAGGGGGATCCCTGAGCACAGAGCCAGGAGTAAGTAAGCCCTGAGCACGGCTAGATGTGACTGCTAATAATAATAAATTCAGGACACACGGCTTCAGAAGGCTCAAATAGGTCGGGTCAGGTTTGGTCCCTGGCCCTATTCAATGCAAGGAGTGCTCCCGTCACACCCGTCCTCAAGCCTAGAGTCGAGTATCCTTGCCCCATACAGCAAAATAAAGAGGAAGCAAAGTGTTAATATTGTAAGGAGGAGAGGAGGGAGGGAGGGAGAGAGAGATAGAGATAGATATATATATATATATAGAGAGAGAGGGAGACAGATATATATATAGAGAGAGAGGGAGGAAGGAGATGGGGGGGGGCTGCAGAAGGTGGTGGCGGGAGGGAACCTGGGGACACTGGTGCCGGGAAATGTGCATTGGCGGAAGGATGCATGTTGGAACACTGTATGACTGAAACCCAATCAGGAACAGCTTTGTAAGGGTCTCTCTGACAGTGATGTAATTATTTTAAATCCTTAAAAAAGGAAAGACAAGAAACTATTAACACAGAAGGCTTCACCTGTAACAACCTGTAGTCATCTCTTATACAAGGCTTATACAAGGCATCTCTTAAAGGCTCCAGTGTAAGACACAACAATCTTCATACACTTTTTCCGTAAGGAAATCATTTTTGATCACTGTTAGTGAATTTTTCATAATAAACGATACGAAATAAATTATTTAGGGCCTTCTATGGGGGCAGGCTTGGATGGTGGTTGGAAACTTGGGACATAATGGGGTGGGAAGGTGTACTGGTGGTGGGATTGCTGTTGGAATACTGACTCTAAGAAACCATTGTGAGTAGCTTTATAGAAATAAAATAGAATGGAATAGGAAACTGCCACGGCTTGGCACTTGCTGGGAGACAGACTGCTGGCTGTGGGCCACATGCCCCCCTCTGCTCCTCGGGATTCACTGAGTTCTCCCGTGCTCCCTGTCATGAACGCCTTTGTCAGCTCCCAGGCTCTCACATGTGGGGAGCCAGGCAGCAGCCATCCTGTGTGGAATAAGTGGCCATCTAGCAGCAACTCCCTGCAGCTGCCCAGCTGACGTCAAAGCTGGGACACTGCGTGTCTGTCTCCTTGTCTCTCTCCAACACCCACCCCCACTGGACAGAGCTCAAGGGTGCCTTCGAAGTACTCCATAGTCCCCTGCCCTTCAGTTCTTCTCACTTCCTCTCGGCCCTGAACTCATCCTCCGCTTCTTTTCTTCTTCCTCCCACCACCTCCTCCTCGCCTGTTTTCTCCCTCCTCCTCTTCTCCAACTCCTCCTTTTGGCTCCCTACCTCCAACTCCGCCTCCTCTCCTGATGTTGCCTCTTTTCTTTTTCCCACTCTGCCTCCCCGTCTGCTGCTCTTCATTCTTCGACTTGCCTCGTCCACAAACTCATCCTCCCCTTCTTTTCTCCTTCCCGCCACCACCTCCTCCTCCGCTTGTTTTCTCCCTCCTCCTCCTCCTCCTCCTCCTCCTCCTCCTCCTCCTCCTCCAACTCCTCCTTTTGGCTCTGTACGTCCAGATCCTCCTCTTGTTCTGACATCCTCCTTTTCTCTTTTACACCACTCAGTTTCCATTGTCTCCTGCTTTCCGGTTCTTGTACTTACCCTCATTCTCAAACGCCTCCTCCTCTTCTCTCTTCTTTCCTCCACCACCTCCACCGCCAGTTTTCTCCCTCTTCATCCTCCTCCTCCATCATCATCTTTTGGGTCTTTACCTCCTAGTCCTCCTCTTACTGAGGGATTCTTTTTCACCGCCTCGCCTCCTCTAGGTTGACATCTTTTCTTCCCCTTACCTCTACTCTTCTTCCACCACCCCGTCCTCCGCCTGTTTTCATCTACTTTGCTCTTCCGCCTCCATCGTTCTTACACCTTTGTGTTTCCTCCATTTCCGTCTCCTCTCCTACTTCCGCACCGTCTTTTCTTCCTTCAGGGTCAACTTCTCCCCATATGTTCCTGTCCGTCCCCCTCACAGATTCCATTCACAAATCCAAATCCCAATTCCCACATGCGCCCCTTCTTCTCAGGTCCCTTTCACCTTCTGGCAAAGTTCTCCTCATCATTGTCGTCCTGCTCTTCTTTTCTTCTTCCCAACACCACCTCCTCCTCTGCCTTCTTTCTTCTTCTTCCCTCCTCCTCCTCCACCTCCTCCTCACATCCTCCTTTTTCCTCCGTACCTCCAGTCCTCTTGTTCTGATGTTACCCATGTTCCATTTTCAACTGCAGCCCCCATAGTCCGCAGCCATTCAGTTCTCAATTCCTCTTGTCCTAGAACTCATCTTTCTCTTCTCTTCTTTTTCCCGCCACCACCTCCTCCACCCGTTTTCTCCCTCCTCCTCCTCCTCCTCCTCCTCCTCCTCCTCCTCCTCCTCCTCCTCCAACTCCTCCTCTTGGTTCCAAACCTCCTCATCCTTGACAGGTTCTTTTTTTTTCTTTTTTGGGCCACACCTGGCGATGCTAAGGGGTTACTCCTGGCTCATCCATTCAGGAATTACTCCTGGTGGTGCTCAGGGGACCCTATGAAATGCTGGGAATCGAACCCGGCTCGGCCGCATGCAAGGCAGATGCCCTACCCGCTGTGCTATCTCTCAGCCCCTTTGAGGGGTTCTTTTTCACTGCCTTGACTCCTCTATGCCGTCTTCTTTTCTTCGACTTACCTCTCCTCAAACTCGTCCTCTTCTTTTCTTCTTCCCTCCACCACCCCATCCTCTGCCCATTTTCTTCATCTCCTATGCTCCTGCACCTTCTCCGGATCTAACTTCTTTGTGTTTCCTCCATTTCCGTCTCCTCTTCTACTTCCGGTTCATCTTTTCTTCTTCCACGGTCTCACTCTCCCCACACATTCCATCCCTCCCCGTCACAAATTCAATGCACAAGTTCACATGTCTCTTCCCACAGACACTCCTTCTGATGTCCCCTTCATCTTCTTCTGACATATTTCTCCTCGACGTTGTCCTGCTCTACTTGTCTTCTTCCCGCCATCACCTCCTCCTCCACCTGTTTTCTCCTTCCTCCTCCTCCAACTCCTTCTTTTGGCTCCGTACCTCCAATTCCGCCTCCTGTTCTTCTGTTGCCTCCTTTCTTTTTCACCACTCTGCCTCCACTGCCTGCTGTGGGTACAAGTAGGTGTGTTTGTCCATATGTGTGTATCTGTGTATATGTCTGGTATGTACAGGTGTATTTTAGTGTTTCTGTATATGTCTGTATATATCTTTGTGTGTCTTTGTGACCGGATGTGTGTGTATATGTCGGGGTGTTTGTGAGTCTACGTCTTTGTGTCTCTGTGTACACGAAGTATCTCTGTATATGTGTTTTGTCTAGCGTGTGCATGTGTGTCCGCATGTGTGCATATTCCTGTGTGTATATGTCTGTGTTATGTGTGTGAAAATGATCTGTGTGTATCTGTGTATTTATACATCTGTGTGCATCTGTGTGTCTGAACATATGTTCATGTGTGTCTGTGTGATTGAGACCTTGCATCTATGTATATATCTGTGTCACTATGTGTCTGCCTTTATGTCTGTATGTGAGCGTGTGTGTCTCTGTCTATGTGAGTTATGTCCGTTTGTGCATGTGTGTGTGCCTGTGTATGTCTAGGCGTATCTGTGTGTATATCTACGTGTTTCTCAGTAAATGTCTGTGTGTCTGTACATGTCTATGTATCTGTTAGTGTGTATGCCTGTATGTGCCGGCGAGTGCATCTGTTGTATGTCTGTGTGAGCATGTGTGTTTCTGTGTGCATATGTCTGTGTGTCTATGTATATATCATGTCCCTGTGTATCTGTATGTTATGCACATGTGTCTCTGTATTGTCTGTTGTCTCTGTGTGCATTTGGTGTGTGTGTATCTGTGTTTGGCCGTGTATATTTCTGTGTGTATGCTTTTGTATCTGTGTATGCCTGTGAGTCTGTGTATAAATCTGTGATTCTGTGTCTGCATGTGTGTGACCTTGTATGTGCCGATGTATATATCTGTTGCCTTTGTGTGTATGTCTATGTATCTGTGTCTTTTATGTATATGTCTATGTGTGCATGTCTCTGTCTATGTATGTGTGCATCTGTGTGTCTGTGTATGACTGTCTGTGTGTGCCCATGTGTGCGTGTCTCTCTTGTATATACCCATGTTTCTGTATGTGACTGTGCACGCATTTCTGTGTGTACGTCTATGTGTGTGTCTCTGTAATTGTCTGTGTTGTCTGTGTGCATGTGTTTCTGTATATATGCCTATGCGTCTCTGAATACTTCTGTGTGTCTCTGTTTCTGTCTATATGTCTGTGTTTTGACAATTGTGTATCACATGATCACTTGACTTCCTGTTAATTGTCGATTTGCTCGAGCGGGCACCAGTAACGTCTCCATTTGTCCCTGTCGTGTGCTAGTGTGGCCCCATGGTGTCTGAGCATAGCTGTTTTGATTCGTCTTTGGGAGACATGAATAGCGTTCTCATCCTGTTTGCGTAGGGCCCAGGTCTCTGAGGTGTATGTTAATGCAGGAAGAAGAGTGGAATCTAAGAGATGTGCCCGAAACCAGAGGCTCTTTGTCCTCTTAGCTATTTCTAAGACAATTGTGTTTGTCTGTGTAAATGTCTGTTAGTCTCTCTGTGTGTATGTGTATACTTGTGTATATATCTGAGTATCTGTTTATATGGCTGTTCGTGTCTGTGATGCATGTGTGTCTGTGTGTTTGTCTGTGTGTACGTGTGTCTGTACATATGTCTTTGTATGTCTTCATGTATATGTATGTGGGTTTTGTCTGTGCATGTCTGTAAGTATCTTTGTGTGTCAGTGTGTATACATCTTTGTGTCCTTGTCTATGTATTTGTGTACATGTCCACATGTGTCTGCCTATGGATCTGTTCTGTCTCTTTGTATGTCTGTATATATGTCTATATGCAAACGGGTGTGTGTGCATATGGGTGTCTGTGTATGCCTGTGTGTATCTGTGTCTTCAAGTGTTTGTGCGAATGGGAGTATATTTATGTGCATATGTGTGTATCTATATATCTGTCTCTCTCTTTTGTATATGTCTGTGTTGTATATGTGCATGTTTGTGTGTGTTTTGTGTTATTGCTTGCATGTATGTCTGTGTCTATTTGATTATGCCTGTGTGTGCGTGTCTATTTATATATCTGTGAGTCTCTGTGTGTGTCTCTGTGTGTGCATGTCTGTGTGTCTGTGTTTTTCTGTATATATGTGTAACCTAGAATTACTCCCGTGTCCCCCACTAAAAGAAAATACAACCACCTCTTGAGGAAAAAGAGACGTTTCTACCTATCTTCTGAATCAAGTTAGGAGAAGAAAGATTCGTTCAGAGGACCCAAAGGATCGGGGCTGCCATGACAAGGAAATGGCTGCCTCTTTTCTAAACACTCTGGCATGAGGTGAGTCTGCAGTTGGGGGAGAAATCAGGGAGACTCTGGCACACAGACCTCACTGCAAGGAAGGGACACTCAGCTCACAGCTTATAGAGCAGCTTAGAAGACGCAGTCAAGTATACGGATCGGGACTAGGGCCGGAGCTGCAGGAGAGTGGGGAAGGCGTCTGTCTGTCCTACATGCAGCAGACCCAGGTTCAATCCCCGACAACCCCCAGGACCCCCTTCTCACCAAGAGTGACTCCTGAGGAGAGCCAGCACTAAGCCCTGACCATCACCATGTATGAGCCAAAAACCTGAAATATTAATAATAATATTAAAATGTAGGAATGAGCGAAGGCACCGTGGGTAGGGTGTTTGCCTTGCACACTGCTGACCCAGGTTGGATTCCTCCTTCCCTCTTGGAGAGCCCGGCAAGCTACCAAAAGTATTCACTACCAGGATCTCACCATTCTACAAAGAAGTGATCGTTGATGTCAAGAGAGGGGTTCGGCAGGGTGATACCATTTCACCGAAACTCTTCAGTGCCACCCTCGAGAACATCATGCGATGACTTGAATGGGAAGAAATGGGAGTGAAGATAGATGGTCGTCAACTACACAACCTCCACTTTGCTGATGACATTGTTTTCATAACACCAAACATCAGCCAAGCGGCACAAATGCTGGCCGACTTTGACCGTGAGTGTGGAAAAGTTGGACTACAGCTGAATCTTACGAAGACAATGTTTATGAGAAACAGCCTTGTTCCTGATGCCCCATTCGCTCTCAATGGAACGACCAACTCCGAATGCAACAGCTATGTGTACCTAGGTCGAGAAGTCAACATGACAAATGACCTGGCACCCGAGCTGCGCAGGAGAAAGAGAGTGGCTTGGAAAGCCTTCAAGAACGTCGAAGAAACAGCTAAGAGGTCGAAGAACCTCCGGCTCCGGGCACATCTCTTTGATTCCACTGTTCTTCCTGGATTAACATATGCCTCAGAGACCTGGGCCCTACGCAAACAAGATGAGAACACTATTCAGGTCTCCCAAAGAAGAATAGAAAGAGCTATGCTTGGAATATCACATTTCACTCAAATGAGAGAAAGAATCCGGAGTTCCGACAACCGTCGATGATCAAGAATCAGGGACGCTGTCTCATTTGCCAAGGTGTCAAAAATCAGATGGGCTGGTCACGTAATGAGATTTTAAGACGACCGCTGGACTAGAGCTGTTATCGACTGGATTCCACAGGATGTCAAAAGACCACGTGGCCGCCCACCTACCAGATGGTCAGACTTCTTCATCAAGATCGTGAACCATCGGTTTGAGGCTCTTCATGTTCCCAGAGCGAACAGATGCCATTGGGCTACACTAGCACGCGACAGGGACAAATGGAGATGTTACTGGCGCCCGCTCGAGCAAATCGACGAGCAATGGGAAGTTAAGTGATTTAAGTGAAGTGTGTGCATGTCGGTATATTTCTGTGAATATGTCTGTGTGTGTCAAGAGTCCATGTGTATATATCTGTTGCTTGTGTATATTTGTGTCTGTATGTATATGTGTACATGTGTGTTTCTATATGTCTGTGTTTCTCTGTGTCTGCATGTGTGTCTGAGGATGTATTTGGGTCTGTGTGTTTACAGTATTTTTCTGTGAATATGTCTGCATGTATGTGTATATATCTGTGTCTGTCTGTGTATACACTTGTGACTTTTATGTTGCCTGTGTATGTGACTCTGTGTCTATGTATATGACCCTATCTGTCTCTGTTTATATCTGTATGTCTGTATACATATCTATTTGTGTCTGTTTGCAGTGTGTCCGTGTATATGTCTGTGTGTATGTGATATGTCTTTGTATGTCTGTGTGTGTGCAAGTGGGTTTGTCTGTGAAAATGTATTTGTGTCTTTATGCCTGTTTGTGCACACACGCCATATGTCTCTCTGTGTATGTCTCCATGTGTGTGTTCTCTGTGTATATATCTGTGTGTATGTCTGTTTGTGCGCATTGTGTGTGTCAGCGTGACTGTACTCTGTATCTGTGTAGATGCCTGTGCATGTCTCTGTGTGTCTTTGTATATGTCTCTGAGTGTCTGTGCATGTGCATGTGTGTGGATCTGTTTGGGTCTGTGTATGTTTGTGTATGTCTCTGATTTTGTGCATGTGTTTGTGTCTATGCATATATCTGTGTGTCTGTGTATATTTGTGTTTATTAGTGCTTGTGTATACGCTGTGTCTGTGTATGTCTTTTTTTGTGTACCTGTGTATGTCTGTGTCTATATGTCCATGTATGTATCTTTATGTGTGTTCATATGTCTGGATGTCTATATATGTGTGTGTGTGTGTGTGTGTCTGTGGGTGTGTATTTGATTGCGAGTCTGTCTGTGTCTGCACATCTGTTCATCTGTGCTTATGTATCTGGGTTTGTATATCTGTGTGTGTCTGTGTTTTTTGTATGTCTGTGTGTCAGTATGTTTGTGTGTGCATATGTCTATGTATATGGTGTGTGAGTCTAAGTCTATGTGTATATCTGTGTATGCACTCTGTGTTTGTATAAATGTCTAAGTGTATGTGTGTATGCTTGTATCTGAGTTTATGTGTCCTTGTGTGGGTTTCTGTGTGCATGTGGGTCTCGGTGTTGTGTGCACATCTGTGTCAGTGTATAAGTCTGTGTTCACACGTGTACTGTGCCTAAATACGTCTGTGTGCATGTGTGTAAGCCTGTGTATGTCTGTGTGCATATGTGTGCCTATGTTATGTCTCTGTGTGCGTGTGTATATTGTGTCTGTATGTATGTGTCTGATTGTGTGCATGTGTTTGTGTCTGTGTATATGTCTGTGTGTCTGTAGGTGCACAAGGGTATGTCTAAATATGTGTGTGTCTCTGGGTATGTGTCTGCACATCTGTTTAGTGCATGTGTATTTGTATATATATGTGTGTATTAGTACATATATATCTATATATGAGTATGTGTGTCTATATGTCTGTGTGTTCATGTGTCTGTGCACATGTGTGTGTTGTGTGTCTAAGTATATATCTGTGTATCTGTCTGTGGTTGCACATGTGTGTGTTGTGTATATGTCTGTGTGTCTATTCTGTATGTGTGTCTGTTATGTGTGCATGTCTATGCATCTGTGTGTTTATATATCTGTGTGTGTCTGTATATCTCGCTGTGTCTGTGTTTCTACGTATATATCTGTATGTAAACTGTGCTCCTGATGTCTCTGTGGGAGTGCACGTGTTTGACTCTGTATATGTTGTGTATGTTTGTGTGTGATACACAGAATTATACACAGATGCCTACACTGAAGACATACAGATTTATGCACAAAAAGACATACAAACATGTCTGTGTGCTTGTGTGCATGTCTTTGTTGTCTGTGTGTGTGCATGTGCGTAGCTCTATGTGTGCAGGTGTCTAAGTGTATAGTGTCTGTGTATATGTCTGCGTGTCTCTATGTGTGTCTGGGTGTGTTTCTGTGTGTCTGGATGTCTCTGTCAGTGTGTGCACATGCGTGTGTGTGCGGATTAGGTCTGTGTCTCATTCTGTGTGTGCATGTCTGCTCTGTGTATCTGCATGTGTCTCTGTATCTGTCTGAGTGTGTATATATATATCTGTGTGTGGTTATGTGTGTATGTGTCTCTGTATATGTCTGTTGTGTCTGTGTGTCTTTTTGTGCACAAGTGTATGCATCTGTGTATAATTCTGTGTATCTATGTGTCTGTGTATATGTCTATATGTGTATTTGTGTCTGTGTAGAAATGTGTCTGCATATATGTCTGTGAGTATGTGTCTTGCACATCTGTGTGTGGATGTCCATATGTTTCTGTGTATATCAATTTTGTATCTGTGTGTGCATGTTTTGAGCCTGCACATAATTTCATGCTGTGACTGTGCTGCATGTGGGAGGATGTCTGTGTCTGTCTGTGCGAGTCTGTCTGTATCTATGTCTATGTGTGCATGTGTGTGTCTTTATATAAGTCTCTGTGTGTGTATCTGTGCATGCATTGGGTGTGTCTGTGTATATGTCTGTGTGTGTCTGTATGTCTGTGTGTGTCTGTCTGTGTCTGTCTAGGTGTTTGCTTATGTGTGCATGTCTCTGTGTCTATGGATAGATCTGTGTGTCTCTGATTGTCTTTGTATATTTGTTTGTTTCTGTGTGCTTGTGTGTGAACTGTGTCTCTGTATGTCTGTGTGGGTCTCTGTGCATATATGTCTGTTTGTGTGCCTTTGCAAATGTCTGTGTGTCTGTCTCCTTTTTTATATGTGTTTGTGTCTGTCTATGTCTGCATGTCTGTGAATATATCTGTGTGTCTGTTCATGCATCTGTGTGTTTGTGCAAATATCTGTGTCTGTCTGTATATGACTTTGTGCTTCTGTGTGTGTGTATATGCCTTTGTATGTCTCTCTATATGCATGTGGGTGTGTGTCTTCTGTATCTGTGTGTGCATGCATGTTTTCACCTGTTTATGTGCCTGTGTTTGTATGTCTGTGTATGTGTGCTTTTGTGTAAATGTCTGTATGTATCAGTATGTTTGTGTGTGCATATGTGAAGGTCCGTGTGTGGCTATGTACAAGTCTGTGTCTATGTGAGTCCATTGTCTCTGAGTCTATATATATGTTTGTGTCTCTGTATCTGTGTATATGTCCGTGTGTGCATGCATGTGTGTCTGTGTAGATGTCTATGTGTATATGTGTGTATGTGTATCTGTGTATGTGTCTTGTGTGTATCTTGTGTGCGCATGTCTCTATATGTCTGTGTCTGTGCATATCTATGCCATGTATGCATCGGTGTCAGTGTATGTCTGTGTTTGCTCTTGTAGTACATTGTCTGTAAATATGTCTGTTTGAGTCTGTGCAAGCATTTGTGTGTCTGTATGTAAATCTATCCAAGTTCTCTGTGTGTTTGTGTGTGCATGTGTGTTTCTGTGTGTCTGTGTATATGTCTCTGTGTGTATATGTTTGTGTATGTCTTGTGTGTACATATCCATGTGCCTCTATCTGAACGTGTCTGTGAGCATGTAGGTGTCTGTGTATATGTCTGTGTGTATGCAAGGGCATGTCTTTATATATGTGTCTCTGGCTGTATGTCTCTAAATCTGTGTAGTGTTTGTGTATTTGCGTATATATCTGCATGTGAGTCTTTTGTGTACTGCTCATGTGTGTTGTGTGTCTATGTATATATCTTGTGTATCTGTGTGTCTGTCTATATGTCTGTGTGCTTTTGTGTCTGTCTGTGCTTTTGTGTCTGTGTGTGCCTCACTGTGTCAGTGGGTGTACATATGTTATGTGTTGTGTATATGTTTGTGTATGTCTAATTCTGTATATATGTCTGTTGAATATAAGCATGCTTATTTCTGTGTCTGTGTATACATGTGTGTCTGTGTATATGCTCGCGTGTCTCTAGGTGTGTGTCTGTATGTCTATCAGTGCCTGTTTGCCTGTGTACATATATTTATTGTCTGTGCATGTACTCATGTGTTTCTGTATGTACGTACATATACAGACACACAGACACACACACCAGTGTAGTATGTGTCTGTGTGTCTGTGTCTGTCTGTCTGTCTGTGTGTCAGTGTGTGCACATGCATGAGTGTCTAGATATGTCTGTGTCTGATTCTGTGTGTATGTCTGTCGTGTGCCTGCATACGTGTGTTTGTGTATGTATGTGGTGTTTGTGTGCGTGTTTGTGTGTGTCTGTTTATATATCTGTATGTCTGTCTTTTTCTGTGTAAATGTAGGCATTTGTGCATAATTCTGTGTATATGTGTTTCTGTATATGTTGTGTGTGTCTGTGTGTGCATCTGTGTCTCTGTATAAGTGTGCAGCATCTGTATATGTCTGTGTATATGTGCCCGCACACTATGTGTATGGCTGTCTCTATGGCTATGTGTATCTCTGAATATGTCAATTTTTATGTGTGTGAATGTTGCGTGTATAAGTACAAGTTGTGACAGTGCTACATGAGGGTGCCTGTGAATCTGTACCCATGTCTACATATGTGTGTGTCTTTTTATATGTCTCATTGTTGTATCTTTGCAAGCACTGGGTGTGTCTGTGTATACATCTATGTTTGTGTATGCTTGTGTGTGTGCGCATGTCTGTGTGTCTGTATATATGTTTGTGTCTGAGGGTACACGCATCATGAGTCTGTGTATGAATTCGTGTTATGACTGTGTTGCTTGTGGGTGTCGTCTGTGTGTATGCCTGTGCATCTGTGTGTGCACTGGGTGTTTCAGAGTGTATATATCTGTGTCTCTGTGTGTTTAGCTATATATCTGTGTATATGTGTGTCTGTATACACGCTGCTGTCTTTGTACATGGCTTTGTGTCTTTGTGTCTGTCAATGTGTGAACATGTGTATGTCTGTGTATAGGTGTGTGTCTGTGTAAGCATGTGTCTATGTATGTCTCTGTGTGTTTGCACATGTGTGTGTCGCTATGTATATTTCTGTGTGCCTGTGTAGATATCTGTTTCTGTCTGTCTGAATGTGCACATGTTGTGAGTCTGTGTATAAGACCCTGTTGTGACATGTTGCATATGGGTATGATTCTGGGTATATGTCTGAGTCTGTGTGTATCTCTGTGCATATGTGTGTCTATGCATATGCATGTGCATGCGGATTGGGTGTGTCAGTATTAATTTACTGTGTGTCTGTGTGTCTGCTATATGTCTGTGTGTCTGTATATGACTGTGTGGGCTTGCATTCGCACATGTGTTTGTCTGTGTATGCTTGTGTCTTGTGTCTGTGTCTATGTATATATGTGTGTATCTTTGTGTCTATGTGTCTCAGTCGGTATGTGCACTTTTGTCTAAGAATGTCTTGTATGTCTGTGTGCGTCTGTGTGTGACAGTATCTATGTGTGTGTCTGCATATGCCTATATCTGTGTGTTGGTATGTTATCTGTGTATAAGACCGAGTTGTGTGTTGCATGTGGGTGTCTGTGTATATGTCTGTGTGAGTTTGTGTGTGATGATGTGTATGGTTTCACCTATGCCTGTCTGTGTATCTTTGTGTGCATTGGGTGTGTCTGTGTATATATATTTGTGTGTCTATCTATATATCTCTGTCTGTGCATATCTGTGTATACGTCTATGTGCTTGTCTGTGTGGTCTGCATATATGACTGTGTGTCTGTATGTCTGTATCATTGTGTCTCTATGTATATATGTGTGAAATTGTGTTCGTGAATATGTCTGTGTGTCTTGTGTGTCTATATGTGGCACTGTGTGTGCATGTGTGTCAGTTTACATGTCTATGTGTGTGCACATGTGTGACTGTGTCTATTCCTTTGAATGTCTGTGTATATGTCTGCATGTTGTGAGTACATATAAATCCGTGTTGTGACTGTTGTAGTGGGTGTGTGTCTGTGCCATCTGTCTGAGTCTGTGTGTGTGTCTTTACAGATGACTATGTGTATCTGTGTGTATATTGGGTGTTTCTGTGTGTATATATTTGCATGTCTGTTTGCGTGTGTCTACGTATATGCCCATGTGTGTATGTTAGTGTCACTGTGGATGTGACTCTGTATATATGTGGCGTCTATAAGTATGTCTGCGTTCGGGTGTCTATGTGACTCGAACAGTGTATGTGCATGTATGTGTCTGTATACGTGTGTGTCTGTGTGTATTTAGTCAGTGTATATGTCTGTGTGTGTACATGTGTGTGTGGCTGTGTACATGTCTTGTGCATCTGTGTGTGCATGTTGTGATTGTGTGTATATGAGTTAGTGTGTGTGCGGATCTGTTGTCTGTGTGTGCATGTGGCGAAAGTTCGTGTTGTGACTGTGTTGCATGCAATGTGTCTGTGTATATGTTTATGTGAGTCTGTATCTCTGTGTTCATGTGCTTGTGAAAATATGTGTGCATATATCTGTGTTGTCTGTGTGTGATTATGTGTATATATGCTTGAGTGTATGTCTCTGTATGTATGTGTTTATGGCTATATATGTGTTGTATATATGAGTGTATGTCTCTGTATGTATGTGTTTATGGCTATATATGTGTTGTATATGGCTATATATGTGTTGTATGCCTGGTGTCTGTGTGTATGTCTGTGTCATTCTGTGTGTGCACGTGTGTGTCTCTATATATGTCTGCATGTGTCTCTTTGTGCATGGGTCTGTATGTTTCTGTACACATGTGTCATGCAATTGTGTATCTTCGTATATGTGTGTATGTATGCATATATACATATATATGTCACTTGCTTATGTGCATGTGTTTCTATGTGTACATTTGATTGTGTGTCTGTGAGTCTGTGTCCATGTATATATCTGTGTGTGCA
Source organism: Sorex fumeus (assembly GCF_029834395.1). Taxonomy (NCBI): domain Eukaryota; kingdom Metazoa; phylum Chordata; class Mammalia; order Eulipotyphla; family Soricidae; genus Sorex; species Sorex fumeus. The sequence continues at coordinate 366,180 of NW_026606385.1, read as the reverse complement.
TGTGGCTGTGTGTTTATGTATATGTGTGTTGCTCTCTGTATACATGTGTCTATGTACATGTCTTTGTGTTTGTGTATATGTCTGTGTCTCTGTTTGTGTGCATGTCTCTCTGAATACACCTGTTTGTGTATACATGTGTTTGCTTCTGTGTTTCTCAGTGTCTGTGTATATGTCTCTATGTGTTACGGTATCTGTGTGTGTACATGTGTCTATGTTTGTGTATATGTGTTGTCTGAGTGTGTGCATGTTTGTATCTGTGTGTGTATCTATGTCTGTGTATATGAGTTAATGTGTGTGCGGATCTGTTGTCTGTGTGTGCATGTGTGTCCGTGTAAATGTCTGTATCCATAGCTTTGTATGTCTTTGTGTCTGTGTCAGTATGTGGATATGTGTGTATCTGTATCTATGTTTGTGTGTTTGTATACACATGTGTCTGTACGTATATGTCTGCGTCTGCACATGTCTGTATGTCTGTGTGTGTGGCTACAATTATGTCTGTATGTCTGTGTATATGTCTGTTTCTGTCTGTGTGTGCACACGTTGTGAGTCTGTTTAAATCCCAATGTGAGTTGGTGCATGTGGGTATAGGTCTGTGTATGTGCTGAGTCTTTGCGTGTGCATCTCTATGCATATGTATTTTCCCATATGCCCCTGTGTATCTGTGTGTGCACTGGGTGTGTCTGTATAAATTTATTGAGTGTCTGTGTGTCTATCTATAAGTCTGTGTGGGTCTGTGTGTGCACATATGTGTGTCAGAATATAATTCTGTGAATGTTTGTGTCTAGTGTCTGTGACTATGTATATATGTGTGTCTCTTTGTGTCTATGTGTCCCTGTGTCGGTATGTGCACATTTCTGTGTCTTCAAATGTCTACGGATGTTTGTGTATGCACATCTGTGTGACATATTTATATATGTGACAGTCTGTGTCTATGTCTGTATCCTTGTGTACACATGTTTTCTGTGTGTAAGAACGTGTTGTGTGTTGCATGTGGGTGTGTCTGTGTATATGTCTGGGTGAGTCTGTGTGCAATTATGTGTGTGTTTTCCCATATGGCTGTCTGTGTATCTGTCAGTGCACCAGGGTATCTGTATAAATTTATTGTCTGTCAATAAATTTAAAAAACTGGGGACATTGGTGGTGGGAAATGTAAACTGGCAGAGGGGCTGGCATTGCAACTAACACTGTATGACTGAAACCCAATCAGCAACAACTTTGTAACTGCATCTCAGGGAGACTCGATAACTCAAAAACAACAACAAATTATCCAGGGGGTGGGTCAGAGCAATAGAACAATTGGTGGGATGCCTTGCAGCGGCAGACTGGGGTTTGATGCCCAGCATCCCACTTGGTCCACCTTGCACTGCCAGCAGTAATACTGAGTGCAGAGCCACGAGTACCCCCTGAGCATGTACCCCCTGAGCACCGCCGACTGTTCACCCTCTGATAACGCCAAAAAAATGATCGAGTGTCGAAGCTGAGAAACCTTGACCTCCGGACAAATAGATTCCCTTAAAATGGGAGTTGGAGGAGAAAATACTTCCACTTATCTCATTCAAAGATAGACTGAAATATCTTTCATGTAAGCGTCATCGATGTTACGCCTCAATAGGATATTTCTCTGGTCTGGATTAGACAGAACAACTGTGCATGTTACTAACAACTAAGCTACAGGAAGTTATTTGTTTCTGCTCTCAGAAGTACTCCCAGCTCAGTATTCCTCCTGCGAGGCCCCAGAGCTTCAAAGTCTGAGCTTTCAACATGCAAAGAGTGCCCAAACCTTGTGAGTCTTCTCCCGGGGCCCAAAGGAACTTCTTCCAGCTCGTAAGAGTCTCCAAGCTACGTTGAAAGGTCTTGATTCGTCCCAAACACAAAGGTTTCCGTTCGAAAGGACCCGTGCACGCCTGTGTCCACTGCAGTGCTGAGTCCAGACGTGGAAACCACCCAAAGGCCCAACCACGGACCAAGGGATGAAGAAGTTGTGAGACATAGACACACAGTGGGACCCGCTCTGCTCTACGAACAAAATCATGCAGCCTGCAGCCCCATGAATGGAGCCACGAGCATCATGCGCAGTCCAGCCAATCCGAGGGACCGGGGCTGACACGGTGATCTCTCATGGCAGGACTTACAGTGACACAGCCAGGAAGAAAGAAGGGCCAAAGGCAACAAGCGGGTGAACTGAGCCTGGTCCTTGTGGGAGGGAGGTGGGTAACCAGTGCCAGATGTGTGTTGGGATGATCTGCACGCAAAGCTCCATTATCTGCCTGTCAATCACAGAAGCTCAAGCAATTAAATAGGGGGAAAAACATTGGAACAGTAAAAGTTAGTTTTTTCTTTTTTCTTTTGCTTTTTGGGTCACACCTGGCGATGTCAGATGCATGCAAGGCAAACGCCCTACCCGCTGTGCTATCGCTCCAGCCCCGCCCCAGTATTCTTAATGCAAAGGAGGCATCAGATAAAATTTCAAATTTCCAACACAAGACCCAAGTAATGGCTTGTGCTGAGAGGTCCAGTGGAATATAAGAAATGTCTTTTCTTGTTTCTGCAGAGAGGAAGCAGCATCATGAATAGCTGAACCTTGGCACGACTAGAAGAAGACACAGCAGAAACTGGCTAAACAACGTCTGAGATGCTGGAAACTCTGAAGGACTTTTCTCTAGGTTTCTCCATGAAGAAGGAGGAGGGTGATGCATATTTCAATATATAGGGACTTGAGGATTAGTCATAGCACTAATTAAGTACTAGCTTACATCAACAGTTTTAGTTTCATGCTTAATTAACATGATTGGAGCTCATAGCATTATCCCAGAATGAAGAATAATATTTTTTAATTATTTTTTATTTTTTAGGATTAATATTCACACTGCCAATATCACTAAGAATAAACAGGAAGGCTGTTGGTCTTGGCAGGCATTGTGTTCAATGGAAGGTAAAGGATGTAGGTAAAACAAAAAACAACTTCAAGTTAAGGGATGATTTATAGTTCTCCAAAATTACATGTTTCCAAATAAAGAAGGCTAAGTCAGAAACGATATCACTGTCACTGTATCGCTGTCATCCCGTTGTTCATCAATTTGCTTGAGTGGGCACCAACCAGTAATGTCTCTATTCGCCCCTGTCACGTGCTATTGTAGCCTGATGGCATATTGGGGGCTCTTTCAGGGTCAGGGGAATGAGGACCATCATTGTTATTATTTTTGGCATATCGAGTACGCCACTGGGTAGCCTGCCAGGCTCTGCTGTGCGGGTGGGATACTCTCGCTGTGCGGGCGGGATACTCTCGGTAGCTTGCCGGGCTCTACGAGAGGGATGGAGGCTTTTGGGGCAGTCTCTACTCACCTTTACAGGCAAAATAAATAAATCAAGTGAAATACTTTAGATAAAATCTCAGAATACATTATATAATCCCTTTAATAAATGGTTCTACTTTGCATACTTTTTACAAAATTTTGTCTGGTTAGGAGCATGTCAAAGTTGTCTTGTTTTTATGAATTTCTGTTATCAATGACATATTTTGCCCTAATATAATTTGTGATGTGATAAAAAAATGGACACTAGAACACAAAAATTTTCCACATATATTATCTAATATACATTCTCTGCTTTTTTGAATAAGGCATGAACAGATAAAAATCCATTATCATTGGGTCAGATAATCTAATGCTTGAGGTGTGGATGCCTTTTATGTGGCTGACTCCTGTCTGATCACTAGCACTTCATGGCCTACTCCACTCTCTCCCGGCATCATGGCTGGGTATAGCCCAGGAGTCTCAAGAACTGCCAAGAGAGCCCCGTAAACACTAGCACTGTAGGGTTTGAGCAGCACCACATAATCAGGACCCTCGTATCAGAAATGATATAAAGACATAAATAAATGTCTCCCTAATTTTGAAGAGACTACATTGATTAACGGGCTGGAGCAATAGCACAGCGGGTAGGGCATTTGCCTTGCACGAGGCCAACCCAGGTTCTATTCCTCCGGCCTCTCTCAGAGAGTCCAGCAAGCTACCAAGAGTATCTTGCCCACGTGGCAGAGCCTGGCAAGCTCCCACTGGCTTATTTGATATGCCAAAACCAGTGACAGACAAGGCGCACAATGGAGACGTTACTGGTGCCCGCTCAAGCAAATCGATGAGCGGGAGGACAGTGCTACAGTGTTACTTTGATTAAAAACAGGAAGCAGAGTCAGGGAGTGGATCGAACAGTTGGATATGCATCGGGCCCTAGGGCTGACCCTTGATATGGCCTGGTCTTATCCCTGATGGCTGGGCCTCCAAAGACCAACAACACCAACAAATCTTGGAAATCTCGGGTCTAACAGCCTCCTAACACCACCTGTTCCACATCAGGGACTTATCCAGGGTACAACTGGCAGCTTGACTTCATGCAAAGGATCAAATGCTCAAATGTTTAAGGTATAAATATCCATTGGTTCTTATTGATAGCTTCCATGGATAGGCAGAAGCTTTTCCGATCTGTACTGAGAAAGTCAGAGACGTGGCTTGGTGTTTCTATGTAGTTTAGACAGATTTGGACACAGGAAGTCATTTTCTATCAACCAAAGGCATGGGTGAAGGAGTTATTACTTTTCATTTTTATGGTAAGACTGGGTATGCCATTATGCTGCTTTGGTGACTGTTGTGTTTGTTAACTTTCATGTTCTCTGAAACCAGAAACCATTTTGCCCTCAGTAAGCCAGAGAAGACCTTCTACTCCTCCAGGGTCTAAGACTCTCTAATAATATTCCTCAGCCTAATCTGTCTGATCTTTTCTTTCAGAGGTTGATGATTCCAGGAACCCAACCCATTCATTGTCTGGCGCCCATTAAAAACTAAGTTATCATGAGGTTTCACCCCTTGTGCAGTCAGGGTCAGCCTCCCTTTGTCAGCAGGAAGAAACTCCAGAAGTTGGATCTTCAACCATTTCCCTTTCAAGATTTGTCACACCCAGCGGCCTCCCCTGCCTACCCGCAATGGTGCTCTCCAAGCACAAGCCCTGCTGTGCATCCTGGGGAGCCAATCACCAAGCCTAGTATGGACAGCCTGATACCATCTGGAGAGGAAATTCAGCATAGCACAGGGAAGGCGGTCACTCGGGTGGGCAAGGACAAGGCCCCGCATGGATGCCTGTCCAGCACAGCACAGCCGCGCCCGGGGTCCAGCCTGCTCAGGCCACCGCAGGGACACGCAGGGCAAGTCTCTTCACAGGCGGAACACCCCTCCAGCTCCCGCTGCTCCTGCCTCTCCCCCTCATCCACCATCCTCCCAACCCTAGGTCACTAGGAACCTCTGAGGTCCTTATAAAGATCCGAGCCAGGCGCCCTCTCTCACAGAGCCAGATTCAATCTGTCTATGGTAGAAGACTGGGCCCTCAGTGTTCGTTTCCGTGGCTTGGTTGTGTTCATGACTGCAGAGCTCAGTGCTCGGGGATGGCTCCTGACAGTGCTCCGAGGAGCAGGAGGTGACTGGTGCCAGGAAGCAAATGCTGCCTCCCATGCACCAAGTACCCTCCCAGCCTGTGAGCTTTCACCTTCGGGGCTCCGGTGCCTCGAGGCTAAAAGCCTCCTTAGGGTCCAAGGCGGGAAGCCAGGGAACAACCATTGTTTGGAAGAGCCACAGCATGGGATCGAAGTGCAAGCTCAGGTCTCAATAGCGCGGGCTGTGGTGGCCTCCGATCCAAGCCCCTTTCTTTGAGATGTGCGTTAGCCGATCCTAGGGCTTGGCTCTGTCCATCTCATCATAAACACCCAGACCTCCTTGCTTTTTCCTCCATCCGTCTCTGGCCAGACTCACTTGGGACCTTTCCAGACACTCAGTCTGTCTTTCTAAGGTCTTCTGGGCAATCCTGGAAAAGAAGAAGGGCCATAACTGGCCTCCGAACTGTCTTTTTCAGAGGACAGATGGGCATCTGGCTCTCCAGAACTGGGGGAAATGCACACACACACACACACACACACACACACACACACACACGTAATTTGGTGCCACTGCTGACCCCTATTGTCAGGGCGTTACCGAGGATTATGGGGCCCAGGAAGGAGACGGAGGGTGTCACATATGGAGTCTTGCTCCCTAGACTGGCATATTTTCTCAGAAGCAGGAATTCACGTTCGAGAAAGCCCTGGTGGGAAGCAGCAGCGGCAGCAGGGACCCAGCCTACCCCCTGCACAGTCCCCCGTGAGGGTGCCCCAATGTCGGGGCAGAGCGCCCCTCAGTCTGCTCCCCCCAAAGTGTGCTCCAGCCCCGTCTTCCTGGACACCCCAGAGAAGAAAAGGAACTGAGAAGCCAGGAGCACGAGAAGGAAGAGCCACGGGCCCTGGGCTTCTCCCTCCTGCCCTCTCTCCCGCCACGTCTGCAGGTGAGTACAAAGGTGATGCAACTGAACCAAACCCATCGCTGGTGGCCACGGCCATCATGGCCCGCTGCAAGGCAGCCTTTGGACACAGGGAGATTTCTTGTTTCTTCTTTATTTGTTTTTGTGACACACCTGTTAGAGCTCGGGGCATACTTCTGGCTCTGTGCTCAGGGTGGTGGCTGACGGTGCACAGGGGATCCTGTGGAGTGGCCGGGATGGAATTGGTACAAGGTTTTTGTGCATGCTCTTATTTCCGACAAGGAAAGAGATCTTGCAAAGCAGATATTCCCCGAAAGGACCACATCAGCCAGCAACGCAATGAATAGTCTCTTCGGAAAAGGTGCAATGCAGGTTTGTGTGTGCACCTGTAGGGCACCAGTCACCAGTCATCAGCCAGCCGGGATCTTTCAAGAGGGATCTTCACTAAGTGCAACAGTATCCAGGTTGAGATGTAGCAGAGGTGCCTCTGCCAGTGACTGCACCAAGGTCCTGAGCCAGGAGAAAACCAGTTTCCAAACGCCTCGAAGGAGGTAGGTTGTCCAGCAGCAGGCTGGCCAGCTTCTACTGCTTCCCAGGAGTTCCCTTCGCATTGCCTTTTACCCAAAATCGCCAGCAATGAGACTGACGTGTTTGGTGCCTAGATACGGCAGGAAATCTAGTCTGTATCAGCATCTCTAGAGTATCCCCAGGGGATTCTCAAGGGGCCAGAGGGGAAGATCATGAAAGGGGGACAGAAGATGACAGCCCTCCCCCAATCATGAACGACTTTGTCACTGTGTATCTCACCGTCATTAAATGGGGGAAAATAAAGGATTTAAACAAAATTAAATTTAAAACTAAAATTTGAAGTAAACAATTTATTAAAATAAAATTAATTTTAATTAAAAAACTAAAAATTAAAAGCTCACAATAAAAAGTTTTAATTTTAAAAAAGATTTTAAATTTTTGTTTTTTGGGTCACACCTGGCGATGCTCAGGGGTTACTCCTGGCTTTGCACTCTGGAATCTCTCCTGGCAGTGCTCAGGGGACCATATGGGATGCTGGGGATCGAACCCGGGTCGGCTGCGTGCAAGGCAAACACCCTACCCGCTGTGCTATCACTCCAGCCTGAAGATTTTAAAATTTTAAAATTAAGATTTTAAAATAAAAAATTAAAAAGCACTAAATTTTAAAGAGTTAAATTCACATCTAAAAATGACTAGGACCCAAGCATCAGGACAGGGCAGGGTCTGGAAGGAAAGTGGGATGAGGCTGTGGGGGATGGGCAGACAGAGCAGGCCACTGTCCAGGCGTCTGCACTGAGGGGGACTCTCGTGGCCCTGGTGCTGGATGGAAAGAACCCCAGAGGATGCCCTTTCTCTGTCCCTGGTCCCCGAGGGGCACATGGTGCCTCGTGGCCCCCTCCTGGGGTCCCTGCAGCTCAGCCCCAGCCTCCTCTCAGAGCTCAGGGATCTCTCCCGAGGGTGCTGGGGAACCCCACAAGGTGCCAGGACCCCAGTGGGCTTGGCTGCTGGCACTGTCCCACTCTCTGGCCTAGTGTCCGGATCTCGACAGGACTGAAACATTGCTGGCTCGGTCCCAACCTTCCATTTATAGAAGCCCCAGGCCAGGCAAATCAGAAGAGACCTACACGAGAGGGTCTGGGCTAAATCTGAAAGGACAGACCTTTAAACTTGGCACCTCTCAGCAGCCTACTTGGATGTGGAACAGGTAATGCGTTGTTTACAGAAAATAATATATCTATGGGCCAGAGACACTGGAGCAGGCAAAGTGCTAGCCTTCCACACAGACAACCCCGTTCCGACCCCCAACGTGTCGCTTATCCCCCAAACGCTGTCCTGTGTGATCCCTGAGCACTGAGCCAGGAGGAAGCCCTGAGCACTGCCAGATGTGTTCCCCATTCCCCAAAGTGCCACGATGAAAATGTGACACAGTGACACTTTGAAAGGCATTTTTAAAGAAATGCTCTTCAAACCAACATACTTGTGTTCTGTTTTTCGTTCCTAAACATTGAAAGGACTGACAGGTGCTCTTCATAAATATGGATGCTTTGTTCTGTTTAGAAAGCGCATGGACCCTCAGGAATTACTCCTGGTAGTGCTCATATAGGATGTTGGGAATCGAACCCGGGTTGGTCCTACCCGCTGTGCTATCTCTCTAGCGCCCTCTCTTTCTTTTCTTTCTCTTTCCTTCCTCCTTCCTCCCTCCCTCCCTCCTTTCTCTATCTCTCTTTCTCTCTGTTTCTTTCTTTCTTTCTTTCTTTCTTTCTTTCTTTCTTTCTTTCTTTCTTTGTTTCTTTCTTCTTTTCCATTCTCTCTCTTTCTCTCACTTTTTTTCCATGTTCCTTGAACCTTGGAAATAATAGAATGAAAGAAGCATCAGGAAAAGGTCACAGGCAGCTTTTGGCAGAAACAGCGCCCCCCAGTGTCCACACGGACAAACAGCTCATACACGGGCAGGAGGTACCTCAGTCACGCTGAGCGCCTGGACACTGAGCCCTGTTCGCAGTGGCCAGCCGCTGGACGGGTTCCAGTGCGGGGGTGGCTTAGTTCCCTGCCTCACTGCGTCACAGCGGCCTGAACGGGAAATGGGCTCGGGGCTCTGCACGTGGGTTTCTGGGGGCACATGGTGGACGTGTCTCAGGCTCTTCCCCCTTCACAGCTCCAGGGCCCAGGAGGGCTGCCTGGGGACTGTTCTGGAAGGTGCAGCTCCCTTCCGGAACGCCTCTTTGCAGCTCTGGGCTGCTGGCTTCTGAGGAGCCTGCAGGGTCGGGGAACGCAGGTTCAGGCTGTGGCACAAGCATGAAAGTTCCCCTGACCAGAGGGCAGCAATAGCCGTGAGGTCAAACTGAACAAGTGGGAAAGTTTGAGGGGATGCTGTGTGCCCTGTGACCCCCAACAGAGATCCAGTGTCATGAAGGCAGCCTGAACTCCCTCCCTCCCTCCCTCCCTTCCTCCCTCCCTCCCTCCCGCCCTCCCTCCCTTCCTCCCTCCCTCCCTCCCGCCCTCCCTCCCTCCCCATTCCTCTCTCCCTCCTGCTCTTCCTTCCTTCCTTCCTTCCTTCCTTCCTTCCTTCCTTCCTTCCTTCCTTCTCTTCCTTCCTCTTTTTATTGCTTTAGAAATTTTTTAAAGTTACTTTTATTACACTGCCGTTATCCATAAAGTTATTGCTAACAGTTGCTTCTGGCACACAATATCCAAGTGCCAACCCCGCTGTGCTCCCTCCCTGCACCAAGGCCCTCGCCCTCCCCCCTCCCAGCCCACCTCTAACGACCCCTCATGGATTCCACATTATTGCTCCAACACGACTTAAAGCAGCTGCAATGGGATTATCGGGCGATAAATGTCCAGCCCAGTGCCTTCTCACCAGCCCCAGCCTGAGAAAGCTCCCTGGGGCCAGAACGGAAGGGTAAGAGGTGTTTCCGGCTGGACTGCGCCTTGTGGCAGCAGAAGGAGCTGGGGAGGAAACGGGCCAACACAGAGGCCGGTCCTTCCCGACCAGGCCTTGCCTCGGCCCGACAGTGCCCCCGGCTCCCCGCATGCCCACGTGCCTCTGCACAGTCTCCGCGGCACAGTCCAGAGTGGCCAAGCCCTGGTCCCGACCATGGGCTTCGGTGTCCCCCAGACAGGACGTGGCACAGGGCTCAGGGTCACAGTGCTTGAGGGCCACAGGGCCCATCACAGGGCGGGAGGAGCGGGGATCTCTTCCTCTGTCCCCGCTGGGTCTGGTGTGGGCACAGGAGGTGCTCACAGTCCCGGGGAAGTGCTCTGCCTGCGGGACCCCACGAGGAGGATCAACACAGGATCCATTTCTCTCCCTTCTGCGAACAACGATCTGTTTCCCCATTGTGTTGACTTATCTCTCAGGGGGATACAACTGACAGTGCTCAGGGCTGACACCTGGCTCAGTGCTCAGGGGTGAGTCCTGGCTCTGTTTTCAGGGCTCCTTCTGGCTCTGTGCTCATGGATGACTCCTGGTCTGTGCTCTAGATTCCTCCTATCTCTGTCCTAAAGGAAAACTCCTGGGTCTGTGCTCCCTAGACCTAGGTTGGCTTCCCTAGACCTCCACTAGAAAATGGGATGTACTAAAACTTTCCTTCGGGATGAGGATAGCCAGGTTCAAACACAAGACACCCTGTGACTTTGAATTCTATCTTCAAGGGACACATTGCTACTAAAGATCTGTCTGCTATTGACCTGAAAATCGATTTTAACAAAGCATCCTGTATTGGCTCTAACTGGTGAAGTGAGCCATTACCACAATGCTGAAGAGAACAAATTAATATCTGTTTCGAGTCATGAAAACTGTAAATAAAATTTAAAACTAGGACACAAGGAGAGAGTTCTATTGGTTGAAAACTCAAGGAAGATTTGGGTGGGAAAAATCCCCTTGATCAAGTGAGATTTGATCAAGCTGCAAATGAAAGATGTGCTCACATCTGGCAAACAGATGCTAAGGGTGATGGCTAGAAGCAAGCGTAGTAAATGTACTAGCATCAGGAAGCCCTTCCAAAGTCCACGGCGTGGCATCCAAAACCACCTACAGTGAACCCAGCTTTGCCCAGACTCAAGCAACACCACCTGCCAGGAGAATCCACGGGAGAAGCTTAAGGCAGGAGCCAGCCAAAGTGTTTTGGAAAGAGGCAGGACATGCTTGCTAGCCTGTGCTCAAACTGTCCCTATGGCAACTCCCAGCTCCATCACCGAATTACCCACTGACAGCAGAGGAAAGGATAGATGTGGCCGCGTCTCAAGAAAACTTTACTCACAAGAGCAGCAGGCAGGTTGGGTTTCACAGACAGCAGAGAAAGGAATGGATGTGGCTGTGTCCCAATAAAACTTACTGACAAGTGGCTGTGTCCCACTTAAACTTATTGACAAGAACAGCCAGCAGTTCAAATTGGATGGGACAGAGACAAGTGGATGTGGCTGTGTCTCAATAAAACTTTATTGACAAGAACAGCAGGCAGTTCAGATATCACAGACAGCAGAGAAAGGAATGGATATGGCTGTGCCTCAATAAATCTTTATTGACAAGAACAGCAGGCACTTTGACTTTAACAGTACAGAGAGGAATAGATGTGGCTGTGTCTGAATAAAACTACTGACAAGAATAGCAGACAGTTTGGATTTGATGGACAATAGAGAAAGTCATGGATGCAACTGTGTCCCTACAAAACTTTATCAACAAGAACAGTAGGCAGGTTGGATCTGCCCCAAGCTCTAGTCTGGGGACCAAAGGCAAAAGAAAAGATTGTTGGTGGCTCTTAACACTATGGATGAGCTTTTCACTCAAAGGAAGAAACAGCAAGGGCAAGAATTATTTACCGCCATCTCCTCTACCTGGGTAGAATTGGCAGGATGTTGAAAGGTTTAAGATAGGGATTGATACCACCAAACTCCATCATCAATGCAGCTCAGACGAGTCGGTTTTCTGACTTGTGAAATCAACTAGCCGGCTGAACAAGACCTAGATTGTGAAAAGATTAAGATGTCTGCTTACTGGAGGCAGATTAGCAATGGAGTCACAAAGGTACCTTCTGTCCTAACACAGGGAATACCGTGCTGATTAAATTGCAGCCAGCCTCGCTGTATTTCATCTTATAAAATGCCCCGTATTCTCCTTTCTGTTAAAAACACATAAAGAACACATAAAACGGGAAGGCTTCTGGGGTGATTATCTTTCACGTTTGTGTTCTTTATTCACTACAGAGGAAAAGTAAGATCATAAAGTCTCACCTGATTAATGGGACAGTGTCTGAATTTTTATAGATGTCTCCTAATTCCTTCCCGGAGGCCAGAACTAGCAGATACATTTGTTGAAAGGGGATATCATTCATCACATCTCTTGTGGGGTAAGAACTTGCAATTCGATACAGCACAGCCCATCACTTTATTCAAAATTGAACAATGAGCAACAGGATGTCAGTTTATTCTTCTTTATGCAACCTATGATAAATATGGACACATTCATTCAGTGACCACTTTCTGCTGGAGAGTCAGCAAGCGTACAAATGTCTACAGCAATTTATTCGTCTGTGGTTCAAACCGTCTTCTCTGAGACACATCCTAACTCCTTCAGTACGATGAACTATTTCAGCTGCTTACTTTGCAAGACAGGACATAGGATATGAGGGGTTAGAATTTGGGGGAAAGAAGAGCTGATTTTGTTACACAGTAGAAACTTGCCATGTACCCAGAAAATCTGAAACATACATCTAAGATTCTGACGATAATGTCAGAAAGGCACATTTATTTGTTTTTAATGTGCTGCCTGGGAAGGTTTCTTAGAACCTAATAATAGTTACTGGGTTCAGAAGAGTGCCTTTAGGGGAAAAGTATATGTAAAAAATAATGATTTTCTATTGGTTTTTGGGAGTCGCTGGGGCTATGCCCAGCTGACTCCTGGCTCTGCACTCAGGTCTTACCTGCGAGGGGCTCAGGGGACCGTGCGGGGGCATAATATCATGAGGAGCCGTGCTCAGTCCTGTTCGATCTGATTTTGGCTGTGATTCTGAGGCCGTGAATTAAATAGGAAGGACCCATGACGGCGACTGGGAATTGCTGCTCGCACCCGGTCTGCTTGCAGGGAAGGGGAAGGGGAAGGGGAAGGGGAAGGGGAAGGGGAAGGGGAAGGGGAAGGGGAAGGGGAAAGGGAAGGGGAAGGGGAAGGGGAAGGGGAAGGGGAAGGGGAAGGGGAAGGGGAAGGGGAAGGGAGGCGTGGAACCACCAGTCCCACTACCTGGATGGGAGAGTGCACCACTGCCACCAGGTGGAAGAGGGGAGAATTGCTGCCAGCCAGCCCCCAACAAACAACCCACCGGGCCTCAGGGGCTGCGGGAGAGGCAGGGGGACAGAGAAGGGACCACCAGGACAAAGACAGCTGGAAATGGTGACTCTGGACAAGAGCTTTGTGCCGAAAGGAGGCAAAGGGACACACAGGATAACTCTCAGTACCTGTATCGCAAACCATAATGCCCAAAGGGGGAAGAAACAGAGACAGAGACGAGACAGAGACAGAGACAGAGACAGAGACAGAGACAGAGACAGAGACAGAGAAGGAAAGTGCCTGCCATAGAGACAGTCTGGGGGGAGGGTGGCGGGACAGAAACTGGGGACATTGGTCGTGGGAAATGTAACCTGGCAGAGGGGCTGGCATTGCAATACTGTATGACTGAAACCCAATCAGCAACAACTTTGTAACTGTATCTCAGGGAGATTCGATCATTCAAAAACAACAACAAATTATCCAGAGGGTGGGTCAGAGCAACAGAAAATTTGGTGGGATGCCTTGCAGCGGCAGACTGAGGTTTGATGCCCAGCATCCCACTTGGTCCCCCAAGCACGGCCAGCAGAAACTACTGAGTGCAGAGCCACGAGTACCCCCTGAGCATGTTCCCCCTGAGCACCGCCGACTGTTCACCCTCTGAAAACGCCAAAAAAATGATCGAGTGTCAAAGCTGAGAAACCTTGACCTCCGGACAAATAGATTCATTTAAAATGGGAGTTGGAGGAGAAAATTCTTCCACTAATCTCATTCAAAGTCTGACTTAAATATCTTTCATGTAAGCGTCATCGATGTTTCGCCTCAATAGGACATTTCTGTGGTCTGGATTAGACAGAACAACTGTGCATGTTACTAACAACCAAGCTAGAGGAAGTTATTTGTTTCTGCTCTAAGAAGTACTCCCAGCTCAGTATTCCTCCTGCGAGGCCCGAGAGCCTCAAAGTCTGAGCTTTCAACATGCAAAGAAGTGCCCAAACCTAGTGAGTCGTCTCCCAGGTCCCAAAGGAACTTTTTCCAGCTCGCAAGAGTCTCCAAGCTACATTGAAAGGTTTCGATTTGTCCCAAACACAAAGATTTCCATTCGAAAGGACCTGTGCACGCCTGTGTCCACTGCACTGCTAAGTCCAGACGTGGAAACCACCCAAAGGCCCAACCACGGACCAAGGGATGAAGAAGTTGTGAGACATAGACACACAGTGGGACCCGCTCTGCTCTACGAACAAAATCATGCAGCCTGCAGCCCCATGAATGGAGCCATGAGCATCATGCGCAGTCCAGCCAATCCGAGGGACAGGGGCTGACACGGTGATCTCTCACTGCAGGACTTACAGAGACAGAGCCAGGGAGCAAGGAGGGCCAAAGGCAACACGCGGGCAAACTGAGCCCGGCCCTTGGGGGAGGGAGGTGGGTACCCAGTGCTAGATGTGTGTCGGGATGATGTGCACGCAAAGCACCATTAACTGCCTTTCAATCACAGAGGCTCAAACAATCAAATGGGGGGTAAAAAATTACATTGAAGCAGTCAAAGTTACAGTTTATTCTTTTTTCTTTTGCTTTTTGGGTCACACCTGGCGATGTCAGCTGCATGCAAGGCAAACGCCCTACCAGCTGTGCTATCGCTCCAGCCCCGCCCCAGTATTCTTAAAGTAAAGGAAGCATCAGATAAAATTTCAAATTTCTAACACAAGACCCAGGTAATGGCTTGTGCTGAGAGGTCCAGTGGAATATAAGAAATGTCTTTTCTTGTTTCTGCCGAGAGGAAGCAGCATCATGAATAGCTGAGGCTTGGCACGACTAGAAGAAGACACAGCAGAAACTAGCTAAACAACGTCTGAAATGCTGGAAACTCTGAAGGACTTTTCTCTAGGTTTCTCCATGAAGAAGGAGGAGGGTGATGCATATTTCAATATATAGGGACTTGAGGATTAGTCATAGCACTAATTAAGTACTAGCTTACATTAACAGTTTTAGTTTCATGCTTAATTAACATGATTGGAGCTCATAGCATTATCCCAGAATGAAGAATAATATTTTTTAATTATTTTTTATTTTTTAGGAATAATACTCATACTGCCAATATCACTAAGAATAAACAGGAAGGCTGTTTGTCTTGGCAGGCATTGTGTTCAATGGAAGGTAAAAGACGTAGGTAAAACAGAAAAACAACTTTAAGTTAAGGGATGATTTGTAGTTCTCCAAAATTACATGTTTCCAAATAAAGAAGGCTAAACTCTTTAAAGTCAGAAATGTTATCCTTGTCACTGTATCGCTGTCATCCCGTTGTTCATGAATTTGCTTGAGTGGGCACCAGTAATGTCTCTCTTCATCCGTGTCATGTGCTATTGTAGCCCGATGGCATATTGGGGGCTCTTTCAGGGTCAGGGGAATGAGGACCATCATTGTTACTATTTTTGTCATATCGAGTACGCCACGGGGTAGCTTGCCAGGCTCTGCTCTGCAGGCGGGATACTCTCGGTACCTTGCCGGGCTCTCCGAGAGGGATGGAGGCTTTTGGGGTAGCCTCTAATCACCTTTACAGGTGAAAGAAATAAATCAAGTGAAATACTTTAGATAAAATGTCAGAATACATTATATAATCCCTTTAATAAATGGTTCTCGGCAGCTCCGGCCGAAACTCACGCATGACTGAAGACCCACAGAACAAGATAAGCGGAACTCTCTGAGACCTTGGACTCCAGGCTCAACGGACCCAGGGACAGAGGTTCTCTGCTTGCTCCCACCAACCGCAGGTGACAAAGGGATTATAATCAGGAGCCCCACCATACCCTGCCTGTCTGCTTCCACCAACCACCCAAGACCCAGGGATCGGAATGCGCACAGAAGACCCACCCTACCCCTACCGGGACCATATAAATACCCCACTGGCAGACCTCCACTACTGACACTACCTCCACTACCCAGCCGTCGCCACACTCCAGGACACTTTCCGGACCCGCGCGGCCGCTTCGCGGCCACGGGACCCATCATAAGACACTAAATACCCATCTTCCGGAATTGCCGTACAATATCTGATAGGGTTCAAATATGGTAACACCTACAAGGGCGATTAGAGGTCGCCCCAAAAACCTTAGGTTATGACAGGCCCTAGAGGTCATTCAGGTCCAGCTCCATATGGGGCTTTGAGAGTATGACCAAAGCATCGGTAACTCCTCACCTATACTCACTGGGAGACCTGGTCTAGGTTTGGTGACATTAGACTGCCATCCTTGAACCTCAGTGGAGAGGTCCCTATCCCATGACCATGATCATGCCGTTCACTCTGAAGGTGGAAAGAATCAAAGCCTGGGTCCATGCTTCACATGTGAAAACTGCCTCCCCCCTTGAAGACAGGACGACAACGGCCAGTGGTGTGTCCTGCCAACTGGAGCCTCTCCCTCCAAGATAAAACTGAAGAAAGTGATTGAAGGGATCCTAGGGAGTGGCACGGGTTATTCTCTGCTTCTGTTTGCTCAGCTGTGAAGCAAACTCACTCTGAGCCCAAATTTTGGCACTGGGTACTTTCTGCCACTATGACGGGTAGAATTATAGCCAATGACACCCAGGAAAGATGGAGACTGCACAGTTTCACCTTGGTCTGTACCAGTTATGGCCCATCCTGGGACTTGTGTTTGTTTAGGGACCTATAACTTGTAAGATTCCCCCTGCTGAGCTGATTTTAACCCAGAAATATAGGATAGACTCCCAGCAATTGTACCAAGGGTCAGCTAGAAGACTTGGTTTGTTTGCACATATGACCTGCTAACGTCTGGCTTGTCCCCTTCCTATCTCATTGACTCCGGTACAGGCATATTGTTATGGAAGGGGAGCTGGGAAGGTCAACTTCTCACCCTGATCCCACCCCTTATGGGGCCCCTAGTGCTCCTGCTTCTGTTCCTGACTGTGGGCCCCTGTTTCCTGGATGAGTTGGTGGCATGGAGTTTGTGAAAGAACGTGTCAGTACCATTCAGCTTAAGGTACTCAGAAAAGTATTTCCCTCTGAAACAATTGTAGGGGTCAAGATTGACCCTGCTCAACCACGGGCATAAAAGAAAAGGGAGGAATGAGAGACAGAGAAGCAAAGGCAGCGCCATGACAGGCTCTTACAGAAGCCAGAAAAAGCTGGGCGTAGGTTTCAGTTCTGGAATTCCTGCGAATTGGGCACAGATACCTGGAACTGAGTCATGATTTCCCTGAAGCGAGATAGCCTGGGTGAGGTCAATGATGGGTTACCAATCAGGTGCAGGTAGGGAAGCTTCCCTATGTAACTCCAACTTATACCCAATCAGCTAAGTACAAGTAGTGAGAAACCCCTCATACTGCAGCTGAAATGGTAGTCTGCGGAAAGTCCCTGTTCCATGATGCTATGGGAGAAAAGTCCTTCAGTTTTGAGACTCGGGGCCACTCGTTCTGAGAAGGCTGCCACTGTGTCGGTGAGCTTGATGAGGGCCCTAGCTTGAGCTAGCCGAGCTAGCTAATAAAAACCCTTTGCTTATTGTATCACAACTTGTCTTCATGTGAGTGCTCTGGGGAGATCTCGGCCCGGTTTGACACCACCAACAATGAAAATTACACCCACAACACTAACACAACAGCACAACCACGAGCAACACAGATACAACCACCAGCACTGACGACACTGTCACACCCACAAGCACAGCAAACTCAACAGGAAAGCCAGGAAGAATGCCCAGCCACTGGCATACCTGTGAAACCAAGAATCAGCCTAATGAATGCGAGCACCAAAAAGGAAGGAAAACCCACCCCCACACGCCAAGAAACCAGAAGCAATTTTACCGTGTCTTGCCAAGAAAGCGATTGGGCCATTACTTGTCTTCAGTGGGAAAAATCCGTGCATGGGGCTGTAAAGGCACTAGATATGGCCCCACATCCATCCTAGGGGGTCTCTCTCCTTGGCTTGTATGTCTGTCTGAGGCAGGGGAGCCCCAACCCCAATTCCAGAAATTCTGGGCCAGCCAGGCCAGCTGAGCCCACCCTGAGCCCTGAGCACTGAGTACCGAGTGTGGCCGGGCCAGCTGAGCCCAGCCCTGAGCACGGAGTACCGAGTGTTTGGGGGCTCCAGCCCTGCTGAGACTCCGGAGCCTGGTCAGCTGTGGGTGGGCGTGTCTGTGCCTTCAGTCCTGCACCCATGGATGAGGATGCTGCGGGTGCTTTCTCGGGGTGTCCGACCCGGCAGTGGCCTCAGAGTCCATGGCGCGGGACCTCTGTGCCCCCGGGTAGGGGGCAGATGGCGGCTGTCTCCACCTCAGCGTGCCCCCGCACACCTGGAGGAGATGCCCGCGCAGGCGCGTTCACTGCCCCCTGAACATCGTGTCCACACACCGTCTGTGCGTCCACCAGCAGGAGCCTTCAGTGGCCGCTGTCCACGCTGCGGGCCTTTTTCCTCCTGCTAGGGCCCAGCAGGGGCGCTGAGCCGGGAACAGCGCCTGCCCTTCAGCCAAGTGGCTCCCCCTTCCCATCAATGCCAAGATATTCCTGTTCCACTGAGCAGCTGCTCAGGTTTGGGGGGGCAGGTTGGGCTGCGTGACTGGTCTGCAGGAAACTCAGCATTAAATGACCTTGCAAACGCCCCGCATCCAGGCTGCAAAGCGGGAAGAGGCTGCAGCTGGGAAGAGTTAGGCTGTTCTTCCGGTGCCAGGGGTTGTACCACCCCAGCGCGGGCTGACGGGGAAGGGGATGGGTGCGCCCTCTGCCCTGCACCCCCGTCGATGGCTGCCCTTCCCCACCGCACCCAGCATCCGCATGAACCTTCTCACAACGTCCATGATGGTTGTGGAACACTGGGAACCCACGTCAGACTCTGCACTGGGTGCTCCTGGCATGTGTGCTTAAGGCGATTGCTTCAGAGATGGTTACCTACCCTACACGCTCTTCTCTATAATCACACACAATAGTAGAGAATTTGATTGTCTAGTATTCACAGCAGGTTTATCCTTTTGTAGCCAAAATGATGGTGACCCTTCCTTCCTTCCTTCCTGCCTGCCTGCCTTCCTTCCTTCCTTTCTTTCTTTCCTTTTTCTTTCTTTCTGTCTTCCTTCCTTCCTTCCTTCCTTCTTTTCTTCCTTTCTTTCGTACTTTTTTAGTCATGGTGAATTGCAAAGTTACTCATCATTGAATTTCAGGCATAGGATATTCCATTCCAGTCCCACCAGTGCTCACATGCCTCCACCAGTGTCCCCAGTTTACGTCCTGAGCCTGTCTCTCGTGGACGCACTGTCTGCCTCTTTTCAGCACTGCATTCTGCTCCAAGTGACCGCTGCCCCCGCCAATGGCCTATTGTAGCCTGTTCTCCCCTGCCCCAGCCCCTACAACTAGCAAGTTTTCTGCTGGAGACTGGTTCTCATTCTCTGTTTCGGTTGCCTTGTGTTATTCCCCGACTCTGTTTCTTCATATCCTGCACGGTAGGAAGACCATTCATGTCTGTGCTTCTTCCTCTGACGCATTTCACTTTGCCTGAAACTCTCCAGAACCACTGATGTGGTAGCACATGACATGACTTCATCTTTCCTATGACTGAGTAGTATTCCACTGTGTATCAGGGTTCCTCGATCCACTCATCGGCTCTTGGGCACTTGGGTTGGTTCCACATTTTGGCTCCTGTGAGTGACTAGTGCTGCAATGAACACAGGAGCGTAGAAGTCTTTTCTGCATTGTGGTTTTGGACCCCAGTATATAACCTACTGCTGGGTCATATGGAAGTGCAATTCCTAGTTGATTGAGAAAGGTCCCTGTTGTCTCCCTGAAAGCCCGGGCCAGTAGACACTGCCCCAGCAGTGAGCACGAGGCTTCCTGTCCCCGCATCCACACCAGCACTGCTTGTTCTGGTTGGTTTGCTTGTTTTTGGCTTTCAGGGTTACACTTGGAGATGCAAGGAATAACCTACATCGGCACTCAGGAATTACTGCTCCTGGTGGTGCTCGGGTTATTCCTGGCTCTACACTCAGGAATTACTCCTGGCGGTGCTCGGAGGACCACATGGTTGTGCAGGGGATTAAACCCTGGTCGGCCAACGCCCTCCCCTGTGCTGTCGTTCCAGGCCCGGTTGCTCTCATTCTTCTGGATGTGTGCCAGTCTCTTGGCATCAGATGACATCTTGTTTTGAGTGGCATCTCCCTGATCATGAGCAATGTTGAGCATTTTCTCACACGCCTTTTGGCTGGTTGTATTTCTTCTTTGAGGAAGTTTCTGCTCATCTCTTCTCTCCAGTTTTTGATGAGGTTGGATTTCTTTTTTCTTGTAAAGTTCTACCAGTGCCTTATATAACTTGGAGATTGATTCTAAGTCAGATGAATGGTTTCCACTTGTCATTGGGCCATTTATTTTTCTTAAATTTTTATTAGTGAAACACCATGAGGTACAGTTGTAGACTTACAAAGTTTTGTGCTTGGGTTTCAGTTATACAATGATCGAATACCCATCCCTCCACCAGTGCCCATACTCCAACACCACCAGTCCCAGTATCCCTCCCTCCCCCGTCCCCCCAACCCACTCCACCTCTGTGGCAGGGCATTCCCTTTTGTTATCTTTCTCATTTTGAGTGCCGTGGTTTGCAAAAGAGCCATTGAATGGCAATCTTTTCCGGTCTATAGTCTACTCTCATCACGCATTTTCAGTGGGCCAATTTTGTATTCTGGTCATTGTTTCTTTTGCAGTTCAGAAGCTTCTAAATGTATGTATGTATGCATGTATGTATTTAGCTTTTTGGGTCACACGTGGCGATGCTCAGGGGATACTCCTGGCTCTGCGTGCAGGGATTACTCCTAGCAGTTCTCGGGGAAATATATAGGATGCTGCGGATCAAAGTCCGGTCAGCCATATGCAAGGAAAGCAGCCTATCCCTCCGCTCTGGCCCTAAGGTTCTGAATTTCATGTAGTCCCAATTGTTTCTCTTGATTTGTTTGGTGTGGCCAGTGGTCTTGCCTCATTGAGGATGCCGCTAACTTCAATATAACGGAGATTTCTGCTAATCTTTTCCTCTATATACCTTATGGATTCAGGTCTGATATCCAGGTCTTTAATTCCTATTGATTTTATTTTGTGCACGGCATTAGAAATGGGTGAGTTCATATTTTGACAGTGACTGCCAGCTTTGCCAGTACCACGAGTTTTAGAAGGTATTCCTTGCTCCGCTTTATGTAACATAGAGTTTAAACATCAGGAAATGAGCGTTTATATAAGTTTATATGAGTGTTTACAAAATAACATTTTATTGTTATCCTATAACTATGAATAATTAGCCCACTATATATTTCCTGTGTGTATGCATACAGCAGGTAGGTTGACATATATATTTAGCACATACTGATAGAGATACGCAGAGATGTGTTACTTGAAGGCTTTAGTCTTCTCTCTGTAGAGAGAAACAACGGTCCTCAGACTCACATGAAATATAAGAGGCACTAGAGAGAGAGTATAGCACGGATGGAGGGTGCTCGCCTGTTCCAGTCTCACATCATACACGGCCCCCTGGCACTGCCAGGAGTGATACCTGAGCACAGAGCCAAGAGTCAGTCCTCAGAAGGGCCCATAATAAAAATAACATAAAAAATAAGTGCCATATTGCTTAGACTTTGTTGCTGTCTTCACCCATGCTAAACACATCACATTGTCACAAACAGTGTTTGAGCTGGAGAGGGCAGGGTGTCACTCACTCAAGGGATTGGGTCATTGTAGCTTTGGACCATGGCTGGACTTGACAGAGACACTTTGCTTGTTGCAAAACACCCACACCGTCATCCTTCCCTACTAGAAAAAGGTACAACGGCAAGACACACTGAAGTTTGTTATCCGCAAAGAGAAATAGGGTCAACTCGTATTCTTCAACGGGAGGGACCCCAACACGGATGCAAACAAAAACTCCCAGCCGCGTGCGGTGCGCCCCTCAGCAACATCTCAGGCCTGGATTCCCTGGCTGGCCGCCAGCTCCCCCGATGAGCCCCGAGTGTCCACTGAAGCCCGTTCCCATAAGGCCTCACCCACGCCCCGACCCCCCAGAGGGTGGGGAGCCCGGGGAGGCTCAACTCTGCGGGCCCCCACGTCCAGGCACCTCGTGGCCGTGCTAAAGCCCACCCGCCCTCCGCTCTGTGCTCCCGACGGTCCCATGTACGCACATGGTGGGGGGTGCGGGGAGGTTCCACCACGCAGAATCCCCGAGCCCCGAGTCCTAGGTCACGCGCCACGTCACTAAGAGTATGCCGGAAGGAACACTGGTTCCTAGGGACATGCCGCACCTGCACCCTCCAGCCTGGACGCTAGTTGCCAAAACAGGACTTGAATTCCTCCTACAGACCAGGCCCAGCTTGGTGCCCTGCGCCTGCGGCTGCCCGCTGGCTCTTGCTCCGCAGGCCCGCACCTACCCACAGCTTGATCACCCCCTTTCTGACCCCTCCGCCCACGGTGATTGCCCCCACCTCTGAGGGGGTGGCAGAGACCTGCTGCAGCGGGAATGGGGACCCCAGGATACAAAAAGGGGACCAGGGCTCGGGGAAATGGGATGAACCAGAGGGAGGCAGGCCCAAGGGGGGCGTGGCAGCCCAGAAGAGGGGGCGTGGCAGCCCCAGGACAGAATGAGGTGGACCCTAAACCATATCAGGACCCAGAGAGATCACAGAGGGTCCCGTGAAATTCCCTCTATGCTGCGGTCCCCTGAATATCTCCGGGGGCAGTGGCCGGTACTGCCCAAACCCTGCCCAAAATCCTAAGAGGGAATCCAAGGGACCCGACTTCAAGGACTCCCGTCTTAAACATGCCTATCCGTTGGGCGCACCCTGCACTGCTCGAAGGATGCAAAGAGTGCGCAGAGGCGACCGCAGAGCGTGAGGGCACAAAGTTCCTAGTGGGAAGTGGAAGGCCCAGCACGTGCAGGACCAACGGGTCGAAGCCTGACCCGGTACCAGGTGTGTGGGGCTCCCGGGGAAGATTCCAATTCAGTGGGACCCCTCGCCTGGGCGCTCTGTGCACGAGCCCAAGCCCACACGCCCTCTGCTCTGTGCGCCCGACCGTACCATGCGCGCACATGGCAGGGGGGGCATGGGGAGGTTCCACTGCGCGGGACCCCCGTACCCGGAGTTCTGAGGCCACGCCCTACATCACTAAGGGTATCCAGGAAGGAACGCTGGTTCCTAGGGACGCGCCGCACTGGCACACTCCCACTGGGACGCTAGTCTTGGACGCTAGTCGGCAACACGGGACGGGACGTGAATTCCTCCGTCAGACCAGACGCAGCTTGGTTCCCAGCACCTGGGGCTGCCCGCTGACTGTTCCGCGACAGACCCGCACCTGTCCGCAGCTCGATCACCCCCTTTGAGACCCTTCCGCCCACGGTGAGTGCCCAAGGGGGGGACAGAGACCTGGGGCTGCGGGGATGGGGGAGCAGGGGTCAGGGAAATGGGGCCAGCCTGAGGGAGGGAGGCCCCAGGGGAGGGGGTGTGGTAGCCCCTGGACAGAAGGAGGGAAGCCAAGGGAGGAGGGTGGGGAGCCACAAGGGAGGAGGGTGGGAAGCCTCTAGAAAAATGATGGGAATTGCCAGACAGAATGGGGAACAGTGAGGGAGGAAGTTGAGAGTCCCCAGGGAGGAGGGTGAGAGACCAGAGGGAAGACTCCAAGGAGTCCCTAGGGAGGAGAGTGGGAGTCTCGAATGAGAAAGGAGGGAAACCCTAGGGTAGGTAGGTGGGATTCCAGAGGGGAGAGTCCAAGGAGCCCCTAGGAAGGAGGGTGAGAGTTCGAGGGAGGAGGATGTGGAGCCCCTAGGAAGGAGGGCAGGAGTCCAGAGGGAAGACGCCAAGGAGTCTCTAGGGAGGAGGGTGGGAGTCCAAGAGGGGGGTAGAGAAGCCCCTATGGAGGAGGGTGGGAGTCTCCAGGGAGGAGGGTGGGAAATCCCAAGGGAGGAAGGTGGGAGTCCAGAGGGAGGAGTCCAGGGAGCCCGTAGGGAGGAGGATGGGAGTCCCCAGATAGGAGGTGTCTTCTGGGCTGACAGCACTAGACTTGCATGACCCGAACTCGCTTCCGGGCTCCAGAGATGGGCCCCCAGACCCACCAGGAGGGACCCCTGAGGAAGACCTGGAGTCAGCCCTGGGCACCATGGGGCGTGGCCCCAAAGTTGACCAAACAATAAAATGGTTTTTGTGTGACCCCTGGGGACCCCAAAGGTGCAGAAAGGGCCCCAATGGCAGGGAGGGGGTGTGCGTCTCTGGGCTGCCAGGGTCTGAGTGTGGCCTGTGATCTGCAGAGCCCTGACCCGGGATGACGTGGAGACCGTGCGACATGTGGTTCTACCAGGACCTGGGGACGCCGCGACCAGCCCAGGCGCCATGCACACGGGGCTACGGTGGGCCCAGCTCTGTGGGGCATCCTCAGCCCCACGCCCCTTATCCCTACAATCCAGGGCCTTATGTCCACGGCCCGCCGACTTACTACCCATGGCCGGGGCCCAGTGGCCAGCCCACAGGGGCCTATGGACATGGCTACTATGACCAGCGGGCTCGCCGCCAGGGTCCCCAGTTAGTACCCTCTGACCAGCATGGATGGCCCGTTCGAAAGGAGGAAGACTGGTGTGAGGCTGTGGTCTACTGTCCACGGAAAGCCCCCTGCTTCCAGAGGGGCACGCATCACTGTCAGGCCCTGCTAGGCCACAAGACCCCTCATGGCCGGGCGGTGACCCCCGCCCCAGCCCAGAAGGGGGCCCCAGTGCCCCAGAAGGAGGCCCCTCCGCCTCCGCTCCCGGTGGCAGTGCCCGCCCCAGCTGCACCCGCAGTCATAGGGTGGCCACAAGCCCCTGACGATGGCCAGGTTGTGTCCACCAAGGACACACAGGCCTGTCTCAGTGACGTGGAATCGATGGAAGTTGTGTCCTGCGGGAGCAGCATTCAGTCCATGGATGCGGAATCCCAAGGGGAACCACTCAGCGACATGGAGGTGGATCCACCCAGTGTCCCCATGACCCAGCCACGCGCTGCGATGGCCGCACCCCAGGGCCAGGCGACCCACGTCCAGGCCGCAGGGATAACACAGCAGCGCTCGAAGAGGAAGAGAAACAACCGTGCGAAGCTACAAGGCCCACAAAGTAAGAGACACCAGCCGGGCGCTGGACCGGGCTCCAATGTCACTCAGGGCGCCCCTGTGCCTGTGCCTGCCATGCAGCTCCCTTCGGCGCCGAAGCCCGTGCCCCCCAATGTTCCGGGACCAAGTGGCACCCAAGGTGCCCCTGCACGCATGCCAGCCTTCCGATTCGCACCTCCACGGCAGCTCGGGCCTCCCAACGTGCCGGGGCTAAGTGGTCCCCAGGGCGGACCAGTGTTCCACTTTGCACCCCCGAGGCAGCTTGTGCCTCCCAAGGCACCAGGGCCACGCGGTACCCAGGGGCCACCTGTGCCTGCACCCGCCACCCAGATCCCACAAGTGTCGCACACTGTGCCCCGCTATGTGCCCGCACCCCAGCAGGGCTTGAAAAGTGCTGCCACCCAGCAGGGCGGGTACCAGCGGCCACTTGTGGCTCCTGCTACTCTGAAGCCTAGGCCCGCAGCCCAGCAGGGCTCAGCCAGTGGTGCCACCCGGCTGATGTGGTACCAGCAGCCACTTGTGGCGGCCCCCAACCAGGTCCCACCAGCATGGCATCCTGTGCCCCCCCATGTGCCCGCACCCCCACAGGGCTCGAAAAGGAGTGCCACCCAACACGCACAACACCAGCAGGCACTTATCAATCATGCCAACCAGGTCCCACCTGCGTGGCACCGTGTGCCCCCTCGCGTGACCCAGCAGGGCTCGAGCGCCAGTGTCACCCAGCTGGTGTGGCACCAGCGGTCACTTGTTGCCCCCTATGGGCAGCAGCGTCAGGGTGCCCCAGCCCGGAAGCTTAGGCGATAGGGGTCCCACAGCTCAGGGGCTGCGGTCCTATGGGGCCCTTATGGCCGGAGGCCTCACGGTCAGACACCCCCACTCAGACACCCTGGGGCCCCCCTGTCTGAAAGGTTTCTCAGCACCTCCCATTACCATCCATATTGTTCCACAAATGACTTGGATCAACTGCTCTGTATGAGTCACACGATATAATCTGTTCTTTACCTTAGAATATATGATAGCATATTTTTTTCTCTAAAATAAAGTTGTTGCAACGTGTGTGGAGCCTGCACTGTGCTTTTCTCTCCGAGCAGGTGAGCGGGCATCGCCCCGTCGGGGTGAGGAAGGGCAAGGAGGAGCCGGTTGCTCTGCAGTGCTCCCCATTCTGAGCGCTGAGAAGCTCAGCGCGTCTCCCTGCTCCTCCATGCTGAGGGTACTTGCCCCTTGGTGGTAGCCTCAGCTCTACTCAGCCCCGTCCCAGGCCAGGCTCCTCCCCCATCTTAAGCACCACTGTGCTCTCCAGCCAAGCAGCAGAATGGCTGAGGACCAGGGGGAGAGACGGGGCGGGGGCTTGGTGGAGGCACCCGCATGGCAGAGACAGCCCTGGGCTCACTCCCCGTGAGCCCCAAATCCAAACACCTCCAACACTGGGATTGAGACATCGGGGGCGAGGCCAGAGACTGAGGATAGTGGGCGGGCATTGGTCTGGCACAAGGCCCACCCATGTTCCACCCCGTACCTGCCCCTAGCCCCCAGGAGTAACTCCCGAGAGAACAGTCAGAGGTGACCTTGAGCAACACCGGGGCTGGTGCCAAACTTGAAAGTACTTCGATCAACTCCTAGGGGAGGGGGTGGGAGGGATCAATAGCTCTGTTAAAGCCTCTAGGCCGCAGGCAGCAGACCCCAGGGCCGCCCGCCTCTCCCCGAGGACTGCACAGATTTTTGCTCACCGTCAGCAGCCCCCACTGCAGGGGCCGGGCTGACTGGGACCCGGGAGCCGGATTCGGCGTGAAGAAATCAAACCCAGGGGCTGGGAGGGACTCAAGGGGGTGACTGAGCACGGCACAGCCACGGCTCATCCTGACCCTGACGGAACCTGAGCGACACCTGCGGACGGGACACTTGCCTCCTCCTGAAGCGGCCGGCTCCTCTGTGACAAGAGGAAGGTGGGCCATGGTCCTGCCCTCCGGGAGCCGGGCAGAGACACGGCTCTGAGGTGGGGTCACACAGGAAGGGGCATGGGCTCAGACGTGGGCTCACACAAGTAGGGACACGGGGGCTCTGAGGTGGGCTCACACAGGGAGGGCTATAGCGCTCTGAGGAAGGGTCACACAGGGACGACACGGGGCTCTGAGGAAGGGTCACACAGGGAAATACAGGGAACTCTGAGGAGTCAAACAAGTAGGGACATGGTGCTCTGACATACAGTCACAGGGAAGGGATTGGGGCTCTGAGGAGAGCTCACACAAGTAGGTTCTCGGACCTCTGGGGGGGTGTCACAGGGTTCTAGGGAGGGGTCACAAAATTAGGTGTACGCACCTCTGAGATTGGGTCACACAGGGGTAACGGGATGGACAGGAGGCTCCGAGGAAGGGTAACACATGGAGGTACACATGCCTCTTAAGAGGTGTCACATAAGTAGGTAGATGGGACTCTGAACCTACTTATGACCACTCCTCATAAGAGTGGTCATAAAGGGATACAAAGCTGAGGATCACAAAGGGATGGTCACGGGGGGACACAAAGGGACACAAAGGAGGGACACAAAGGGACACAAAGGAGGGACACAAAGTAGAGGGTCACAAGCAGATGGTCACGGGCTGTCACAGGGTAGGGCCACAGGGCTCTTACGTGGGTCACACAAGTAGGGTCCAGCACTCAGAGGAGAGGTCACAGAGGGAGAGACAAGGGGTTCTGAGAACAGGTCGCATAAGTAGAAATACGGGGCTCTGAGGTGTGGTGACAGGGGAGGGACACAGAGCTCTGAAATATGGTCACAGAGGACAAACCTGGGCTTCTGGGGAGGGGTCACACAAGGACGGTCACGGAGTCTGAGAAGAGGTCACATGGGCAAGGACACAGGCTCTGAGAAGGTGTCACACAGGCAGGGACATGAGACTCTGAGAAAGAGGGACACGGGGCTTTCAACAGGGGTCAAACGGGCAGGGACAGGGGTTCGGAGGTGAGGTCACACAAGTATGGGCACGGGTCTCTGAAGAGGGGGCACATAGGGAGGGACATGGGATCTGAAGTGGGGGTCACACAAGCAGGGACACAGGGCTCTAAGATGGAATCACCCGGCAAGGAAGACAAATGGGTGGGGGGGGGTCACATGATGTGTACATGGGGCTCTGAGGTTGGAGGGTTTATGAGTAGAGTAAGAGGCTCTCAGTTGAAGTCACACAATCAGGGACTCGGGGCTCTGAGCAAGGGTCACACAAGCAGGAAGAGAGGGCTCTGGGGACAGGTCACAGGGCCAGGGCCAGGGTTTCTGAGGAAGGATCACACTAGCAGGGTTATCCGACTCAGTGGGGGTCAGTTGTCAGGGAAACAGGTAGCCTCACAGAACAGATCCATCGGACATTTGTGGGTCAGACAAGAAGGAATGTGATTCTCTGAAGTAGGGACCCTCAAGCAGGGTCCATGGCTCTGAAGTGTAGTCGCACATGAAGGGTCATGGGAATCTGAGGTGTGGTCACACAGGCAGGGACACGGGCTTTTGAGATGGGCTCAAGTTTGGAGGGACACAGGGCTCTGAGGAAGGTTCACACACACTGGAACATAGGGCTCTGAGTTTGGATCACATGGTTGGGGACTCATGATCTGTGGAGGGGGCACACAGGTAAGAACAAGGGTCTCTGAGGGGTGGTCTCATGTGTGGGACATAGGCCACTGACATCAGCTCTGACACAGAGATCTAAGTTGAGATCACACAGGCAGGGACACAGAACACAGGGGAGGTTACATGTCTAGGATGTGGGACTCTAAGTGGGGGGTCACACGAGCAGGGACATGCGCTCTGATTACAGGCAAAGATCAGGGTACATAGTTCTGAGGTAGGGTCTCTTATGTAGAGTCATGGGAATCTGAGGTCACATGGGCAGGGACACAGGGCTCTGAGGTCAGTCAAAGTAGTGGAGACATGGAACTCTCGCTGAGGAGGGGTCCCAAAAGCAAGGCTCTGAGGGGTGGCGACACAAGCTGGGACAGGGCTCTGAGGAGATGTCACACAAGCAGGGACATGGGACACTACAGTGGATCACACGGGCAGGGGCAAATGACTCAGGTGGGCCACATGGCAGGAATATGTGCACTGAGGTGTATTCGCAGAACAGGGACCTCAAAGACAAGCAGGGGCGTGGTACTCTAAAGTGGGGATAAACAAGCAGGGTACACGGCTCTGAGGTGAGGTGACACAAGCAGGGACATATAACTCTGAGGTGAGGTCATAAAAGCAGGGACATGGGATGCTCAGTTGTGATTTCACAGGCAAGGCTGTGGGGATCAGAGGTGGCATTGACTGGATCTGAGGTGGATGATCACACTAGTAACAACATGAGGGTTGTGTTCCGATCACACAGGTATGGATCCAAGGCTCTGATATGGGGACACAACTGCAAGATACGAGGCTCTGAGGTGGGAGGTCACACGAACAGTGAAAAGGGTCTCTGAGGTAGGATCACATGGGCAGGATCACTGGACTCTGTGGTGAGGTCACACAAACAGAGATAAGAAGGTCTGAAGTGGGGTCACACAAGCAGGGTCATGGGGATCTGAAGTGTGTCACAAAAGGTCATGCTCAAAGGTCCTTGTGGAGGTCACAGAGGCAAAACCATGGGGTCTGAGGGGTTGTGACAAGGGTAAGGGCACGGGTTTTTGAGGTAAGGTCAGGTAAGGGGCAGCAAGGACTAAGGTGGGTCACATCAAAGGTAGAGTACAAACCTGTGTCACACAGGAAAAGTCTCTGAAGTCACGGTCACAAAGTCAGGTACGAGGACTCTGAGTTGCCTGTGGGGAGAGGCCTATGGTGAGACCAGTTTCTTTTCTGAGATCATGCTGGAATGCAGGGACATGCACACTGAGTTGAGGTCACGAAGTGGAGACCGGGGGCTCTGGGTCAAATTAGTGATGGTCTTACATAGGGTGAGCAGGGCCATGACAAGAAGCTCTGATGTGGGGTTAAAAGAACAGGGGCATGCTTCTGTTGGCTGTCACCCAAGACAGGACGGCAGATTCTGAGCTAGGGAAGCAGGCAGAGGCCTGGGTTCGGTCACAGTAACACACACAGGACAGGGTCACACAAGTGGGACAAGGGTTCGTGAGGTGGGGCACACTGACAGACATGCGTCCCTGGGAGGGTCAGACCAGCAGCGATAGGGACTGGCAGGGCTCACCCACGCAGGAATAAGGGCTTTTTGAGAAAGAGTTCAGGATTGGGGTGTGTGCATGTATGCACGTATGCACAAAGGAAAGAGTTCAGGATATTTGCGGGATTGCATAGTGCAGCGCCCAGGGAGGTTTGTTTCTGTGTATGTACAATGGAAAGAGTTCAGGATTGGTGTGTGTGTGTGTGTGTATGTGTGTGTGTGTGTGTTTGCACGCGCGCACAATGGAAAGCCTTCAGGATTGTCCCAGGATGGAAGTTTGCAGGATTGCATGGTGAAGTGCCCTAGGGGCAGTGTGTGTGTTTGTGTGTGCGTTTGTATGTGCAGGTAAACACAATGGAAAGAGTTCAGGATTTGCTGCAGATGGGCAGTTTGCAGGGTTGCATGGTGCAGCACTGTATCTACAAAGATTATGTAGATACAGCCTCACCCTGGCCAGGCCTGGGGGTCAGGGGCCTCTGTTTCAAATCTGCTAAAGCATCAACGTTTCTATCAAGACAGTAATATCAAGCTTTAGGACTGCTGCCCCCAATGACCCCTGTGCTGTTGGCAAACTGGGATGCATTCCTTTGGGATCTTCGGGAATTCGGATCTCTGCAGGTGTTACTTGTTTTGGCATCTGGAATTCTGATCTCAGCAGATGTTATTTTTCTCTACCCTCTCTCCAACCTTCCCCAAAGTTCCATAAAAATCTAGGGAAAATAATAAAATAAGAACGGGGAGTGGGGGCAAGTACCTTGGGCCTTATTCGTGTTTCTGGTCAAGGAATAAAGATTATAAAAATTGGCACCAATATAGCCATAGCAGATGCATCCTCAGGGGTCAGTTACGGGTCTGTTGTAGCTTTGTGTCTCTCGTGACACTATAGGGTCCAGGTGAGAGAGGAGAAAGAAAATGTTCCCTGCAAAGGTGTTTGTGTGTGTGTGTGTGTGTGTATATATGTGTATGTGTGTGGAAGGGGCAAGGAGTTGGTAGCTGGGGGCTTCCCAGAGAGTCTTAGTTATTAATTGGGCAGCCTGGGGATGACATTCCCCTGGGGATGACATTCCCCTGGGGATGACACTCCCCTGGGGATGACAGCTTGTAGCAAAAGATCCCAGTTTCAGAAACGTGCCTATGTGTCTCTGTTTATATAAGTGAGTGTCGCTGTGTGTCTGTTGTCTGTGAATATGTCTTATTTTTGTGTGTCTAACTATATGTCTGTGCATATGGGTGTACTGTCGATGTGGGCAGTCTGTGTCGCTGAATGAATGTATATCTGTGTATAAATATCTGTGTGTATCTGCATGTGTCTGTGTCCATTTAAATATCTGTGTCTGTGTTCCTTTGTGTATGTCTGTAGGTCTTTGTACATGTGTGTCTGTGTAAATGTCAGTGTGTGTGCCTATGTTTCTATGGTCTCTATGGTTAGCTCTGTCTGTGTGTCAGTGTATAAGTCTGTGTGTATATTTGTGTGTGTCAGAGTCCGTGTGTATATATGTCTGATGTCTATGCTAATGTGTCTGTGTGTGCATGTAGGTGTGCTGTGTGTATGATTGTTTCTCTGTGTATAAATGTATGTGTGTCTGTGTATATGTTTGTGCATATATCTGTGTCTTGTGTTTACACCATGTGTGTCTGTGTATATATCGGCATGTCTCTGTATGTGTGCATGTGTGTCTGAGTCTGTGTATTTGTCTGTTCTATGTGTGTCTAAATTTGTAAATGTGTATTTCTGTGTTTACATTTGTGTGTCTCTGCATGTGGGTGTTTATGCATTTGTTTTGTGTGTCTGTGTTGGTATACATTCGTTTATAAGGCGTGCATGGTGTATGTGTCTAGTTGATAGTGTCTGTGTTTCAATGTATATATCTGTGTGTCTCTGTATATGACTGTTTGTATAAGTGTCTGTGTCTATATGTGTTTGTATCTATCTGAGTGTATAGCACAGCGGGTAGGGCATTTGCCTTGCACGCTGCCGACCCAGGGTCGATTCCTTCGTCCCTCTTGGAGACCCCAGCAAGCTACCGAGAGCATCTCACCCACACGGCAAAGCCAGGCAAGCTGCCCATGACATATTCGGTATGCCAAAGACAGTAACAACAGGTCTCACAATGGAGGTGTTACTGGTGCCCGCTCAAGCAAATCGATGAACAATGGGAGGAGAGTGCAGTGGCTGTGTGTGTGTACATGTGTGTCTCTCTGCATGTGTGGATATACATCTGTGTGTGTCTGAGTGTGCTATTGATGTCTGTGTTTCATGACTGGGCACATGTGTATCTGTATCTATATGTGTGTTTGTGTGTACATGGGTGTGAGTCTGTGTATATGTCTGTGTTGGGTGTGAATATGTGTCTGTTATATGTCTGAGTTTGCCTATGTCTGTGTGCACATATTTGTGTCTGTGTGTATATGTGTCTGTGTGTGTTGGTGTAACTGTATGTGCGTGTTTTTGTGTCTGTATTTTTATGTGTCTCTCTGTGTGCATGTGTTTGTGTATATCCTGTGTGTACATGTCTGTGTTCACATGTGTGTGCCGCTGAATATGTATTGTATCAGTGTGTCTATGATGTACTTGTGCATATGCCTCTGTGTGTCTGTGTGTGCGTGTATCTGCTTATATATCCATATGTCTGTGTGAGTCTCTGTGTATACAAGTGTGTATGTCTGTGTATATTTCTGTGTCTCTGTGTGCATGTATGTGTCTATGTATCTGTTTCTACGTCTATTTGTGTGTCTGCGTGTATCTCTGTATGTGTGTCTCTTTTGTGTGCATGTGCATTTGTTGTATGTCAGCATTATTGTGTGCATACAGTGTCTATGAGTTTCTGTATGTATCTGTGTCTCTCTTCACATATGCATCTGTGTATATGTCTGTGTGGCTGTCTGTATGTCTGTGCATGAGTGTATGTCTGTGAATACGTGTCTCATTGGGTGTGGGATTGTACAGCTGTGTGTGTGTGCACACATGGGTGTGTTTCTGTGTGTAAGTCTGTATGTGCATCATGTGTCTCTGTGTGTCTATCTAAATGTCTATGGGTTCATGTGTCTCTGCTCCTATGTGTCTGTGTATGTTTGTGTCTCTGTATGTCAGTGTGCACAAACGTCCGCACATGTCTGTGTTATATATCTGTTTCTCTGTGTCTGTGTCTATGTCTCTCTGTATATGCGCATGTGTGTGAGTTTATGTAGACATCTTTGTTGTGTCTGTGCGTGTGTGGGTGTGTCTGTGTGTGACTGTGAATGTGTATATGCTTGTGCCTGTGTATGTCTGTGTGTCTCCGTGAATGTGTCTATGTTGTGCCAGTGTATGTCTGTGTGTATTTGTGTGTGTGCGTATCTGCGTTGTGTATATACTATGTGTGACTGTGTGCATTTGTCTATCTGTGTGTGTCTGTTTATGTCTGTGTATGTCTAGGTGAGCATGTGTGTGTGCACTGTGTGTGTTTCTATATATGTCTGTATTGTTTCTCTGTGCTCATGTATTTTACGTGGAAGTCTGTGTCTCTGGATGTGTGTGGGGAATGTTTTTCTGTGCATATGTCTGTGTGACTACCTGTTTGTGTGTCTGTGTACATAAGTGTATGAGACTGTGTGTGTGTCTGTGTGCACTTGTGTATTTGTAACTTTGAATCTCTAGAAGTATGTGTGTTGATGTGTGTGTCTGAGTGTCTGAGATTCTGTATTTATGTCGGTGTTAGTGTATGTACGTGTCTGTGTGTGCATGTCTGTGTCTCTTTGTGTGCACGCATGCTCCGGGTGTGTCTGAGGATGTCGGTGTCTCTGTGTGTGAGCGTGCCTGTATGTGACTGTGTCTGTGTCTATAACCGATTGTGTCTACCTTATGTCTGTTCGTGTCTGTTTGGGCATAGGTTGTATGTCTGTGTATACATTTATGTGTGTCTATGTGTGATTGTGTCTGCACGTGTTATGTATATATTATGTGTCTCTTTGTATCTGTGTACATGTTTGATTGTGTTGTGTGTCTGTTTATGTCGCTGTGTGTATATGTCTGTGTGTATATATGTCTCTATGCCTGTGTGCATGTGTAAACGCCTGTTTGTGTCTTTGTGTTGCACTAGATGTGTCCTGTGTATGTTTGTGTATCTATCTCTGTGTATATTTGTGTGTATATGTGTGTCTATATGTGCATGTGTGAGCCTGTCTGTACATCTGTATGCCTTCGTGTGCACAGGTAGATCAGAGTCTATATCTGTGTATGTATCTGTCTGCGTTTGTGTAAATCTCTGTTTGTGTATCTTCGTGTGTCTGTGTACATGTCTGAGTGTGTCTGTGTGTATATATGTATCTGTGTATATTTCTGTGTGCACATGTGTATATGTCGTTCAAGTCTGTCTGTGTGCATAGGGGTTTGTGACTGTTGTATCTCTGTGAATACAGTCCATGTCTCTATGTATGTGTGTTTGTGTATATATATTTAGTGTCTGTGTGTGCATGTGCGTGACTATCTGTGTATGTCTCTGTGTGTCTGTGTGTCTACCTATGTATGTGTCTTTGTATGTTTGCTGTCTGTGTGTTCTGGGTATATGTCTATGTGCATGATATGTGCATGTCTGAGTGTATGTTTGCCTGTGTTCGTATGTTTACTATATGTGTATGTCTATATGCGTCTCTCCATATGTCAGTGTACCTCTGTGTGTGCACCTGTGTTTGTGTGTCTCTCAGTGTGTGCATGTATTTCTGTGTGTATGTGTGTCTCTGCATGTCTTTGTATGTCTCCATTTATGTGTATGTGATTTGTGTCTGTGCATATATCTGTGTGTATCTCTGTGTGTCACTGTGTATACGTCTATGTGTCTCTGTATATGTATTTGTGTGGCAGTGTGTGCGTGTGTGTGTTGGTATTTGTGTGTATATGTGTCTGTGCATGTCGTCGCCTGTCTCCATTTATGTGTATGTGATTTGTGTCTGTGCATATATCTGTGTGTATCTCTGTGCGTCAGTGTGTATACGTCTATGTGTTTAAGTGTCTGTGTTTACGTGTCTGTTTGCATTTATCTGTGTGTCTCTGTGTATACGATTCTGTCTCTATGTGCATGTGTGTATGCCTGTGTGTGCCAATAAATCTGTGTGTCTGTGTGCGCACGTGTGTTGACACATGTGTCCGCGTATATTTATATGTCTGTGGGTATGTATGCACATGCAAGTGTATTTGTGTGCATGTGTGTCTGTACGTTTATGTGTGTATGTGTGTTTGTATATCTGTGTATATAAGTATGTCTATATGTCTGTGTGTCTCTATATATGTCCGTTTGTACCTCCACGTCTTTGTTTGTATACGTGTCTGTGCATATTTTTGTGTATGTCTATATGTCTGTGTCTGTGTACTTGCTTGTGGGTGTTTGTCTATGTCTGTTATATATGTGTGCATGTGTCTGTGCACACGTGTGTCTGTGTGCCTGCATGTGAACAGTGTTTGAGTCTGTGCATATGTCTGTGTGTCTGTATTTGCATTTGTATATATGTCCATGTGTGTCTGTGTGTGCATCTGTATATCTGTGTTTGTGCATGTGTCTGTTTAGGCTTGTGGATGAGTGTCTGTACGTTTGTGTATGTCTGTGTCTGTATTTTCATTCTTGTGTATGTCTCCCTCTCTGTGTCTGCCTATGAGTGTCTGTATTTATGTCTGTGTGTACGTCTCTGTGTATGTGTAAATGTCTCCATGTCTGTATGTCTGTGTGTCTGTGTTCATCTGAGTATATGTCTTTATGTCTATGTAGGTGCATATGTGTGCCTGTGTGTCTGTGTATACATATGTTTGTGTGTCTGTGTGTGTGCAAGTGAGACTCAGTCTGTTTCTATGTGTGTAAGTGTGCTATTTGGGTATGCCTACATCTGTGTTCATGTGTGTGTCTGTGTCTCTGTGTGTATGCACGTGCATGTGCCTGTGTATATGATTGTGTGTCGGTATGTGTCAGTCTTTGTGGGCATATGTGTTCATGTTTCTGCGTGTGTGGGTTTTTGTGTATACATCTGTGTCGATATGTCTCTGTGTGCAGGTGGATCTGTGTGTGTATATTTTTTCCTGTGACTGTGTGCATGTGTTTGTTTATATCTTTGTGTGCGTGTGTCTAGGTCTATGTGTTTGCATATGTGTACGTCTGTGTATATACCTGTGTGTAGCAATCTGTGTCTGTGAATATGCCAGTGTGCGTGTCTGTGTCTGCATGTGACAGTGTGTTGGGATACAGGTCTGTATGTGCCTGTGTGTCTATCTTTATGCTATGTTTGTCTTAATATCTGTGTTTACGTCCGTGCACCTGTGCATATGTACATGAGTTTTTGTGTGCTTGTGTATATGCATGTGTGTCTTTGTTTCTGTGTATATGTTTGTGTGTACATTGTGTCCCCTGTGTCGACATTTCTCCGTGTGCCCGTGTATATGTTTGTGTGTACATTGTGTATTCTATGTGAACATTTCTCTGTGTGTCTGTGCCTATGTGTGTGTTCAAGAGTGTGCATGTTTCTCTGTAGAAGTCTGCATGTGTGGTATTGGTTGTGTGTTTGTGCATGTCTATTTTTGTCCAGGTGTGCAGGTGTGTGTCTGTGTGTCTGTCTATGATCATGTATGTGTCTGTGGATATGTGTGTTTCTTTGTCTATGTCTGTGTGTCTCTGTGTTTAGGTGTGTGTCTGTGTCTGTACATGTCTGGGTAAGTGTGTGTATCCTGAACTGTGCGTCTGTGTATATGTGTGTATATGTGTGTCTGCATGTGCATTTGTGTGTCTGTATGTCTGTTCTGTGTATGCATGCATATCTTTCTGTCCGTGTATGCATGTTTGTGTGTCTTTGTATATATCTCTGTCAGAGTGTGCCTGTGTACATGTCTGTTGTGTATGTTTCTTCCAAATATGTGTCTTTCTCTCTGCTCTGTGAATCTATGTGCACGTGTGTGTATCTGTGTCTATGTTTGTGTTAGTATGTTGTGTGTGCATTGGGTACGAGTCTCTGTATATATCTGTATCTCTGTGTTTCTTAGTGTATGTCTAGGTCTCTGTCTGTGCTGTGTATATGTCTCTGAGTGTGCCTGACTGTCTTTGTGTATATCTTTGTGTGTGCATAAAAATATGTGCATGTGTGCTTCTCTGTGTATATCTATACGTCACTGTGTCTGTGTCTGCATGTGTGTGTGTCTGAATATGTCTGTGTGCCCCTGTGTGTATGTTTATATGTATCTGTGTGTATGCATGTGTGTCTGTGCATGTCAGTGTGTGCACATTTCAACAAGTATATGTCTATGTGCTTATGTAAATACGTGTATATTTGTGTGTACATGTGTGCACTTCTCTGTTGTGTATGTGTCTGGGTGTATACGTCTCTGCATCTCTGTGTCTATATCTGTACGTGTGTGTACGTGTGTCAGTGTGTGCATCTGTCTGTGTTTTTGTGCATTTGTGTGTCTGTGTATATATATGTGTATGTGTGTGTATCTGCATGTCGTGTGCTTCTATATATTGTAAACATCTGTTTCTCTTTTTGTGTGTCTGTGCCTGTGTTTATGTCTATGTTTGCATATCTGCATGTTTGTGTGTCTGTGTATATGAATGTGTGTATGTCTATGCATATATCTCTAACTATATGTCTGTATCTCTGTGTCTGTGATTGTTTCTGTGTGTGCGCCTGTATATGCCTGTGATTATATGTGTGTATATGTGTGCATGTATGTGCATCTATGTGTCTGCGTATGTCTGTGTATATCTCTCTGTGTCTATATCGGTCTGTCAATGTGTGTCTGTGTTCTGTGCATAATCGGTGTCTCTGTATGTGTGTGTGTGTGAGTCTGTATGCCAATTCTGTGTGTTTCTGTATATGTCTGTGTGCTTGTGTGTGTGTGTTGTGTGTATCTGTGTAGAAGCCTGTGTCTCTGTATCATTGTATCTCTATATTTTTCTGTGTCTTTGTGTCTATGTCTGTGTGAGTCTGTGTCTGTATCTCCCTGTGATTCTGTATGTGTCTTGGTATATGCCTGGATGTGTGCGTGCATTGGTTTGCCTGTGTATATATGTTTGTGTGTCTTTGTGTGTCTACCTATATGTCTGTGTGTCTATGTATCTGTAGATTTCTCACTGTGTCTGTCTTTTGTGTCTGTGTGTGTGCATGAATATGTCTCTGTATATGTCTTTGAATCTATGTATAAATCTGTGTATCTATGTGTGAGTCTGTGTCTCAGTGTGTGCACATGTGTGTGACCCTGTGTGTATATGTCTATTGACTGTGCTTATGTATGTCTGCTGTCTTTGTAAACATGTGTATCTGTATGTTTGTGCACATCTCTCTGCATCTCCGTATGTGTCTGTGCATGTGTGTGTCTGTTTATAGATCTGTGTGTCTGAGTATGAGACTCTTCATGTGCGTCTGTGTATATGTCTGTGTCTCTGTGTGTGGCTGAGCATATGTATATGTCTGTGTTGTGTGCGTGTGTGTTTCTGTGTGCCTGTACCTGTCTATACATCTGTCTGTATGTATGTGTATGTCTGTGTGCACATCTCTATGTATGCATGTGTCTGTGTATATGTCTGGGTGTGCATGTGTGTCTGTTTACACAGGTAAGTGGATAACTACTGTCTGTGTTTGTATGTCTGTGTCTGAGTCTGTATGCCTTGTGTGTGCATGTGTGTCTGTCTGTATATATGCCTATATGTCTCGCAGTGTGTGCACGTAGGTGTGTGTTGGTGTCTATATCTGTGTGCGCGCAAGTGTGTGTGTCTGAATATGTCTGCGTGTGTCTTCATGTCTGTCTGTGCATACATGCCATATATGTCGGTCTGTGAATGTCTCCATGTGTGCATATGGTTGTTGTCTGTGTGCATGTATCTGTGTGTTCCTGTTTATATGTCTGTGGGTGTCTATGTGTATGTCTGTCTGCTTGTGTGCATTGTATGTCGGTGTATGGCTGTATCTATCTGTGTGTCTGTGTACACGCCTGTGCGTGTCTCTGTGTGTTTGCATATGCCTCTGAGTGCCTGTGTATATGCACGTGTATCTGTTTGCGTCTGTGTGTTTGTATATGTCTGACTGCGTGAGCATGTGTCTATATCTATGTGTGTGAATATATATGTTTGTGTCTCCATGGGCAAGCATGTGTTTGTATGTCTTCAGTGTGTCTGTGTGTGGCTGTGTGGCTATGTGTGCATATGTGTATATGTCTGTATATATGTCTTGGTATGTGTGTTTCTGTGTATAATCTGTGTGCGTATGTATTTCTCGATTGTGCACGTGTCTGTGTGTTTGCTTAATTCTCTCTGTATCTGTGTGTCCATAGTCTGTGTGTAAATTTGTGTGTTGGTGTGTGAACATGAGTGTTTCTCTGCATACGTGCATGCGTCTCTGTATGTATCTCAGTGTGTGTATACTTGTCTGAGTCTGTGTGTGTCTCTGTATATTTGTGTATGTCTCTGTATGTACGGCTCTTTATGAGTCTGTGTGTGTAACTCTGCCTATGTGTGATGATGTGTTTGCTTTGGGTATGTGCCTATGTATCTGTGTATGCAATGGGTGTGCCTGTGTCTATATTTATGTGTCTATGTGTCCATGTGTTTGTACATATGTACGTGGCTGTGTCTCTATGTGTACGTGTGGTTGTGTGCCTATGTATATGTCTGTGAGTCTGTATGCATCTGTGTGTCCATGCATATGGATGTGGGTATATCTCTGTGTACTGTGCGCGTGTCTGTGTATGTCTGTGTATCTGTATGTCTCGTTGTGTGTCTATGTCTGTGTCTGTGTATGCTTGCATGTTTTGGCATATGTATGGTTCTGTACAGGTCTCTCTGTGTGTATGCATCTGTGTCTGTGTATGTCAGTGTGTGTGGATCTGTATCTGTGTGTTGCTGTGTATATGTCTGTATTTGTATGTTTGTGTATCTGTGGCGCTGTAGACATATGTATGTGTGTGTGCATGAGTCTGTGTACATGTCTATATATGTACATATGTATGTATCTGTGTGTGGCATTGCATGTGTCTCTGTGTACATGAGTGCATGTCTGTGTGACTGCATATATATGTCTGTTTTGTCTGTATATATGTCTGTGTCCTACCGTATGTGTCTGTATGCATGTGTCCTGTATCTGTGGTGTGTCTTTGTATGTCTGTGTCTATATCTTTGTCTGTGTCCATGCATGCATCTCTGCATGTCGGTGTGTAAGTCTGACCTTGTCTCTGTGTGTCTAAGTGCTTATATGCCTATTGTCTGTATGCATTTGTGTGTCTATGTAAATGTCTTGGCGTGTATCTGTGTAAATATAAGCGCATCTGTGTGTATCTGTGTATATCTCTATGTTTGCATATGTCTGAGGGTTTGTGTGTACACTTGAGTCTATGCACGTCTGTATTTATGTCTGTGTTCATGTTGTATATCTGCATATATCTGTGTGTGTGTCTGTGTATCAGTGTATATATTATCTGTTGTCAGAGGTCTGCATCTACGTGTTTTTGTATATGTCTCTATGTTATGTTTGTGTGTGCATGTGTCTGTCTATGTCTATTTGTATTTGTGTGTGCATGTGACTGTGTGTCTGTATGTGTGTGTCTGTTGTGTCTCTGTATATGTCCCTCCGTGAATGTCTGTCTGCATGCATGTATAAATGTCTGTGTGTCTGTCTACATGTCTGTGTCTTGTGTATATGTCTGTTTAGGATTGCGTGGTTGTGTCTATGTGTCTAAGTATATATGTCTACATCTGTATATGTGTACACTTCTATATCTGTGTGCACATATATACATGTCTGTGCATCTATACACATGTAGCCTGTGTCTGTATACATGGGTGTCCACCGAAGTATCTTTTGTGTGTGTGCATGTGTCTGTTTTGTGTATGTCTTTGTGTGTTTGTATATGTCTGTAGGTATGTCTCTGTGTATGTGTTTGGTAAGACTGCATCTGTCTATAAGTCTGTGTGTGCCTGTGTCCATGTGTGTGCATGTGTATATACTTTTCTCTATATGTCTGTGTCTGTATGCCTGTGTTGTATGTCTTCTCTGTGAATGTGTATGTCTCTGTGTGTTCATGTGTGTATCAGTGTACGTGTTCGTGTGCCTGTGTTTCTATCTGTGCCAAATAAGTACCGTTTTAGGAATTGGATCTCATGTAGATCTATTTTTCCTCCACAGCCAGGAGAGATGTTCTATTTTACTGCGGTTCTAACTCAAACCATTTAGTGTTCTTATCTTAGCAAATTAAAGTTCCAACACATTTAAGATATTAAGAATCACCCAAAGCTTTGTGCCACCTAGTAAACTATTTTCACGCCGAAGAGGACCTACCTTGAGATGTCAATCTGGCTAGGTTGATTCAGGCTCTGTTAGGAATGAAATAGGCAAGCAGGTAACAAACACTCTTCTTTGGTTTTGCATATATATTCATACACATATATACACACATATACGTATGTCTACATTACTTGGCCTTAGCATGGACCGTGTGCAGAGCAGGTGCTGACTTTCTGAGTCCCTGCTCCATGTGGTGATCGCTGGTGTACTCACCTGGCCAGAGTCCCAGCCAAGGTCCCCACGTGGTGTTCACCTGGCCTTTCCCCATGATGAATCTCAGGATGGTGCTGGAGGCCACCGAGCCCAGATCCTGGTGCCTGGCAGGCTGAAGCAAGGAAGCCAGCAGCTTCTGGAAGCCACAGAGAGCAGCGTTAGTGAAGCAAGCCTCCTGGCCCAGGCCGCCACTCCCAGTCCAGCAAACAGCTGCTGTGACAGGGCAGGGCGCATCCCCTTCTGCTTGGGGTTAATCTCCCCCTGTACTGCTTTTGCATATGGATTTCCTGATGGAATACCCTGAGCACAGACCCAGGAGTAAACCTCTGACACACAGCCCCCAAAGTCAAAAGAAACTTTAAAACTGGAGGGCTTCCAGAAAGTGCCCTGAGAAGGGAATCTGGTGGGGGCCGTCACTCACCAGCAGGTAGACAGGGAGACTCTGCCTGAGGCCAGGACCCGCACTGGCCCGGTCTTCGCTCCTTCTGTCTTCCAGGATTTGTGCACGCCATGGGGGACCCAGCACCTGGAACATGAAGGAAAGGACCCCGGGTTGAGTGAGTGCAAGAGGAAGCCTCAGTTTCGGCTGTGAATGGCTGTATTTTAGCTATCTCTGCTCCACATACTTTTTAAAAATAGTTTTCTATGAAAAACACCCTGATTTGCCAAGTTGTTCATTATACATTTGTTCCAGCACCACCAGAACGACCTTCCCTCCACCAAGATCCTCAGTTTCCCTCCCCACGCAGAGCTGCTGAGAGAGCCTCCGTTTCTGCTCCCACCTCAGGGAGAAGGCCCATGGTTGGGCAGGCTCATCCTACAGTTTTGGCTTCCAGCAAAATTCCGGGCCTTTTTCAGATCAACAGGGAGTTAGCCACTGTCCGTGCAAATATTCTGCCCTAGAGTTTGGGCTCATGGAGGGCTGAGAAAATGGGCAATACCTAGGGCAAATAGCCAGACAGGCACCTGCCAAGAACCCACTTTCCATTTGAAAGGGTCTGCAGCAAACCCTGCTTACCCTGAAAGTCTGCAGCCCCTGTAAAACAAAGAGTGGTTTCCCTACATTCCTTCCCACTTGCAGACTTTCTTTTGTTTTCTCCGATACTTTTTTTCCTTTGGTACTTATGCTTTACTTTAAAACTGTTTAATTGAAATTCTGTGGTTTACCATACTATGAATAATGTGGACATATGCACATAATTCCAACACCACACAACTCATCACCAGAGCAGTTCCTTCCTCTCTTTTTTCCTCTTCCTAATCTCTAATACACGAGCCTATTAGCTACTAGGCTGATAAACTGAGGCTCTCTACTTTCCAACAATGAGTCTGAGCATCCTGAGGACTCCCAATTTCCATTCATGAAAATACTGGAAAGCTGGGACCCTCTGTCCTGCCTCATCTGCCTCACTGCCGCCCTAGGCACAGTGAGAAATGGGTCCCTCTGGCTTATTCCAACCAGACTTTAAGAACTGGCAAACGGTAATGCTCAGAATATGCTAAGAGCCAGTAGAAGGATGCCTCTACCCCATCTTGACATCAAAAAAGTAACCCTACTGAATAGAATAAAGTAGATTCAAACGCCCCTCCTCGTTTCCAGGTAGAATTAAACAGAATCGACCAGCCCCTCTCGTCTTCCTCTACGCCTTTTGACCTCAGTTGTGCACTGCGCTTTCGGCTCTGCTTGGGACCTGCGTGGGCTAGCGCCCGGGGTGGGATGCAGGGATCCGGGGATACAGGGATACAGGGATGCAGGAATGCAGGGAGGCGGGGATGCTGCTGGGCGGCCTCCCGGGGGCATCCCGCCCCGCCCCCGCCCGCCT
Organism: Sorex fumeus; assembly: GCF_029834395.1. NCBI lineage: Eukaryota > Metazoa > Chordata > Mammalia > Eulipotyphla > Soricidae > Sorex > Sorex fumeus. The sequence continues at coordinate 322,495 of NW_026606385.1, read as the reverse complement.
CCCGGGCTCCGACGTCACAGGCGCGGGGCAGGACCTGGGCCCGGGCCAAGCTGACAGCCGCAGAGGCACCGCGCCAGCAGCCGGCCGGCGGGGCGCGCTCACACTCCGGCAGGGGGCGCAGCCGCTCAGCATTTCGCCCACTGCCAGGGCCAATGCGAAAGCCGGCCGCAGGGGATCATTCCCGGGTTCAGGGGCAGCGGGGGCAACCACTTCCCGGGCGAGGCTCAGGCGGGGCTCAGCCGGCTCGCTGAGGGGCGACCGAAAGGCAGCCCTTTGGCTCCCGGATACACATGAGGGCTGGGGCGAGTCCAGGATAAAGCGCCGGCTGGTCCCTTTTCAATCACCCGTGTGCCAGGGGGCGTGGGTACGCTCGGTCCAGCAGCCAGCCCCCAACGACTTCGCCAGCGGGCTGTGGCCGCCAGTTGCAACGACTTCGCACCCGGACCCACCTTTCTTCCCCTCCAGGACTGCCAGGCAGCGTGAACCCAGCACAAAGTCTCGCGGGCCGGCCCCTCCTGGCCACGCCCCCGTCGCCACCCCTTTTCCCTTCTGGACCTATCCGAGGAGGCGCGCGGCGCGGGGAGGCGGGGCCTCGCGGAGGGCCGTCCCGGCCCCGCCTTCCGCGCGCGCGCACGGAGGCCGGCCGCAAGGGGGCGGGGCACGGAAGCGATCCGCGCTCCTATTGGCCGGGCGGAGCGCGGGAGCTGCTATGGGCCTGCAGCGTGAACCCAGCACAAAGTCTCGCGGGCCGGCCCCTCCTGGCCACGCCCCCGTCGCCACCCCTTTTCCCTTCTGGACCTATCCGAGGAGGCGTGCGGCGCGGGGAGGCGGGGCCTCGCGGAGGGTCGTCCCGGCCCCGCCTTCCGCGCGCAAGGAGGCCGGCCGCAAGGGGGCGGGGCACGGAAGCGATCCGCGCTCCTATTGGCCGGGCGGAGCGCGGGAGAGGCGGGCCGTGCCGGCGGGGGCTGCGATGGGCGGGGCGCGCTTGAGTGGCGGCCGGGCCCCTGCGCTGGAAGCCAGGGCGTGTTCCGCGGAAAAGGACTCGGCCCCCAGGGTAGGGCTTAAAGCGCGGCCTCCGGGCGGTCGCGGGAAGGCGGCCACGGCAGCCCCGGCCGCAGGGCCCCGGCCCCGGTTCCCTTGAACGTGTCAGCCCGGCCCGCGAGTCGGCGACCCGGCCGGAGACTTAGGGCGCACGCCCCAAAGGTTCCGCCCCTACCGGGGCTCTGCAGATGGGCCCGTAGCCCCTGCACCCCGGGGAGCCGCAGCCGCCTGCTCTGGGCGCGCGGCTACAGCGACACACTGGCACCCAGTGGGGCGTGTGTGTCTGTGTGTGTGTGTGTGTGTGTGTGTGTGTGTGTGTAAAGAGATCAGTATTGTGGCAGGATGGTGGCTTGCAGGACTGCATGGTGAAGCACCCTGGGGGGAGGGGTGTATGTGTGTTTGTACACATGTCCACAATGGGAAGAGTTCAGGATTGGGGTGTGTGTGCGTGCATGTATGCGGAATGGAAAGATTTCAAGACTGTTGCAGGATGGCAGTTTGCAGGTTTGCATGGTACAGAGCCCCAGAGAGGTGTGTGTTTGTATGTGTGTGTGTGTATGCACAATGGAAAGAGTTCAGGAATGGTGTGTGTGCGTGTGTGTGTGTGTGTGTGTGCACAATGGAAAGGGTTCGGGATTGTCCCGAGATGGCAGTTTGCAGGATTGCATGGTGAAGCGCCGTGGGGAGGGGGGTGTGTCTTTGTGTGTGTGTTTGTGTGTGCACGTGTGCACAATGGAATGAGTTCAGGATTGCTGCAGATGGGCAGTTTGCAGGGTTGCATGGAGCAGCACCGCTGGGAGAGGGTTAAATCGATTGTATAGATGCAGCCTTGCCCCGGCCAGGCCTCGAGATCAGGGGCCGCTGTTTCAAATCTGCTAAAGCATGGACGTTGCTATCGAGACAGTAACGTGGAGGTTTAGGACAGCGGCCCCCACCGACCCTGGTGCTGTTGGCAAACTGGGATGCATTCCATGGGGATCCTCGGGAATTCGAATCTCTGCAGATATTACTTGTTTTGGCATCTGGAATTGTGATCTCAGCAGATGTTATGTTTCTCTACTCTCTCTCCACCCCCCAGATTTCCATAAAAATCTAGGGAAAATAATAAAATAAGAACGGGGGGGGGGCGGCAAAGACCTTGGGCCTTATCCGTGTTTCCAGTCAAGGAATAAAGATATATGATGTGTTGTTTGTGTGGTATCTGTGTGTCTGTGTATGTCTGTGTTAGACATGTGTGTCAGTGTCACTATGCATTTGGCTGTGTGTCTATATATTAGTTGTCACTCTGTGCATGTGGTTGTGTGTCTGTTTATGTTTGTCTATATTTCTGTGTGTGTTCATGTGTCTGTGAGAATGTGTCAATGTATGTTTGTTTCTCTGTGTGTCTGTGTACGTTTGTGTATGCGCATATGTCCCTGTGTCTGTAAATGACTGTGTGTGTGGATATGTGTGGTGCATGAGTGTGTTATTGTGTGTGTTTATCTCAGTGTGTCTTGTGATTATGCCTATTTATATATCTGTGGCTCTATGTGTCAGTATATGTTAGTGCGCATTTTGATGGTGTCTCTCTATATCTGTGTCTCTGTGTGCATGTGTCAGTATATATGTCTGTGTGTTTCTGTGTGTCTGTGTGTATATTTTTCTTTGTGACTGTGTGTGCCCACATGTCTCTGTATTGTCTGTGGGTCTACATGTTGAAATGTTTCTGTGTCTGACTGTGTGACTCTCAGTTTGTGTAAGTCTGTGTCTGCATGTTCATGTCTGTGTATATGTATGTCTCTGTGTGCATATGTTTGTTTCTGTGTGCATATGTGTCAGTGTATGTGTCTGTGTGTACACACCTGTCTCTATGGTCATTTTTCTGTGTGTGGCTATAAATATGTCTGTGTGTCTGTGTATATGGCTGTGCTTGCAATTTTGTGTCTGTGTCTCCGTGTATCTATCTGTGTCTCTGTGTTGATATGTCTATGTGTGGTATATGTCTGTTATCTCTGTGTATACTTATAGATGTATGTTTGTGTTTACCTGTGTATACTGTCTGCATATGTCTGTGCTGGACACATGTTTGTATTTTGTATACGGGTATATATCTGTGTTGACTGTGAATGTCTGTATTTGTGTACGTGTGTGTGTCTTGTATATATGTGTGTTTCTGAGTGTCTGTGTATATATATCTGAGTATGTGTGTTCACATGTGTTTCTGTGTACATGTCTGTCTCTGTGTGCATATTTTTCTTGCATCTGTGTGTGCATGTTTTTGTGTGTTTACATGTATATGTCTGTGTTTCTATGTGTATAAATATCTGTGTATTTCTGTGTGTGGAGGTGTCTATGTATGTCTATGAGAGTCTACGTGTGTGTATATTCCTTTTGTGTGTGCATGCTTACATGCCTGTGTTTCTGTGTGTGTTTTTCTATGTTTCTATATGAATGTGTCTGTGTATATGTCAGTGTATATGTATCTATGTGTACGCGTTTGTGTATATGCAGGTGTATATCTGTGTGTTTGTGCATCTGTCTCTGTGTACATTGTATCTACCTGTGCATGCTGTATATATGTCTGTGTCATTGTGTGTGCATGTGTGTCTACCTCTGTGAGTGTCTATATATTTGGGTGTCTGTGAGCATGTGTATGTATTGTATATGTCAGTGTATACGTATTTTGGTGTATGGATATGTGTGTAACTGTCATGTGTATGTCTATGTGTGCATGGGTGTCTCTATGTCTGTAAATATGTCTGTGTTTGTGTGCATGTCTCTGTGTGTCTGCATGTGTGTTCATCTGTGTATATGTCTGTATATGTATCTATGTGTGCACCTATGTGTGTCTCTGGATGTTGATATATTTATAATTTTGTGTCTGAATACATCTTTTGTGTTTCTGTGTGCGCATTTGTGTGTCTGTGTGTGACTGTGCATATGTATGTGACTGCATATGTCTCTGTGTGTGGATGTGTGTGTTCCTGTCTACATATTTCTGTGTGTGAGCAAATGTGTCTGTGTATATGTCTGTATGTGTAGGTTTAATTGTGTGCTTCTGTGTGACTTTGTATTTGTGTGTAAGCATGTCTGTTTACGTATGTGTGTATATTTGTGTGTCTGTGTATATATCTGTGGGTGCATGTGTCTATATTTCTGTGGATATGTCTGTGTTTCTATGTGTGCATATGAGTTCGTATGTATATATGTCTGTCTTTGTATACCTGTGTGTGCGAATGTGTCTGTGTATATGTCTATGTGTTCATGTGTGTATCTGGAAACGTTCCCATGTGTTTGTGTACACATGTTGCATTTCTGTGCATGTGCATTTGTATATAAGCCTGTGTGTTTTGGTGTAACTGTATGCATGTGTTTATGTGTGTCTCTGTGTTTATGTGTGCCTCTCTGTGTGCCTGTGTTTGTATATAGGTCCGTGCGTTCACATGTGTCTCTGAATATGAGTGTGTGCATCAGTGTTTCTGAGTGTTTTTGTGTATATGACTGTGTTTCTGTGTATATGCATGGGTATGTGTCTTTGTATATGTCTGCTGTGTCTGTGTGTTCATGTGGGTACATGTTTGTGTATCTGTGTGTCTCTGTGTATGTGCATGTGTATGTATCTGTGTAAATGTGTATATCATGTGTGCATGTCTGAGTGTATATGCCTATGTGTCTGTGTGTTTATGTGTTTAGTGTATCTGTATGTCTGTGTGCATCTCTATGTCTCTATGTGTATCTCTGTGCACGTGTGTGTCTGTGTGTATCTCTGTGTTTGTATGTCTGTGTTGCGGGTGTGCATATGTGTATTTGTGTGTACATGTATGTTTATATATGTCTGTGTGTCTCTGTGGTGCATGCTTGTGTCTATGTATGTCTCTGTGTATATATGCCTATGTTGTGTTGCACATGTGTGTGTATTTGAGAGTACATGTGTTGTTCAGTGTATATGCCTTATGTGGGTCTGTATGTTTGTGGGTGTCTATTTGCACGTTAGTGTGTCCATGTTTGTGTGAGTCTGTGTATATGTCCTGTGTGAGTGCATATTGGTTTGTGTGTGTCTGTGTATATATCTATTTATATGTCTCTGTGTGAATGTGTGTGTCTATGGACATACCTGTGTCTGTGTATCTGTTTGTGTCTCTGTTGTCTTTGTGTGTACATATTTGTGTGTCGGTTTATATGTTGGTGTGTCTGTATGTCTGTGTATCTATGTGTATCTATGTCTCTATGACTGTTTTGTGTCTTGTGCATAAATGTGGGTGTATTTATGAGTAAATGTTTGTGTGGGTACTTGTATATGTCTCTGTGTATATGGTCCTGTCTGTGTATACGTCTGTGTGTGTCTGCATATCTATATGTCTCGGTGTGTGCATTGTATGTCCATATCTGTTTGTGTGTCTCTGTATATATTACTGTGTCTGTATGTGCATGTGTTTTTCCGTATATGTTTCTGTGTGTCTCTTGTGTGTATGTGGGTGTGTACCTGTGTATATATCTCAGTGTGTATTTCTGTGTGCAAATCTGTATGTATATTCGTTTGAATTGTGTGCAAGAGTATGTCTGCGTATATTTGTGTCTCTGTTGTGCATGTGTCCACCTTTATATATCTGATTGTGAATATGTGTGATTCTGTGTATGCATGTGTGTCTGACCATATGTGAGTATCCAGTGTATGTGTCTGTGTTCTGTGTGTGCAGATGTATTTATGTGTCTCTGTGTATATCTGTGTGTGCATGTGTTTGTGTCTATATATATTTGTCTTTATGCATATATGTGTTGTGTGTCTGTGTTGTATGTTTGTGTGTATACATCTTTGTGTCTGTGTATATACTGTGTTTCTGTATGTTTTATCTTCTGTGTGCATGTGTGTCCACATGTGTGTATATGCCTGTGTCTGTGTTGTGTATATGAGCATGTGTGTATCTGTGGGTATATATCTGTGTATTTATGTCTGTGTGAATGTGTGTCTGAGCATGTGCCCATATATGTCTTTTGTGTGCTTGTGTCTGTGTGTATGTCTTTGTGTGTCTGTGTATACATGTCTGTGTATGTTTATGTGCTCATGCGTTGTGTCTTTGTATATATCTGTGTTTATATATGTGTGTATATGTGCGTGTCTTTATGTTTGTATGTGTCTTGTGTCCTTGTGGATGCCTCTTTGTATATGTCTGAGTCTCTCTGTGTGCACCTGTATATGCATTTGTGTACATCTCTGTGTGTCTGTGATCATGTCTATGTGTCTATGTATATATCTGCTTGCCTATGTGTCTCTGTTTATATAAGTGAGTGTCCCTGTGTGTGTGTGTTGTCTGTGAATATGTCTTACTTTTGTGTGTCTAACTATATGTCTGTGCATATGGGTGTACTGTCGATGTGGGCAGTTTGTGTCGCTGAATGAATGTATAAGTGTGTATAAATATATGTGTGTATCTGCATGTGTCTGTGTGTTCATATAAATATCTGTGTCTGTGTTCCTTTGTGTACGTCTGTACGTCTTTGTATGTGTGTGCCTGTGTAAATGTCAGTGTGTGTGCCTATGTTTCTATGGTTTCTATGGTTAGCTCTGTCTGTGTGTCAGTGTATATGTCTGTGTCTCTGTACGTCAGTGTGCACATACATCCGCATATGTCTGTGTTATGTATCTGTTTCTCTGTGTCTGTGTCTATGTCTCTCTGTATATGCGCATGTGTGTGACTTTATGTAGACATCTTTGTTGTGTCTGTGCATGTGTGGGTGTGTCTGTGTGTGACTGTGAATGTGTCTATGTTTGTGCCTGTGTATGTCTGTGTGTCTCTGTGAATGTGTCTATGTTTGTGCCAGTGTATGTCTGTGTGTATTTGTGTGTGTGCGTATCTGCGTTGTGTATATACTGTGTGTGACTGTATTTGTCTATCTGTGTGTGTCTGTTTATGTCTGTGTATGTCTAGGTGAGCATGTGTGTGTGCACTGTGTGTGTTTCTATATATGTCTGTATTGTTTCTCTGTGCTCATGTATTTTACGTGGAAGTCTGTGTCTCTGGATGTGTGTGGGGAATGTTTTTCTGTGTATATGTCTGTGTGACTACCTGTTTGTGTGTCTGTGTACATAAGTGTATGAGTCTGTGTGTGTGTCTGTGTGCACTTGTGCATTTGTAACTTTGAATGTCTAGAAGTATGTGTGTTGATGTGTGTGTCTGAGTGTCTGAGATTCTGTATTTATGTCGGTGTAAGTGTATGTACGTGTCTGTGTGTGCATGTCTGTGTCTCTTTGTGTGCACGCGTGCTCTGGGTGTGTCTGAGGATGTCTGTGTCTCTGTGTGTGAGCGTGTCTGTATGTGACTGTGTCTGTGTCTATAACCAATTGTGTCTACCTTATGTCTATTCGTGTCTGTTTGGGCATAGGTTGTATGTCTGTGTATATATTTATGTGTCTATGTGTGATTGTGTCTGCGCATGTTATGTATATATTATGTGTCTCTTTGTATCTGTGTACATGTTTGATTGTGTTGTGTGTCTGTGTATGTCACTGTGTGTATATGTCTGTGTGTATATATGTCTTTATGCCTGTGTGCATGTGTATACGCCTGTTTGTGTCTTTGTGTTGCACTAGATGTGTCCTGTGTATGTTTGTGTATCTATCTCTGTGTATATTTGTGTGTATATGTGTGTCTATATGTGCATGTGTGAGCCTGTCTGTACATCTGTACGTCTTCGTGTGCACAGGTAGATCAGAGTCTATATCTGTGTATGTATCTGTCTGCGGTTGTGTAAATGTCTGTTTGTGTATCTTCATGTGTCTATGTACATGTGTGAGTGTGTCTGTGTGTATATATGTATCTGTGTATATTTCTTTGTGCACATTTCTGACCCCTCTCCTCCAGGCCCTTCTTACACTCGGCCACCAGGCCGCTCTTGCTCATCTGCAGCTCCTCCACCAGGGCCTGCAGCCCCACCTTGGCGACCTGTAGTGCGTCATTCTCCACGCGCACCCTCTGGAGCTCCTCCTGTACCGCCCTGCCCTCTTCCAGCATTTTCTCTTTCTCCGCCTCGAGGGCTTCTCTGCCGAGCCGCTCCTCCTGCCAGAGCTTCCCTGCGGCCCGCCTGGCCTCGATGACCTTCTCTTTATCGAAGAGAATCGCTTGGTTCAACAGCCAGAGCTTCCTCTGCTCTTCCCGCAGCGAAGAGTTTTTGGCCTCCACTTCTGTGAGCTTCAATAGCAACGACCCTCTCTCTGACTTCAGAGAGAGCTTCTCCTTCGCCAGCAATTGATTCTCTGACCTCAGGGCCCTGCGATCCTCCGACATCAGCTCAATTTCCTCTGATGTTATTAGGTAAGTTAATGACTACAGAAACAAAAAGCGGGAAGAATGGAAACAAGAATGAGATCAAGCAGGCACAAGCAAGCCAAGCACGTAATGTGGCCTAAATACCAGAAATGAAAATCTCAGAGTAGTCTTACCTGCGCACACGTGCGCGCGCGCACACACACACACACACACACACGCGCAGGACGGAGAGGCTCAAACACAGCTTCACAGGGTCAACATACCGACCTGCCTATTTTGGGGATGGGGGCCCCACACCTGGTGGTGTTCGGGTCTCGCTCAGGGTTCTGTGCTCAGGGGTCACTGCTGGCAGGGCCGGAGGACCATATGGGGTGCTGGGGATCAATCCCGGGTTGGCCAAGTACAAGGCAGCACTACCCATTCTACTGTCAGCCAATTTTATTTTTGAAAAGCCGTCTGAAATTATTTCTGACAGCTCCCTGGAAGATTTACGTACAGTTGGATCAGAAGGGTACCGAACCCAGGAGGCAAGCTCTGCTGGGGGATCCCAGAATGGCCCTCAGATACCGGCACTCTCTGCAGGAAACTCCGACGCCGTGCCCAGCTGGGGCAGGCTGGCCACTCGGCTAAGACTTAAAAGTGCAAGAGTCAAAGCTGGATGGTGGGGCTGGAGCGATAGCACAGCGGGGAGGGCGTTTGCCTCGCATGTGGCAGACCCAGGTTGGATTCCCAGCATCCCACTGGGTCCCCCGAGCACTGCCAGGAGTAATTCCTGAGTGAAGAGCCAGGAGGAAGCCCTGAGCATCTCCGGGTATAACACCCCCCCACTAAATAATAAAACCGAATAGTTCTAAACATGCCCGCAAAAGGTTTGTCTTGAAACACTCGTTCTTTATCCGGCAGCTATGCAGAGGGAAGAAGACAAGGGCTGGAAGCGGCAGAGGGGGAGCCTGCTGTGAGTGGCCGACCTGGGTTCCACCCCAGCACCCCATTATGACCCGGCAGCTGTGCCAGGAGTGACCCCTGAGCACCCCTGGGAGGGGCCCTAAGACAAAACAGAGAAACTTCTCTCCGTGTGACACGGGTCAGCTGTCCTTCCTCGGATGGGGACTATTTCCGCTGCCTGGGACAGGCCGTGCCACAAGCAACCCACCACCTTTTCTTCACAAATCACACAAAAAAGTGGGTGACGCTGCGGCCATCCGATTGAGCAGCTGACTTGAGGGTCCCTGAAGGAGCCTCAGAGATCTCGGAGAGGGCCTCAGACAGAATTCCGGGAGGGTGACTCGCGGCTGCAGGCGACACCACAGAACGTTCCGGAAAAGCAGCCCGACACACCCACCTCTCCTGCAAGCGTAGTTCATCACTCATTCTCGTCAGCTGTGCCAAGTTTTCCCCGGACATTTTCATGATGTCCGCGATGTCGTTTTCCAACTTGGCCTTTGCCTTCGTCAACTGCTCTTCTCGCACATCTCTCTCTGTGAATTTGGCCTCCATATCTGAGGGGAGGGGAGGAGAGGAAGGGGGGAGGGAGGGAGGGAGGGAAGGAGTGAGAGGGACAGAGGGAGAGAGAAAGTCAGGGAGAGATGCGGGGGGGGGGGGAGAACAGCTTTGGGGTGTCGTAGGCAACGAAGCATCCCCTGCGCTTCTGTCCCAGGCCTCCCTCCGAGGACGTTTCACTCTCTGGCCCCTGAAAACTGCTCGAACCGAGCAGCAGCCAGTGAAACCAAGGACAACTCACAAGATGGGGAAGAAACGCAGGCAGCGAGCAAAGGATGGGGCCAGGGCGGGGGTCCGACCGTACAAGGCGCCTCATAGATGACCCTCAGGGGGGACCTTGGGCAGCATTTGACAGTCTTCCCAGGGCCAAGGTGGCCGGAGTGTCACAGGGCCCCAGGAAGTGATAGGGGGGGCGGGCAGGAGGGGGACTGGGACCTGCTGTGGGGGCTCCCTAACGGAGGCCGGGAAGCTGAGGAGGTGGCGTGGGAGCGTCAGCAGGGAGGCGCCGCATGCCCGGGGTGCCTCTACACGACACCCGGAGACCATCTCTTACCTGTTCGATTTCCTCGCAACTTCTCCAGTTCAGAAGACAGCGCCTTAAACTGTTCTTCTTGTTGATGTAACTTATCAACAGATTCTAGTTAGGATAAAGTTAGAAGTTTAATATATTTCACGCACCATGGGGATTATTTGAGAGTCTGTCTGGCAGGCTCCATCAAATCTCACACTGGCGTCTGAGGTCACCGGGGCGATAAAGCGTCTCTACGGGAGAAGCCCCCGGCCGAGGGCAACACCAGGAGGTTTTGGCATGGAGACGGCGGGTCTGGCGCCAGGAGGAACTCGGGGTCTTGGCTGGGGGCATCCCAAAATCTTCCCACCCAGCCAGCTCCCTGCCAGGTCACACAGCACTTTCCCAAGCACACCTGCATGTCACCACAAACAGTGATGTAGGGACTATGATGCCACCAGCAGGTCAACCTGTACCTGCGGGGAGATTGCATCAGCAGCCTGATGGAGCCTGCAGACTTCCAGATACCCCAAAATTGCTCCTGTGCCTTTGGTCACGCCCCAACAACTTGGGGTCAAGTTTACCAAGAAATTAAACGGACAAAAGTTCAGTATGTGGGAAACACACCCACAAACCACTAAATAAGCTATATAAGCTTTATAAGCTCATCTGTTGGCCTTATTTCAGAGACCCATACATCTCAAAAGAGATCAAAAGATGCAGTTAGGCTCAGTGGCCCGGAGGTAAATGGGAACCCGTGACTGAGAGCTCCAGGCTTGCTCAGATCAGGACTGGGCCTCCTCCCGCCACATTCCCAGTTTTCCAGTAGCTTGGCAGTCACACCCACAAACTGCCCCCCAGCACCACGTAATCTCGTCAATGGCCAAGACCCAGAGACTATACAGTACAGCTCCCGGAAGAGAATGACACAGATATTCCTGGTCATTATATTCTAGCCATAAGAAGCAATACGAAACAAATCATCTAGCATTGCCTTTTCAGCAGGTTTGAGTGCTGGTGGGACTGGTGTCAAAATATCGGATGTAACCAAAGTAGAGAGAGAGTATGGGGGAAATTGTGTGCCTGCCACACAGGCAGGGGAAGGGTTGGCAGAGGCGTGGGGCTGGTGGAATTCTGGGGATTTTGGTGGTGGAAAATGTGCACTGGTGATGGGACGGGTGTTTGATGATTGTGTGACCGAAACTCAAACATGAAAGCTTTGTAACTTATCTCACATGAATCAAAAAAAGGAGGGAAATATAATAATAATAAAATAATAAAATAAAATTAACATTCAGAACAGAATTTTAAAAAAATAAGTAATGTGGAGTTCATGCCCAATTAAATCAGCTTCATCCATGGCTGAATAATTAGTAGTACTCCTACATTGGGCTGGAGCGATAGCACAGTGGTAGGGCGTTTGCCTTGCATGGAGCCAACATGGCGGATCCGAGTTCGATTCCTGCGCCCCTCTTGGAGAGCCCGGCAAGCTACCGAGAGTATCTCGCCTGCACGGCAGAGCCTGGCAAGCTCCCCGTGATGTGTTCAATATGCCAAACACAGTAACTCCTACATTATTAACAAAAAAAAAATTTAAAAAAAAAACAATGTGTATGTGTGTGATGTGTGTGTGTGTGTGGGGGGGGGGCTTTGTGCGCGTACATGCTACGCCCAGGGTACCTCCTGGCTCTACACTCAGGGATCAGCCTGCTGGTATCAGGGATGGATACCAGCTTGGCAGTGGGCAAGGCAAGCGCCTGGCCTGCTCGGGTCTCTGGGAATGAACTTTATGTCAAAGAGGAAAGAGCCGGAGGAAGTCAGCTGTGGGAAACGAGCAGGCAGAGCCCTGAGCGTGGCCCCCCAGAGCTCCGGCCCTGGCACAGTCACCCGGTGGCCCGCACCCACCTTGCCTGTTTTTCTGAACAGAGGCTGACTCTTCTGAAGCCTCTGCGAACTTTTCTTTCTAGAGAAACAGAATCAGATATTCAGACCAGGAGGGTGCAAAGTAGCTTCCAATCAACGACATGGGAGACACTCCATTTTGTGATGCTGTTCATGAAAATGAACTTGAACTCCAAACGTAGATATTGGGGACTGAAGGGCTGGCACAGGGTCCAGGCACCCGAGTACAGCCAGCCGGTTAGACCCTGAGCAGGAGTACCACCGAGTTAGCGGGGAGCCCCAATAAACACGGTGAACATCTGGGGGCTGGGAGAGAGCACTGGGTAAGGCCACTTGGCCCTGCTTGAATCGTGGCACTAACAGGAATATCCTGAGCACAAAGCCAGGAGTCGCCTCCAAGGACTGACAGGCATGCCACTAGTCCCCCCCCCCCCCCACCAAATATATATATTATATATCCCAGGGCCAGAGCGATAGCCCAGCGGGGAGGGTGTTTGTCTTGCACAAGGCTGACCCACCTTTGATCCCCAGCATCCCATAGGGGATGCACCGTCAGTAGTAATTCCTGAGTGCAGAGCCAGGATTGACCCCTGAATGTCCCCAGCTGTGACCCAAAAAGACAAAAAACAACAAGAACAACAAGAACAAAAAAACCCAGAAAACAAAAATAATCCACCCCAAACTCAGCTATCAATGCCCAGTGTGTATCTGCCTGGCAAACATGAGTGAGTTGTGCAAATATGTATGTACTTGCTTGCATGTCCAAGGACATGTATGAGTCTGCACATGACAGAAGCCCATGTGTGTATACTGGGGTGTGTGCATGGCTGTGGACACACGTGTGTACACATGTTCTCGACCACACACAGATAGCATGTGATGCCGCTTGTGCTTGGCCCATGCTGCCCCAGCAAGGACGCTTCCCTTGGAATCCTCCCGCAGGTTCTGAAAGGCTCCTAAGTGCTCAGTCCCGGGTCCTGACAGGATCCAGTCAGCACTGTCTCAGCAGAACGGCCGGGTTCACCCGGGCCCAGAGACAGAGTGACAGGACAGCGGGAAGGGCATTTGCCTTGCACGTGGCTGACCCAGGTTCAATCCCCAGATCCCATTGGGTCCCCGAAACTCCACCAGGAGTAATTCCTGTGTGCAGAGCTGGGAGTAACCTTTGAGCATCACCAGGTGTGACCCCAAAAGCCAAAAACAAAAACAAAAACAAAAACAACGAGATACTTTAGGTGTTTTGCTTTGTATGTATTCAACCCAGGTTCAATCCCCAGCATTCCACGTGGTCCCCTGAGGGCCACCAGGAATGATCCCTGAGTACAGAGCCAGGAGAAAGTCTCAGCACAGCTGAATACAAGAAAACCCAAGACACAAACCAAAAAAACAAATACAAACAAAAAAAATCCTAAAAAGAAAACAAGAAAACACATTTTGATCCACCCCAGGAAGGTGTCTGGAAGGTTCCAGAAAAGCGGCCTTCCCAGCGCATGTCTCTCACCCCCCTCCCCTTGCTGTGAGCCCCCAGTGCTCCCGGCTGGCAGGGGAGACAGAGCTGAGGGGGCAGGGGGCGCTTCTGAGGGGAGCAAGGTGCCCGGCACTCCAGGAGCATCGCTGGCCGGTCACTGATCAGGCAGAGGAGGTGGGCATCGCGGGGACAGAGCAGTGCACCTACCTTTGCTGCCCCAACGGGGGCTCACGCAGCCCCTGGGGTTTCCAGCTGACACGCTCGTGAGCCTCAGAGGCCACAGGGCCGAGCTCGCTTGAGGAGGCTTCGCTTTACCCTCAGCAAGGTAAAGACCAGCGTCCGACTCCCCTGGTACTCACCAAACTCCGAAGCTCTTTCTCCAAAGCCTCCTTCACTCGACTGACTTCGTTCAAGTTCTCCTGAAGACTACGGAGCGCTAGCTCCTTCCCCTGCAGCTCCTCGGCCAGGCTATCGGCCTACCAGAGTGACAAGGATGGAGTGAATGGACCAAAAAGACGAACAGGAACGGGAAGGGGAAAACAAAACAGAAAACACGTATGAGAAGCCCATGACCCAACACAACCCCGAAGAAGAGGCGTGAGGTGAGCGTGATTGCCTGAAGCTCTCGAAGCCAAGGCTTTGGCGCCATCAGTTCTGGTGATGACTGTCTAGTGGTTATTGAAAACAACTCAAACAGAGGCGTTTTCTAGACCTACATTTGGAGTGACCAGAAAATAAGAAAGCCTATGAGAAAGACTGACTTTCCAGGGGCGGGGAGACGGCACAAAGGGCTGGAGTACACACCAGGCCCGAATTTGAACTGCAGCCCCACTGGGCGAGCCTGTGATCGGTCCACAAGCTGAAAAGACCCACTACTGCTGGATGGGAGGACCCCAGAGCCGAGAGCATGGCCTGGCGAGGAAGAAGGAAGTAAGCAAGGGAGGAGGGAGGCTAAGGATATGAAGGAGGGAGGGAGGAAACAGGGAAGAAAGAGAAAGGGAGGGGAGGGAGGGAAGAAAGGGTTTATCTCTTTTTTTTTTTTTTTTTGGCCTGCTCGAGCTAATCAATGAACAACGGGAGGACAGTGACAATGACAGTGACCCTGTGGGATGCTGGAGATGGAACTCACTTAGGCCGTGTGCAAGGCAAATGCCCTTCCCACTGTACTATCACTCTGGCCCCAAAGATTTACTTCCTTGTAGTTTCTTGTCTGTGACTTTAAAAGTTTGAGGGGTTTCAATACGAAATTTAAAATGAAGAACCTCTAATCCACTAGGCAGCAGTCACCAGAACTTGACGTTTGTTACATCTTGATGCGAACAAGTGGCTGAACTATCCCCTGCTGTGTCCTAGGAATTGATTCCGTTTGTTTCAGCCGGTGTTTCTGGAATGCCAGCTAAGGAGTCCTGAGTCCTGAGAGGAACTCCCGGGGGTCTCTGGGTCCTTCTGTTATGTCTGTCAGTCCTGTCTACAAATCCCACAGCCCTTCCAACTTGGCAAACAGAGAAGTTTCTCCAAAAAAGCGCTCAGCGTCGGGGGGAGGGGGGAGAAAGGGGGGGAAGGGGGCGGCTGGGAGGGCACATCTCTGCCACCACAATCCTATAGGAGGAAAAGGGCATTTCTCGGGGCTCCTTGGTGAGAAATGCAGCTTGCTCGGCTTGGCCCAGAACTCACTCTCTTGTCCTTCCCCAGGGTCAGGGCTACTGATGTAGAAAAGTAGATAGGGAAAGGCCCTTTGCAATGAAACACAGTTTCATGGAAGAAGAATTCTAGGAATGACCCACCTTGTGGATACAGAAAACAAAGGCCTGATAAGACCATCCACAGACCCTCAGGATATAGGCCTCCCGATGAAATTCCTCTTTTTGGACCTCCCTGGTAATCTCCTTAGCAACCGGACTTTTACCCGGGAACAAGCTTCACGTGGGGACAGGCTGGAGAAACCCTATAAAGGCCACCTGGAAGAAAGGCAGGGTGCGCACATGCTGCCTGAGCCCATGTGTGCTTACGTCCACGTGGCTGAGCACATGTGTCGCCCGCATCTCCCCTCTTGAGATGTGTACTTTCATGCTTTCGTGTCGAATGCTGGGATGTGTGGAGGGGCTCTCTCCACCCTCGGAGAAGCCCGCGTTCTCTCTGGACGCGTTACTCTCTCTCTTACTCTCCTTTCCCCCGCTTATCTGCTTATCCCTTTCTCTCCCTCTCCAAAAATCCTCCAAATAAAATCTATTTGTTTCACTGCTTGTCTACTCCTGGAATTCCTTTCTGTGAGGCGAGACAAGTACCCAGTAACCCTGGGTCCCGGGTGGCAGAGGCGGGTGGGGAGAAAGTGACCGTCTTTCTCCTCCCCGCTTCACATAAGTCACCCGTGGGGCTCACCGACATCACTACCATGATAGTCCATGCCCGTGGCTAGCAGGAGGCCATGCTGGAAGGCGGACTTGGCCCAAGCACCCCTTAGAGACTGAAAGGGATGAAATCTCTGCAGGGCTGGGCGGGGGCTTGTGCTGCAGGCAGGGAGGGGCGGGCAATGAGAAATACCAAGATGGGCCACGTCACCAGCCCTGAGGGAGCTCAGAGGTTCAGAGGCATTGAGCACCAGCTGGAAACTGAGGCGCCTCGGGGAGAGGACGGCAAAGCCAGTCACACGATCAGGTGGTCAGCAAGGCCAGGGAAAGACCCTCGCAGCCAGCCTCGAGCCCAAGGGTCTGGGCGGACTCGGCGAGTACGCAGGGGGTGGGGGGTCGAGGTTTGCTTTGGGGGCTCCTATCTTGTTTTCTCACTGGCCTTGTGAAGAGTTCTCTGTTTCAGAAAGACCCCAGACGGGCCCGATTAGCCGGGGCCAAGGCTAGCACGGCATCCGGGTGCTGGGGACCAATGACAGCCCCAGAATCGTGCCGACACATTCTCAGTCCCATCAGAGGGAACCGCACAGGACGTGACCGGGAGACCTGTCAGCACCAAGCCGGAACACGGCGGCGAGCACACTGACACACAGCATGCAGGGAGCGAGCGTGGAAGTGGGCGAGGGCGCCCGGGTACCAACCTGCCGCTCTCGGCCCGCTCTGCATTCTCTAACTCCTGAATCTGCCGCTCAGCCACCTGGAGCTGCTGCCTGAGCTTCTCCATTCCCAATTTACCTCGGAATTGGCCTTCCGGAGCCCATCGAGCTGCAAGAGCTTCTCCTGGGTGGCCTCCAGCTGCGCCGTGGCGTCGGCCAGGGCCTGGGCTTGCTGACTACACATGACCCGCAACCCCTCCAGGTGTTTTACCTTCGTCTCCGCCTCCTGCAGCTTGTTCAGGGCGTCCTCCATCTCCACCAGGTGCTGGTCCTCGGTCTGGTCGAGCTTGGCCCGCGCGGCCTCCAGGCTGTTCTTCTGCTCCTGGGCCGTCCTGACCAGCCGCGACCTGAGCATCTGCAGCTCGGAGGCGTGCGCTGCACGCTCAGCCGCCAGCTGGGCCTTCAGGCTCTCTACCTCCTGCTGGTACTCGAACTGCCGCCTCTCCATCTGCATCTTGAGCTCGGCCAGCTTGGCCGCCTCGACGCCCACGCCCTGGCTCACGGACGCCTTTGCCTTGCCCATGGCCTGTTGGTGCGGGACGATGGCCGTCTCCAGCTTGGACTTCCACAGGGCGATCACGTCCGTGTTCTCCTCGTTGGCATGGTCCAGCTTGGTCCTCAGCCACTCGTTCTCCTTGGCGAGCTTCTCGGAGGCCACCTGCAGGGCCTTCGCCTCCTTCTGGTGGGAAAACAAAATTTCCATGAACTTAAAACAGGAAGGAAAAGAAGCAGACATAGAAATTTTTCTTTTGCAAACTGCTTTGGTAGGGTCCGAGCTCAGGACAGCCTCACCTGTCAAGGAAAACTCTGAGAGAACAAGTCCACGCAAAAGCAAGAGGTTTATTCGAGCATGCTCGGGCTCACAGCATGACCGCAAACCGTCAGTGGCTGAGAGCCCCGAGCCTCTTCAGAGGGAGCTTCTTATAGGGCAACTTCCCGCCGTCTCAGAAAAGCCAGCGCACAAATCACCCAATACCTTCGAATGATCACATTAGATGCTGCACGCAGGCAGCCAGTCAGGCCTTCTCTGGCCCCATGACCTTATTTGGTGAATTCCAGGGGCAACAAGAAGAAGATGGGTGTCCTTGGTGCTATCCACAGGACGCAGCTGCAGGGCAGGATATGGGCTGGGACTTGCTTTTCTAGGGCCCAATTGTCATGGAGCTATCTTTCAGGTATTCAATTATGTAGGCTAAAAGTAACGTTCTTGCTCAAGTTTTTTTTCCAGAAAAATCAACCTGAGGACACATGTGCTGCAAACGTAAAGGAGTTGGTGCTTATAAGCATCTTTGGTTCTGTTAATTTTGAGTTAATATAGCAACTTCCAGTTTCTTTCCCAGACTTTATGGATTGATGGTGTCTGTACTGCATGGTGTCCCTTTATTTTCGTCTTGTCAAATAGCTATGGAGAATCACTGAAGGTATTCATTTTAGGCTACATTGGTCATGAATCTTTGCAATAATGCAATAGAGGTTTTATTTGTTTTGGGGTTTTATGCCTTTAAACCTCACCCAGTGGTTCTTTTTTTCATTTTTTATAATTTTATTTATTGAATCACCATGAGAGCATTTACAAAACTTTCGGGTTTAAATCTTGGTTATAAAATGAAAGACCCGTACCTTCACCAGTGCCATTCTCCACCACCAAAAACCCCAGTATGCCCCCATCCCACACCCTCCCCCTACCTGTGGAGAGATGATTTTCACATTACTCTCTCTCTACTTTGATTACATTCAATATTTTGACACTGGACCCACCATTATTATTTGGGATTTTACCCCAACACTCAGAGCTGCTGAAACGGCAACAGTAGACAATTTGTTTTCTATTCCTGGTTATGAATAACATATGATGTCACGTGGTTGTTGTAGTGGCTGTGCGATTTTGAAATTCCAAAATTTTAACAATTAAATCTGGAGGAATTTCTTCCCAAAACCTGCTGGGTTCCAGGATTTGTTCCTGAGTCTGTGGGATCATGGCCGTTAAGCAGATTGATCGGGAGCCAGAAAGGCCGTTAGTGGGCGGTGACTAGGGGTCTTGCTGGGATGGGGAGGAAAGGGCTGGTCCCACCCCCATCCCATGAGGCCCCACATGTCTCATCACTGAGGGCCCAAACCTGACTGTCCAATGGCCTCTGGAGGATGGCGGCCACCGAGCCGCCAAGGGGGAGCAGGTGAAGGGGATAGCACCCTTTCCTCCCTGGAACAGCCCAGCGATAGTAACCTACTGCAGGGTCCAGATGCATTTCTGCCAAAAGCCACTGGATTCTGAGATTTGTGTCTGAGTCTCTGGGATCATGGCCATTAAGCACCTTAATCAGGAGCCAGAGAGGCCGTTTGTGGGTGACGACTTGGGGTCTTTTTGTTTAGGAAAGGGCTAGCTCCACCCCCATCCCGTGAGGCCCTACGTGTCTCGTCACTGTGGGCCCAAACCTGACTGTCCAATGGCCTCTGGCGGATGGTGGCCACTGAGCCCCCAAGGGGGAGCAGGCGGAGGGACAGCACCCTTTCCCCCCCGGGGTGGCCCGGCAACAGTAACCTATTGTGCGATCTGGACGCATTTCTGCCAAAAGTTGCTGAGTTTCGAGATTTGTTTCTGAGTCTCTGAGATCATGGCTGTTAAACAGCTCGATCAGAAGCCAGAGAGGCCGTTTGTGGGTGACAACTTGGGGGTCTCGTTGGGGAGGAAAGGGCCAGCTCCACTCCCCATCCCGTGAGGCCCTACGTGTCTCGTCACTGTGGGCCCAAACCTGATTGTCCAGTGGCCTCTGGAGGATGGTGGCCAGTGGGCTGCCAGGGAGAACAGGCCAGGGCACGAAATCTATTCCCACCTGGGGTGGCCCAGCGCCTCTAACTTACTGAAGGGACTGGATACATCTCTGCCAAAAACCGTTGGGTTTTGAGATTTGTTTCTGAGTCTCTGGGATCATGGCCGTTAAGCAGTTCAATCAGGAACCAGAGAGGCCATGTCTCCAATTATATAGCTGAACTGGAGGTGGTTTGTGGGTGTATCTCCCACATATCTTTTACCTGTTTACTTTCGTGGTCAACTCTGCCTCAAGTTTTTGGGGTCTGGCCAAACGCACGGCAGCAATTTGGGGGTACCTGGAAGTCTGAAGGCGCCATCAGGCTGCTGATGCACTCGCCTCACAGGTACAGACTGACCTGCTGGTGGCACCATACCCCCAACCCAGTGCTTCTTAGGGTTTACTCCTGCCTCTGCACTTAGAGATTGCTCCTGCCAGGGCACAGATGACTGGATGGGATTCCTGCCATTGAACCCAGATCAGCCACATGCAAGGTAAGTACCCTACTCACTGCACTATCTCTTTAGCCCAAGATAAACGCTTTTAAGAAAATGGTTTACAGGCCCAGAGCAATAGTGCAGCTGGTAGGGCATTTGCTTTGGCCAATCTGGCTTCAATCCCTGACATTCCATATAGTCTGCCCAAGCACTGTCAGGAGTGATTCCTGAGTGCAGAGCCATGAATAAGCCCTAAGACATCACCAGGTGTGGCACAAACATAAAGAAACAAAAAGAAATTGGTGTATCAGAATTCCACTGTAGAAACTGTTTGACTTATTTGACTCTATAATTCTTGATTGTTAGCCAAAAATCTTTTATAAATGAACCTGAGCATAATCAGTTATCACTGGCAAAAAGAAATAATTTTATTAAGTAGATATAGGACACTTGTTTGCTCAAATTTTAATACTGCTTTACATAGTTTGTGAAACAATTTCAATAATGGTTATTACTAAAAATTTCAATTGATACAGATCTTTCACTTGTCAGACAGTTGATAATCTCCAGAGGAAAATACATCAAAAGCATATATACAATGATAGAAGTTCTTATTATACATGTAGCCTGGATGGTACATTATTTATCACTTTTTACAGAACTAGAAAACATTCAAGTGAAAAAAATAGATTCAAACTGGATGATAAACTTCTGATGGTTGAGGTCCTTCATTTAATTTTTTTGTGATAAGAAAATCCAAAAGAATTAATGTTGAATTTCTCATCATACATCATCTAAACGCACAGTCAAAAAAAGTAAAGCTTATAAAAACAGTAAATTGGTTATTTTAGGTGTTTCACAAGTAGACTGTTATGTCATCCATCAACTGCTGGAGATTTCTGCACAGTGCAGAGAATGGGGTGGCCGGGCCGAAACTGTTGTTGTCGTAATTGTTCAATTGTTGAGGTCATCCCCCTTCCTGGAGTGCAGCCTCGGACATCATCTCCACTTTATTGTTGAGGTCCCGGTTCTTTCTTTGGAGGTCCACAATCACGGAATTCAGGAAATCAATCTGTGGTAAAGGAGAGCATGAGACGGTGAGCCATCTGCGGGAGCCATCGGAGCCCGCCACAGAGGAGGCTGGGCCCCGCTTCCAGTCCCCGCCCCAGGGTTTGAGGCAGCCAGAGCTCCCCTTTCCCTTCCTGAGCGCAAGCTCCCGGGTGCCCCAGGGAAGACCCCAGGAGGACATGCTGGGCCCCCTCGGTTCCTCTCAGAGCAGGGAGTCAAGAGGGCCTTCCCTCTCCTACAAAGACAGACTCACTCCTTTAAAATCCACGGTGGGGGGGGGGGAAATCCCACTTTACAAAAGCAAGCATGACTGTAGGCACAAACATTCATGTTTCATTTAAAAACTGGCAGGTTTTTGTCTGAGTGATAGCACAGCGGGAAAGGTGCTTGCCTCGCACGCAGCCAACCCAGGTTTGATCCCTGGCATCCCACAGGGACCACTGGAGAGCAGCCAGGAGTGATTCCTGAGTGCAGAGCCAGGAGGAAGCCCGGAGTATCGCCAGGTGTGGCCCCCGAAGAAAGTAGAAAGAAAACCAGAAAAAAAGACTGATTCTTTTTCTCCCTCAAGTTCTGATGAGGAGTCTCTGAGAGTGCCCAGGCCCCCCCCCACTGGAGCCAAGAAACACAGATCTCTCTTCCTCCAGCTGAAAAAAAAACAAAAAAAAACATGGAAATGGTCAGTTCCCAACAAGCCCATGCAGGGTCCACGTCCACAGCCCACATGTAAAGTTCACTTCAGCCCACATGTGCCGTCCAGTGCCACCGGCTGTAAATGTGTAAATGTGTAAATGTCTGTTAGTCTCTCTGTGTGTATGTGTATACTTGTGTATATATCTGAGTATCTGTTTATATGGCTGTTTGTGTCTGTGCGATGCATGTGTGTCTGTGTGTTTGTCTGTGTGTACGTGTGTCTGTACATATGTCTTTGTATGTCTTCATGTATATGTATGTGGGTTTTGTCTGTGCATGTCTGTAAGTATCTTTGTGTGTCAGTGTGTATACATCTTTGTGTCCCTGTCTATGTATTTGTGTACATGTCCACATGTGTCTGCCTATGGATCTGTTCTGTCTCTTTGTATGTCTGTATATATGTCTATATGCAAAAGGGTGTGTGTGCATATGGGTGTCTGTGTATGCCTGTGTGTATCTGTGTCTTCAAGTGTTTGTGCGAATGGGAATATATTTATGTGCATATGTGTGTATCTATATATCTGTCTCTCTCTTTTGTATATGTCTGTGTTGTATATGTGCATGTTTGTGTGTGTTTTGTGTTATTGTTTGCATGCATGTCTGTGTCTATTTGATTATGCCTGTGTGTGCATGTCTATTTATATATCTGTGAGTCTCTGTGTGTGTCTCTGTGTGTGCATGTCTGTGTGTCTGTGTTTTTCTGTATATATGTGTAACCTAGAATTACTCCCGTGTCCCCCACTAAAAGAAAATACAACCACCTCTTGAGGAAAAAGAGACGTTTCTACCTATCTCCTGAATCAAGTTAGGAGAAGAAAGATTCGTTCAGGGGACCCAAAGGATCGGGGCTGCCGTGACAAGGAAATGGCTGCCTCTTTTCTAAACACTCTGGCATGAGGTGAGTCTGCAGTTGGGGGAGAAAGCAGGGAGACTCTGGCACACAGACCTCACTGCAAGGAAGGGACACTCAGCTCACAGCTTATAGAGCAGCTTAGAAGACGCAGTCAAGTATACAGATCGGGACTAGGGCCGGAGCTGCAGGAGAGTGGGGAAGGCGTCTGTCTGTCCTACATGCAGCAGACCCAGGTTCAATCCCCGACAACCCCCAGGACCCCCTCCTCACCAAGAGTGACTCCTGAGGAGAGCCAGCACTAAGCCCTGACCATCACCATGTATGAGCCAAAAACCTGAAATATTAATAATAATATTAAAATGTAGGAATGAGCGAAGGCACCGTGGGTAGAGTGTTTGCCTTGCACACTGCTGACCCAGGTTGGATTCCTCCTTCCCTCTTGGAGAGCCCGGCAAGCTACCAAAAGTATCTCAACCACATGCCAGAGCCTGGCAAGCTCCCAGTGGCATATTCGAGATGCGAAAAGCAGTAACAACATATCTCAAAATGGAGATGTTACTGGTGCCCGTTCAAACAAATCGATGAACAACGGGACAACAGTGTGACAGTGCAAATTTTAAATATTAAAATGTGCAAATTATTCTTTAAAATCAATGTGTAAGATTCTAAAATGGAGCCTAAATTCAGACTAGTCTCTCTTGTTTATATTTCTGGGTGTGAGTGTGTATACACCTTGGTATGTGTTTGTTTATGTCTGTTTGTATGTCTGTGTGTACATGTGTGCCTGTGTGAGTCTCGGTGTATGTGCACATATGAGATTGTGTATATATCTGTGTAAGTGCATGTGTTTGTACCTTTGTATTTGTCTGTGTAAATGTTCGTGTTTTGTCTGTGTGTGTGTGCATGTTGCGCAAAGGATTCAGCAACATCGACCATATCCACACGATAACCAAGCTCATTGAGGTTTCTCGGGAGTTCAAGATGCCACGTTCATTGATTTAAAGAAGGCCTTTGATTCTGTTGAGACAGAAGAGGTCATTGAAGCCCTAGCCAATCAGGGCATTCAAGCCCAATACATCAAGATCCCCCGTGAGCTGTATTGCGGATTCACTACCAGAATCTCACCATTCTCCAAAGAAGTTGATGTCAAGAGAGGGGTTTGGCAGGGTGATACCATTTCACCGAAACTCTTCAGTGCCACCCTCGAGAACATCATGCGATGACTTGAATGGGAAGAAATGGGAGTGAAGATAGATGGTCGGCAACTATACCACCTCCGCTTTGCTGATGACATTGTTTCAATAACACCAAACATCAGCCAAGCGGCACAAATGCTGGCCGACTTTGACCGTGAGTGTGGAAAAGTTGGACTACAGCTGAATCTTACGAAGACAATGTTTATGAGAAACAGCCTCGTTCCTGATGCCCCATTCGCTCTCAATGGAACGACAAACTCCGAATGCAACAGCTATGTGTACCTAGGTCGAGAAGTCAACATGACAAATGACCTGGCACCCGAGCTGTGCAGGAGAAAGAGAGTGGCTTGGAAAGCCTTCAAGAACGTCGAAGAAACAGCTAAGAGGACGAAGAACCTCCGGCTCTGGGCACATCTCTTTGATTCCACTGTTCTTCCTGGATTAACATATGCCTCAGAGACCTGGGCCCTACGCAAACAAGATGAGAACACTATTCAGGTCTCCCAAAGAAGAATAGAAAGAGCTATGCTTGGAATATCACGTTTCACTCAAATGAGAGAAAGAATCCGGAGTTCCGACAACCGTCAATGATCAAGAATCATGGACGCTGTCTCATTTGCCAAGGTGTCAAAAATCAGATGGGCTGGTCACGTAATGAGATTTAAAGACGACCACTGGACTAGAGCTGTTACCGACTGGATTCCACGGGATGTCAAAAGACCGCGTGGCCGCCCACCTACCAGATGGTCAGACTTCTTCATCAAGATTGTGAACCATCGGTTTGAGGCTCTTCATGTTCCCAGAGCGAACAGATGCCATTGGGCTACACTAGCACGCGACAGGGACAAGTGGAGATGTTACTGGCGCCCGCTCGAGCAAATCGACGAGCAATGGGAAGTTAAGTGATTTAAGTGAAGTGTGTGCATGTCGGTATATTTCTGTGAATATGTCTGTGTGTGTCAAGAGTCCATGTGTATATATCTGTTGCTGGTGTATATTTGTGTCTGTATGTATATGTGTACATGTGTGTTTCTATATGTCTGTGTTTCTCTGTGTCTGCATGTGTGTCTGAGGATGTATTTGGGTCTGTGTGTTTACAGTATTTTTCTGTGAATATGTCTCATGTACGTGTATATATCTGTGTCTGTCTGTGTATACGCTTGTGACTTTTATGTTGCCTGTGTGCGTGACTCTGTGTCTATGTATATGACCCTATCTGTCTCTGTTTATATCTGTATGTCTGTATACATATCTATTTGTGTCTGTTTGCAGTGTGTCCGTGTATATGTCTGTGTGTATGTGATATGTCTTTGTATGTCTGTGTGTGTGCAAGTGGGTTTGTCTGTGAAAATGTATGTGTGTCTTTATGCCTGTTTGTGCACACACGCCATATGTCTCTCTGTGTATGTCTCCATGTGTGCATGTGTGTGTTCTCTGTGTATATGTCTGTGTGTATGTCTGCTTGTGCGCATTGTGTGTGTCAGCGTGACTGTACTCTGTATCTGTGTAGATGCCTGTGCATGTCTCTGTGTGTCTTTGTATATGTCTCTGAGTGCCTGTGCATGTGCATGTGTGTGGATCTGTTTGGGTCTGTGTATGTTTGTGTATGTCTCTGATTGTGTGCATGTGTTTGTGTCTATGCATATATCTGTGTGTCTGTGTATATTTGTGTTTATTAGTGCTTGTGTATACACTGTGCCTGTGTATGTCTTTTTTTGTGTACCTGTGTATGTCTGTGTCTATATGTCCATGTATGTATCTTTATGTGTGTTCATATGTCTGGATGTCTATATATGTGTGTGTGTGTGTCTGTGGGTGTGTATGTGATTGCGAGTCTCTCTGTGTCTGTGTCTGCACATCTGTTCATCTGTGCTTATGTATCTGGGTTTGTATATCTGTGTGTGTCTGTGTTTTTTGTATGTCTGTGTGTCAGTATGTTTGTGTGTGCATATGTCTATGTATATGGTTTGTGAGTCTAAGTCTATGTGTATATCTGTGTATGCACTCTGTGTTTGTATAAATGTCTAAGTGTATGTGTGTATGCTTGTATCTGAGTTTATGTGTCCTTGTGTGGGTTTCTGTGTGCATGTGGGTCTCGGTGTTGTGTGCACATCTGTGTCAGTGTATAAGTCTGTGTTCACACGTGTACTGTGCCTAAATACGTCTGTGTGCATGTGTGTGTAAGCCTGTGTATGTCTGTGTGCATATGTGTGCCTATGTTATGTCTCTGTGTGCGTGTGTATATTGTGTGTATATGTCTGTATGTATGTATCTGATTGTGTGCATGTGTTTGTGTCTGTGTATATGTCTGTGTGTCTGTAGGTGCACAAGGGTATGTCTAAATATGTGTGTGTCTCTGGGTATGTGTCTGCACATCTGTTTAGTGCATGTGTATTTGTATATATATGTGTGTATTAGTACATATATATCTATATATGAGTATGTGTGTCTATATGTCTGTGTGTTCATGTGTCTGTGCACATGTGTGTGTTGTGTGTCTAAGTATATATCTGTGTATCTGTCTGTGGTTGCACATGTGTGTGTTGTGTATATGTCTGTGTGTCTATTCTGTATGTGTGTCTGTTATGTGTGCATGTCTATGCATCTGTGTGTTTATATATCTGTGTGTTTCTGTATATCTCGCTGTGTCTGTGTTTCTACGTATATATCTGTATGTAAACTGTGCTCTTGATGTCTCTGTGGGAGTGCACGTGTTTGACTCTGTATATGTTGTGTATGTTTGTGTGTGATACACAGAATTATACACAGATGCCTACACTGAAGACATACAGATTTATGCACAAAAAGACATACAAACATGTCTGTGTGCTTGTGTGCATGTCTTTGTTGTCTGTGTGTGTGCATGTGCGTAGCTCTATGTGTGCAGGTGTCTAAGTGTATAGTGTCTGTGTATATGTCTGCGTGTCTCTATGTGTGTCTGGGTGTGTTTCTGTGTGTCTGGATGTCTCTGTCAGTGTGTGTACATGCGTGTGTGTGCGGATTAGGTCTGTATCTCATTCTGTGTGTGCATGTCTGCTCTGTGTATCTGCATGTGTCTCTGTATCTGTCTGAGTGTATATATATATATATATATCTGTGTGTGGTTATGTGTGTGTGTGTCTCTGTATATGTCTGTTGTGTCTGTGTGTCTTTTTGTGCACAAGTGTATGCATCTGTGTATAATTCTGTGTATCTATGTGTCTGTGTATATGTCTATATGTGTATTTGTGTCTGTGTAGAAATGTGTCTGCATATATGTCTGTGAGTATGTGTCTTGCACATCTGTGTGTGGATGTCCATATGTTTCTGTGTATATCAATTTTGTATCTGTGTGTGCATGTTTTGAGCCTGCACATAATTTCATGCTGTGACTGTGCTGCATGTGGGAGGATGTCTGTGTCTGTCTGTGCGAGTCTGTCTGTATCTATGTCTATGTGTGCATGTGTGTGTCTTTCTATAAGTCTCTGTGTGTGTATCTGTGCATGCATTGGGTGTGTCTGTGTATATGTCTGTGTGTGTCTGTGTGTCTGTCTGTGTCTGTCTGTGTCTGTCTAGGTGTTTGCTTATGTGTGCATGTCTCTGTGTCTATGGATAGATCTGTGTGTCTCTGATTGTCTTTGTATATTTGTTTGTTTCTGTGTGCTTGTGTGTGAACTGTGTCTTTGTATGTCTGTGTGGGTCTCTGTGCATATATGTGTGTTTGTGTGCCTTTGGATATGTCTGTGTGTCTGTCTCCTTTTTTATATGTGTTTGTGTCTGTCTATGTCTGCATGTCTGTGAATATATCTATGTGTCTGTTCATGCATCTGTGTGTTTGTGCAAATATCTGTGTCTGTCTGTATATGACTTTGTGCTTCTGTGTGTGTGTATATGCCTTTGTATGTCTCTCTATATGCATGTGGGTGTGTGTCTTCTGTATCTGTGTGTGCATGCATGTTTTCACCTGTTTATGTGCCTGTGTTTGTATGTCTGTGTATGTGTGCTTTTGTGTAAATGTCTGTATGTATCAGTATGTTTGTGTGTGCATATGTGAAGGTCCGTGTGTGGCTATGTACAAGTCTGTGTCTATGTGAGTCCATTGTCTCTGAGTCTATATATATGTTTGTGTCTCTGTATCTGTGTATATGTCCGTGTGTGCGTGCATGTGTGTCTGTGTAGATGTCTATGTGTATATGTGTGTATGTGTATCTGTGTATATGTCTTGTGTGTATCTTGTGTGCGCATGTCTCTATATGTCTGTGTCTGTGCATATCTATGTCATGTATGCATCGGTGTCAGTGTATGTCTGTGTTTGCTCTTGTAGTACATTGTCTGTAAATATGTCTGTTTGAGTCTGTGCGAGCGTTTGTGTGTCTGTATGTAAATCTATCCATCTTCTCTGTGTGTTTGTGTGCGCATGTGTGTTTCTGTGTGTCTGTGTATATGTCTCTGTGTGTATATGTTTGTGTATGTCTTGTGTGTACATATCCATGTGCCTCTATCTGAACGTGTCTGTGAGCATGTAGGTGTCTGCGTATATGTCTGTGTGTATGCAAGGGCATGTCTTTATATATGTGTCTCTGGCTGTATGTCTCTAAATCTGTGTAGTGTTTGTGTATTTGCGTATATATCTGCATGTGAGTCTTTTGTGTACTGCTCATGTGTGTTGTGTGTCTATGTATATATCTTGTGTATCTGTGTGTCTGTCTATATGTCTGTGTGCTTTTGTGTCTGTCTGTGCTTTTGTGTCTGTGTGTGCCTCACTGTGTCAGTGGGTGTACATATGTTATGTGTCGTGTATATGTTTGTGTATGTCTAATTCTGTATATATGTCTGTTGAATATAAGCATGCTTATTTCTGTGTCTGTGTATACATGTGTGTCTGTGTATATGCTCGCGTGTCTCTAGGTGTGTGTCTGTATGTCTATCAGTGCCTGTTTGCCTGTGTACATATATTTATTTTCTGTGCATGTACTCATGTGTTTCTGTATGTACGTACATATACAGACACACAGACACACACACCAGTGTAGTATGTGTCTGTGTGTCTGTGTCTGTCTGTCTGTCTGTGTGTCAGTGTGTGCACATGCATGAGTGTCTAGATATGTCTGTGTCTGATTCTGTGTGTATGTCTGTCGTGTGCCTGCATACGTGTGTTTGTGTATGTATGTGGTGTTTGTGTGCGTGTTTGTGTGTGTCTGTTTATATATCTGTATGTCTGTCTTTTTCTGTGTAAGTGTAGGCATTTGTGCATAATTCTGTGTATATGTGTTTCTGTATATGTTGTGTGTGTCTGTGTGTGCATCTGTGTCTCTGTATAAGTGTGCATCTGTATATGTCTGTGTATATGTGCCCGCACACTATGTGTATGGCTGTCTCTATGGCTATGTGTATCTCTGAATATGTCAATTTTTATGTGTGTGAATGTTGCGTGTATAAGTACAAGTTGTGACAGTGCTACATGAGGGTGCCTGTGAATCTGTACCTATGTCTACATATGTGTGTGTCTTTTTATATGTCTCATTGTTGTATCTTTGCAAGCACTGGGTGTGTCTGTGTATACATCTATGTTTGTGTATGCTTGTGTGTGTGCGCATGTCTGTGTGTCTGTATATATGTTTGTGTCTGAGGGTACACGCATCGTGAGTCTGTGTATGAATTCGTGTTATGACTGTGTTGCTTGTGGGTGTTGTCTGTGTGTATGCCTGTGCATCTGTGTGTGCACTGGGTGTTTCAGAGTGTATATATCTGTGTCTCTGTGTGTTTAGCTATATATCTGTGTATATGTGTGTCTGTATACACGCTGCTGTCTTTGTACATGGCTTTGTGTCTTTGTGTCTGTCAATGTGTGAACATGTGTATGTCTGTGTATAGGTATGTGTCTGTGTAAGCATGTGTCTATGTATGTCTCTGTGTGTTTGCACATGTGTGTGTCGCTATGTATATTTCTGTGTGCCTGTGTAGATATCTGTTTCTGTCTGTCTGAATGTGCACATGTTGTGAGTCTGTGTATAAGACCCTGTTGTGACATGTTGCATATGGGTATGATTCTGGGTATATGTCTGAGTCTGTGTGTATCTCTGTGCATATGTGTGTCTATGCATATGCATGTGCATGCGGATTGGGTGTGTCAGTATTAATTTACTGTGTGTCTGTGTGTCTGCTATATGTCTGTGTGTCTGTATATGACTGTGTGGGCTTGCATTCGCACATGTGTGTGTCTGTGTATGCTTGTGTCTTGTGTCTGTGTCTATGTATATATGTGTGTATCTTTGTGTCTATGTGTCTCAGTCGGTATGTGCACATTTGTCTATGAATGTCTTGTATGTCTGTGTGCGTCTGTGTGTGACAGTATCTATGTGTGTGTCTGCATATGCCTATATCTGTGTGTTGGTATGTTATCTGTGTATAAGACCGAGTTGTGTGTTGCATGTGGGTGTCTGTGTATATGTCTGTGTGAGTTTGTGTGTGATGATGTGTATGGTTTCACCTATGCCTGTCTGTGTATCTTTGTGTGCATTGGGTGTGTCTGTGTATATATATTTGTGTGTCTGTCTATATATCTCTGTCTGTGCATATCTGTGTATACGTCTATGTGCTTGTGTGTGGTCTGCATATATGACTGTGTGTCTGTATGTCTGTATCATTGTGTCTCTATGTATATATGTGTGAAATTGTGTTCGTGAATATGTCTGTGTGTCTTGTGTGTCTATGTGTGGCACTGTGTGTGCATGTGTGTCAGTTTACATGTCTATGTGTGTGCACATGTGTGACTGTGTCTATTCCTTTGAATGTCTGTGTATATGTCTGCATGTTGTGAGTACATATAAATCCGTGTTGTGACTGTTGTAGTGGGTGTGTGTCTGTGCCATCTGTCTGAGTCTGTGTGTGTGTCTTTACAGATGACTATGTGTGTCTGTGTGTATATTGGGTGTTTCTGTGTGTATATATTTGCATGTCTGTTTGCGTGTGTCTACGTATATGCCCATGTGTGTATGTTAGTGTCACTGTGGATGTGACTCTGTATATATGTGGCGTCTATAAGTATGTCTGCGTTCGGGCGTCTATGTGACTCGATCAGTGTATGTGCATGTATGTGTCTGTATACGTGTGTGTCTGTGTGTATTTAGTCAGTGTATATGTCTGTGTGTGTACATGTGTTTGTGTGGCTGTGTACATGTCTTGTGCATCTGTGTGTGCATGTTGTGATTGTGTGTATATGAGTTAGTGTGTGTGCGGATCTGTTGTCTGTGTGTGCATGTGGCGAAAGTTCGTGTTGTGACTGTGTTGCATGCAATGTGTCTGTGTATATGTTTACGTGAGTCTGTATCTCTGTGTTCATGTGCTTGTGAAAATATGTGTGCATATATCTGTGTTGTCTGTGTGTGATTATGTGTATACATGCTTGAGTGTATGTCTCTGTATGTATGTGTTTATGGCTATATATGTGTTGTGCTTGTGTATATGTCTGTGTGTGCATGTTGCTGTATCTATATATATGTCTTTTGAGTGTGTGTATGCCTGGTGTCTGTGTGTATGTCTGTGTCATTCTGTGTGTGCATGGGTGTGCCTCTATATATGTCTGTATGTGTCTCTTTGTGCATGGGTCTGTATGTTTCTGTACACATGTGTCATGCAATTGTGTATCTTCGTATATGTGTGTATGTATACATATATACATATATATGTCACTTGCTTATGTGCATGTGTTTCTATGTGTACATTTGATTGTGTGTCTGTGAGTCTGTGTGTCCATGTATATATCTGTGTGTGCATGTGGCTGTGTGTTTATGTATATGTGTGTTGCTCTCTGTATACATGTGTCTATGTACATGTCTTTGTGTTTGTGTATATGTCTGTGTCTCTGTTTGTGTGCATGTCTGTCTGAATACACCTGTTTGCGTATACATGTGTTTGCTTCTGTGTTTCTCAGTGTCTGTGTATATGTCTCTATGTGTTACGGTATCTGTGTGTGTGCATGTGTCTATGTTTGTGTATATGTGTTGTCTGAGTGTGTGCATGTTTGTATCTGTGTGTGTATCTATGTCTGTGTATATGAGTTAGTGTGTGTGCGGATCTGTTGTCTGTGTGTGCATGTGTGTCCGTGTAAATGTCTGTATCCATAGCTTTGTATGTCTTTGTGTCTGTGTCAGTTTGTGGATATGTGTGTATCTGTATCTATGTTTGTGTGTTTGTATACACATGTGTCTGTACATATATGTCTGCGTCTGCACATGTCTGTATGTCTGTGTGTGTGGCTACAATTATGTCTGTATGTCTGTGTATATGTCTGTTTCTGTCTGTGTGTGCACACGTTGTGAGTCTGTTTAAATCCCAATGTGAGTTGGTGCATGTGGGTATAGGTCTGTGTATGTGCTGAGTCTTTGCGTGTGCATCTCTATGCATATGTATTTTCCCATATGCCCCTGTGTATCTGTGTGTGCACTGGGTGTGTCTGTATAAATTTATTGAGTGTCTGTGTGTCTATCTATAAGTCTGTGTGGGTCTGTGTGTGCACATATGTGTGTCAGAATATAATTCTGTGAATGTTTGTGTCTAATGTCTGTGACTATGTATATATGTGTGTCTCTTTGTGTCTATGTGTCCCTGTGTCGGTATGTGCACATTTCTGTGTCTTCAAATGTCTACGGATGTTTGTGTATGCACATCTGTGTGGTGACATATTTATATATGTGACAGTCTGTGTCTATGTCTGTATCCTTGTGTACACATGTTGTCTGTGTGTAAGAACGTGTTGTGTGTTGCATGTGGGTGTGTCTGTGTATATGTCTGGGTGAGTCTGTGTGCAATTATGTGTGTGCTTTCCCATATGCCTGTCTGTGTATCTGTCTGTGCACCGGGGTATCTGTATAAATTTATTGTCTGTCAATAAATTTAAAAAACTGGGGACATTGGTGGTGGGAAATGTAAACTGGCAGAGGGTCTGGCATTGGAACAAACACTGTATGACTGAAACCCAATCAGGAACAACTTTGTAACTGCATCTCAGGGAGACTCGATAACTCAAAAACAACAACAAATTATCCAGGGGGTGGGTCAGAGCAATAGAACAATTGGTGGGATGCCTTGCAGCGGCAGACTGGGGTTTGATGCCCAGCATCCCACTTGGTCCCCCTTGCACTGCCAGCAGTAATACTGAGTGCAGAGCCACGAGTACCCCCTGAGCATGTACCCCCTGAGCACCGCCGACTGTTCACCCTCTGATAACGCCAAAAAAATGATCGAGTGTCGAAGCTGAGAAACCTTGACCTCCGGACAAATAGATTCCCTTAAAATGGGAGTTGGAGGAGAAAATACTTCCACTTATCTCATTC
This sequence comes from Sorex fumeus, assembly GCF_029834395.1. NCBI lineage: Eukaryota > Metazoa > Chordata > Mammalia > Eulipotyphla > Soricidae > Sorex > Sorex fumeus. Next base: position 289,406 of record NW_026606385.1, on the reverse strand, counting down.
AAAGTTTGACTGAAATATCTTTCATGTAAGCGTCATCGATGTTACGCCTCAATAGGACATTTCTGTGGTCTGGATTAGACAGAACAACTGTGCATGTTACTAACAACTAAGCTGCAGGAAGTTATTTGTTTCTGCTCTCAGAAGTACTCCCAGCTCAGTATTCCTCCTGCGAGGCCCCAGAGCCTCAAAGTCTGAGCTTTCAACATGCAAAGAGTGCCCAAACCTTGTGAGTCTTCTCCCGGGGCCCAAAGGAACTTCTTCCAGCTCGTAAGAGTCTCCAAGCTCCGTTGAAAGGTCTTGATTCGTCCCAAACACAAAGGTTTCCATTCGAAAGGACCCGTGCACGCCTGTGTCCACTGCAGTGCTGAGTCCAGACGTGGAAACCACCCAAAGGCCCAACCACGGACCAAGGGATGAAGAAGTTGTGAGACATAGACACACAGTGGGACCTGCTCTGCTCTACGAACAAAATCATGCAGCCTGCAGCCCCATGAATGGAGCCATGAGCATCATGCGCAGTCCAGCCAGTCCGAGGGACAGGGGCTGACACGGTGCTCTCTCACGGCAGGACTTACAGTGACACAGCCAGGGAGCAAGAAGGGCCAAAGGCAACACGCGGGCAAACTGAGCCCGGCCCTTGGGGGAGGGAGGTGGGTACCCAGTGCCAGATGTGTGTCGGGATGATCTGCACGCAATGCACCATTATCTGCCTGTCAATCACAGAAGCTCAAGCAATTAAATAGGGGGAAAAACATTGGAACAGTAAAAGTTAGTTTTTTCTTTTTTCTTTTGCTTTTTGGGTCACACCTGGCGATGTCAGCTGCATGCAAGGCAAACGCCCTACCCGCTGTGCTATCGCTCCAGCCCCGCCCCAGTATTCTTAAAGTAAAGGAGGCATCAGATAAAATTTCAAATTTCCAACACAAGACCCAGGTAATGGCTTGTGCTGAGAGGTCCAGTGGAATATAAGAAATGTCTTTTCTTGTTTCTGCAGAGAGGAAGCAGCATCATGAATAGCTGAGCCTTGGCACGACTAGAAGAAGACACAGCAGAAACTGGCTAAACAACGTCTGAGATGCTGGAAACTCTGAAGGACTTTTCTCTAGGTTTCTCCATGAAGAAGGAGGAGGGTGATGCATATTTCAATATATAGGGACTTGAGGATTAGTCATAGCACTAATTAAGTACTAGCTTACATCAACAGTTTTAGTTTCATACTTAATTAACATGATTGGAGCTCATAGCATTATCCCAGAATGAAAAATAATATTTTTTAATTATTTTTTATTTTTTAGGATTAATATTCACACTGCCAATATCACTAAGAATAAACAGGAAGGCTGTTGGTCTTGGCAGGCATTGTGTTCAATGGAAGGTAAAGGATGTAGGTAAAACAAAAAAACAACTTCAAGTTAAGGGATGATTTATAGTTCTCCAAAATTACATGTTTCCAAATAAAGAAGGCTAAGTCAGAAACGATATCACTGTCACTGTATCGCTGTCATCCCGTTGTTCATCAATTTGCTTGAGTGGGCACCAACCAGTAATGTCTCTATTCGCCCCTGTCACGTGCTATTGTAGCCTGATGGCATATTGGGGGCTCTTTCAGGGTCAGGGGAATGAGGACCATCATTGTTATTATTTTTGGCATATCGAGTACGCCACTGGGTAGCCTGCCAGGCTCTGCTGTGCGGGTGGGATACTCTCGCTGTGCGGGCGCGATACTCTCGGTAGCTTGCCGGGCTCTACGAGAGGGATGGAGGCTTTTGGGGCAGCCTCTACTCACCTTTACAGGCAAAATAAATAAATCAAGTGAAATACTTTAGATAAAATCTCAGAATACATTTTATATAATCCCTTTAATAAATGGTTCTCCTTTTCATACTTTTTACAAAATTTTGTCTGGTTAGGAGCATGTCAAAGTTGTCTTGTTTTTATGAATTTCTGTTATCAATGACATATTTTGCCCTAATATAATTTGTGATGTGATAAAAAAATGGACACTAGAACACAAAAATTTTCCACATATATTATCTAATATACATTCTCTGCTTTTTTGAATAAGGCATGAACAGATAAAAATCCATTATCATTGGGTCAGATAATCTAATGCTTGAGGTGTGGATGCCTTTTATGTGGCTGACTCCTGTCTGATCACTAGCACTTCATGGTCTACTCCACTCTCTCCCGGCATCATGGCTGGGTATAGCCCAGGAGTCTCAAGAACTGTAAACACTAGCACTGTAGGGTTTGAGCAGCACCACATAATCAGGACCCTCGTATCAGAAATGATATAAAGACATAAATAAATGTCTCCCTAATTTTGAAGAGACTACATTGATTAACGGGCTGGAGCAATAGCACAGCGGGTAGGGCATTTGCCTTGCACGAGGCCAACCCAGGTTCTATTCCTCCGGCCTCTCTCAGAGAGTCCAGCAAGCTACCAAGAGTATCTTGCCCACGTGTCAGAGCCTGGCAAGCTCCCACTGGCTTATTTGATATGCCAAAACCAGTGACAGACAAGGCGCACATTGGAGACGTTACTGGTGCCCACTCAAGCAAATCGATGAGCGGGAGGACAGTGCTACAGTGTTACTTTGATAAAAAACAGGAAGCAGAGTCAGGGAGTGGATCGAACAGTTGGATATGCATCGGGCCCTAGGGCTGACCCTTGATATGGCCTGGTCTTATCACGGATGGCTGGGCCTCCAAAGACCAACACCACCAACAAATCTTGGAAATCTCAGGTCTAACAGCCTCCTAACACCACCTGTTCCACATCAGGGACTTATCCAGGGTACAACTGGCAGCTTGACTTCATGCAAAGGATCAAATGCTCAAATGTTTAAGGTATAAATATCCATTGGTTCTTATTGATAGCTTCCATGGATAGGCAGAAGCTTTTCCGATCTGTACTGAGAAAGTCAGAGACGTGGCTTGGTGTTTCTATGTAGTTTAGACAGATTTGGACACAGGAAGTCATTTTCTATCAACCAAAGGCATGGGTGAAGGAGTTATTACTTTTCATTTTTATGGTAAGACTGGGTATGCCATTATGCTGCTTTGGTGACTGTTGTGTTTGTTAACTTTCATGTTCTCTGAAACCAGAAACCATTTTGCCCTCAGTAAGCCAGAGAAGACCTTCTACTCCTCCAGGGTCTAAGACTCTCTAATAATATTCCTCAGCCTAATCTGTCTGATCTTTTCTTTCAGAGGTTGATGATTCCAGGAACCCAACCCATTCATTGTCTGGCGCCCATTAAAAACTAAGTTATCATGAGGTTTCACCCCTTGTGCAGTCAGGGTCAGCCTCCCTTTGTCAGCAGGAAGAAATTCCAGAAGTTGGATCTTCAACCATTTCCCTTTCAAGATTTGTCACACCCAGCGGCCTCCCCTGCCTACCCGCAATGGTGCTCTCCAAGCACAAGCCCTGCTGTGCATCCTGGGGAGCCAATCACCAAGCCTAGTATGGACAGCCTGATACCATCTGGAGAGGAAATTCAGCATAGCACAGGGAAGGCGGTCACTCGGGTGGGCAAGGACAAGGCCCCGCATGGATGCCTGTCCAGCACAGCACAGCCGCGCCCGGGGTCCAGCCTGCTCAGGCCACCGCAGGGACACGCAGGGCAAGTCTCTTCACAGGCGGAACACCCCTCCAGCTCCCGCTGCTCCTGCCTCTCCCCCTCATCCACCATCCTCCCAACCCTAGGTCACTAGGAACCTCTGAGGTCCTTATAAAGATCCGAGCCAGGCGCCCTCTCTCACAGAGCCAGATTCAATCTGTCTATGGTAGAAGACTGGGCCCTCAGTGTTCGTTTCCGTGGCTTGGTTGTGCTCATGACTGCAGGGCTCAGTGCTCGGGGATGGCTCCTGACAGTGCCCCGAGGAGCAGGAGGTGACTGGTGCCAGGAAGCAAATGCTGCCTCCCATGCACCAAGTACCCTCCCAGCCTGTGAGCTTTCACCTTCGGGGCTCCGGTGCCTCGAGGCTAAAAGCCTCCTTATGGTCCAAGGCGGGAAGCCAGGGAACAACCATTGTTTGGAAGAGCCACAGCATGGGATCGAAGTGCAAGCTCAGGTCTCAATAGCGCGGGCTGTGGCGGCCTCCGATCCAAGTCCCTTTCTTTGAGATGTGCGTTAGCCGATCCTAGGGCTTGGCTCTGTCCATCTCATCATAAACACCCAGACCTCCTTGCTTTTTCCTCCATCCGTCTCTGGCCAGACTCACTTGGGACCTTTCCAGACACTCAGTCTGTCTTTCTAAGGTCTTCTGGGCAATCCTGGAAAAGAAGAAGGGCCATAACTGGCCTCCGAACTGTCTTTTTCAGAGGACAGATGGGCATCTGGCTCTCCAGAACTGGGGGAAATGCACACACACACACACACACACACACACACACGTAATTTGGTGCCACTGCTGACCCCTATTGTCAGGGCGTTACCGAGGATTATGGGGCCCAGGAAGGAGACGGAGGGTGTCACATATGGAGTCTTGCTCCCTAGACTGGCGTATTTTCTCAGAAGCAGGAATTCACGTCCGAGAAAGCCCTGGTGGGAAGCAGCAGCGGCAGCAGGGACCCAGCCTACCCCCTGCACAGTCCCCCGTGAGGGTGCCCCAATGTCGGGGCAGAGCGCCCCTCAGTCTGCTCCCCCAAAAGTGTGCTCCAGCCCCGTCTTCCTGGACACCCCAGAGAAGAAAAGGAACTGAGAAGCCAGGAGCACGAGAAGGAAGAGCCACGGGCCCTGGGCTTCTCCCTCCTGCCCTCTCTCCCGCCACGTCTGCAGGTGAGTACAAAGGTGATGCAACTGAACCAAACCCATCGCTGGTGGCCACGGCCATCATGGCCCGCTGCAAGGCAGCCTTTGGACACAAGGAGATTTCTTGTTTCTTCTTTATTTGTTTTTGTGACACACCTGTTAGAGCTCGGGGCATACTTCTGGCTCTGTGCTCAGGGTGGTGGCTGACGGTGCACAGGGGATCCTGTGGAGTGGCCGGGATGGAATTGGTACAAGGTTTTTGTGCATGCTCTTATTTCCGACAAGGAAAGAGATCTTGCAAAGCAGATATTCCCCGAAAGGACCACATCAGCCAGCAACGCAATGAATAGTCTCTTCGGAAAAGGTGCAATGCAGGTTTGTGTGTGCACCTGTAGGGCACCAGTCACCAGTCACCAGCCAGCCGGGATCTTTCAAGAGGGATCTTCACTAAGTGCAACAGTATCCAGGTTGAGATGTAGCAGAGGTGCCTCTGCCAGTGACTGCACCAAGGTCCTGAGCCAGGAGAAAACCAGTTTCCAAACACCTCGAAGTAGGTAGGTTGTCCAGCAGCAGGCTGGCCAGCTTCTACTGCTTCCCAGGAGTTCCCTTCGCATTGAATTTTACCCCAAATCGCCAGCAATGAGACTGACGTGTTTGGTGCCTAGATTCGGCAGGAAATCTAGTCTGTATCAGCATCTCTAGAGTATCCCCAGGGGATTCTCAAGGGGCTAGAGGGGAAGATCATGAAAGGGGGACAGAAGATGACAGCCCTCCCCCAATCGTGAACGACTTTGTCACTGTGTATCTCACCGTCATTAAATGGGGGAAAAATAAAGGATTTAAACAAAATTAAATTTAAAACTAAAATTTGAATTAAACAATTTATTAAAATAAAATTAATTTTAATTAAAAAACTAAAAATTAAAAGCTCACAATAAAAAGTTTTAATTTTAAAAAAGATTTTAAATTTTTGTTTTTTGGGTCACACCTGGCGATGCTCAGGGGTTACTCCTGGCTTTGCACTCTGGAATCTCTCCTGGCAGTGCTCAGGGGACCATATGGGATGCTGGGGATCGAACCTGGGTCGGCTGCGTGCAAGGCAAACACCCTACCCGCTGTGCTATCACTCCAGCCTGAAGATTTTAAAATTTTAAAATTAAGATTTTAAAATAAAAAAATTAAAAAGCACTAAATTTTAAAGAGTTAAATTCACATCTAAAAATGACTAGGACCCAAGCATCAGGACAGGGCAGGGTCTGGAAGGAAAGTGGGATGAGGCTGTGGGGGATGGGCAGACAGAGCAGGCCACTGTCCAGGCGTCTGCACTGAGGGGGACTCTCGTGGCCCTGGTGCTGGATGGAAAGAACCCCAGAGGATGCCCTTTCTCTGTCCCTGGTCCCCGAGGGGCACTTGGTGCCTCGTGGCCCCCTCCTGGGGTCCCTGCAGCTCAGCCCCAGCCTCCTCTCAGAGCTCAGGGATCTCTCCCGAGGGTGCTGGGGAACCCCGCAAGGTGCCAGGACCCCAGTGGGCTTGGCTGCTGGCACTGTCCCACTCTCTGGCCTAGTGTCCGGATCTCGACAGGAGTGAAACATTGCTGGCTCGGTCCCAACCTTCCATTTATAGAAGCCCCAGGCCAGGCAAATCAGAAGAGACCTACACGAGAGGGTCTGGGCTAAATCTGAAAGGACAGACCTTTAAACTTGGCACCTCTCAGCAGCCTACTTGGATGTGGAACAGGTAATGCGTTGTTTACAGAAAATAATATATCTATGGGCCAGAGACACTGGAGCAGGCAAAGTGCTAGCCTTCCACACAGACAACCCCGTTCCGACCCTCAACGTGTCGCTTATCCCCCAAACGCTGTCCTGTGTGATCCCTGAGCACTGAGCCAGGAGGAAGCCCTGAGCACTGCCAGATGTGTTCCCCATTCCCCAAAGTGCCAAGATGAAAATGTGACACAGTGACACTTTGAAAGGCATTTTTAAACAAATGCTCTTCAAACCAACATACTTGTGTTCTGGTTTTCGTTCCTAAACTTTGAAAGGACTGACAGGTGCTCTTCATAAATATAGATGCTTTGTTCTGTTTAGAAAGCGCATGGACCCTCAGGAATTACTCCTGGTAGTGCTCATATAGGATGTTGGGAATCGAACCCAGGTTGGTCCTACCCGCTGTGCTATCTCTCTACCGCCCTCTATTTCTTTTCTTTCTCTTTCCTTCCTCCTTCCTCCCTCCCTCCCTCCTTTCTCTATCTCTCTATCTCTCTATCTCTCTTTCTTTCTTTCTTTCTTTCTTTCTTTCTTTCTTTCTTTCTTTCTTTCTTCTTTTCCATTCTCTCTCTTTCTCTCACTCTTTTTCTATGTTCCTTGAACCTTGGAAATAATAGAATGAAAGAAGCATCAGGAAAAGGTCACAGGCAGCTTTTGGCAGAAACAGCGCCCCCCAGTGTCCACACGGACAAACAGCTCATACACGGGCAGGAGGTACCTCAGTCACGCTGAGCGCCTGGACACTGAGCCCTGTTCGCAGTGACCAGCCGCTGGACGGGTTCCAGAGCGGGGGTGGCTTAGTTCCCTGCCTCACTGCGTCACAGCGGCCTGAACGGGAAATGGGCTCGGGGCTCTGCACGTGGGTTTCTGGGGGCACATGGTGGACATGTCTCAGGCTCTTCCCCCTTCACAGCTCCAGGGCCCAGGAGGGCTGCCTGGGGACTGTTCTGGAAGGTGCAGCTCCCTTCCGGAACGCCTCTTTGCAGCTCTGGGCTGCTGGCTTCTGAGGAGCCTGCAGGGTCTGGGAACGCAGGTTCAGGCTGTGGCACAAGCATGAAAGTTCCCCTGACCAGAGGGCAGCAATAGCCGCGAGGTCAAACTGAACAAGTGGGAAAGTTTGAGGGGATGCTGTGTGCCCTGTGACCCCCAACAGAGATCCAGTGTCATGAAGGCAGCCTGAACTCCCTCCCTCCCTCCCTCCCTCCCTCCCTCCCTCCCTCCCTCCCTCCCCCTTCCTCTCTCCCTCCCGCTCTTCCTTCCTTCCTTCCTCCCTTCCTTCCTTCCTTCCTTCCTTCCTTCCTTCCTTCCTTCCTTCCTTCCTTCTCTTCCTTCCTCTTTTTATTCCTTTAGAAATTTTTTAAAGTTACTTTTATTACACTGCCGTTATCCATAAAGTTATTGCTAACAGTTGCTTCTGGCACACAATATCCAAGCGCCAACCCCGCTGTGCTCCCTCCCTGCACCAAGGCCCTCGCCTCCCCCCTCCCAGCCCACCTCTAATGACCCCTCATGGATTCCACATTATTGCTCCAACACGACTTAAAGCAGCTGCAATGGGATTATCGGGCGATAAATGTCCAGCCCAGTGCCTTCTCACCAGCCCCGGCCTGAGAAAGCTCCCTGGGGCCAGAACGGAAGGGAAAGAGGTGTTTCCGGCTGGACTGCGCCTTGTGGCAGCAGAAGGAGCTGGGGAGGAAACAGACCAACACTGAGGCCGGTCCTTCCCGACCAGGCCTTGCCTCGGCCCGACAGTGCCCCCGGCTCCCCGCACGCCCCCGTGCCTCTGCACAGTCTCCACGGCACAGTCCACAGTGGCCAAGCCCTGGTCCCGACCATGGGCTTCAGTGTCCCCCAGACAGGACGTGGCACAGGGCTCAGGGTCACAGTGCTTGAGGGCCACAGGGCCCATCACAGGGCGGGAGGAGCGGGGATCTCTTCCTCTGTCCCCGCTGGGTCTGGTGTGGGCACAGGAGGTGCTCACAGTCCCGGGGAAGTGCTCTGCCTGAGGGACCCCACGAGGAGGATCAACACAGGATCCATTTCTCTCCCTTCTGTGAACAACGATCTGTTTCCCCATTGTGTTGACTTATCTCTCAGGGGGATACAACTGACAGTGCTCAGGGCTGACACCTGGCTCAGTGCTCAGGGGTGAGTCCTGGCTCTGTTTTCAGGGCTCCTTCTGGCTCTGTGCTCATGGATGACTCCTGGTCTGTGCTCTAGATTCCTCCTATCTCTGTCCTAAAGGAAAACTCCTGGGTCTGTGCTCCCTAGACCTAGGTTGGCTTCCCTAGACCTCCACTAGAAAATGGGATGTACTAAAACTTTCCTTCGGGATGAGGGTAGCCAGGTTCAAACACAAGACACCCTGTGACTTTGAATTCTATCTTCAAGGGACACATTGCTACTAAAGATCTGTCTGCCATTGACCTGAAAATCGATTTTAAGAAAGCATCCTGTATTGGCTCTAACTGGTGAAGTGAGCCATTACCACAATGTTGAAGAGAACAAATTAATATCTGTTTCGAGTCATGAAAACTGTAAATAAAATTTAAAACTAGGACACAAGGAGAGAGTTCTATTGGTTGAAAACTCAAGGAAGATTTGGGTGGGAAAAATCCCCTTGATCAAGTGAGATTTGATCAAGCTGCAAATGAAAGATGTGCTCACATCTGGCAAACAGATGCTAAGGGTGATGGCTAGAAGCAAGCGTAGTAAATGTACTAGCATCAGGAAGCCCTTCCAAAGTCCACGGCGTGGCATCCAAAACCACCTACAGTGAACCCAGCTTTGCCCAGACTCAAGCAACACCACCTGCCAGGAGAATCCACGGGAGAAGCTTAAGGCAGGAGCCAGCCAAGGTGTTTTGGAAAGAGGCAGGACATGCTTGCTAGCCTGTGCTCAAACTGTCCCTATGGCAACTCCCAGCTCCATCACCGAATTACCCACTGACAGCAGAGGAAAGGATAGATGTGGCCGCGTCTCAAGAAAACTTTACTCACAAGAGCAGCAGGCAGGTTGGGTTTCACAGACAGCAGAGAAAGGAATGGATGTGGCTGTGTCCCAAAAAAACTTACTGACAAGTGGCTGTGTCCCACTTAAACTTATTGACAAGAACAGCCAGCAGTTCAAATTGGATGGGACAGAGACAAGTGGATGTGGCTGTGTCTCAATAAAACTTTATTGACAAGAACAGCAGGCAGTTCAGATATCACAGACAGCAGAGAAAGGAATGGATATGGCTGTGCCTCAATAAATCTTTATTGACAAGAACAGCAGGCACTTTGACTTTAACAGTACAGAGAGGAATAGATGTGGCTGTGTCTGAATAAAACTACTGACAAGAATAGCAGACAGTTTGGATTTGACGGACAATAGAGAAAGTCATGGATGCAACTGTGTCCCTACAAAACTTTATCAACAAGAACAGTAGGCAGGTTGGATCTGCCCCAAGCTCTAGTCTGGGGACCAAAGGCAAAAGAAAAGATTGTTGGTGGCTCTTAACACTATGGATGAGCTTTTCACTCAAAGGAAGAAACAGCAAGGGCAAGAATTATTTACCGCCATCTCCTCTACCTGGGTAGAATTGGCAGGATGTTGAAAGGTTTAAGATAGGGATTGATACCACCAAACTCCATCATCAATGCAGCTCAGACGAGTCGGTTTTCTGACTTGTGAAATCAACTAGCCGGCTGAACAAGACCTAGATTGTGAAAAGATTAAGATGTCTGCTTACTGGAGGCAGATTAGCAATGGAGTCACAAAGGTACCTTCTGTCCTAACACAGGGAATACCGTGCTGATTAAATTGCAGCCAGCCTCGCTGTATTTCATCTTATAAAATGCCCCGTATTCTCCTTTCTGTTAAAAACACATAAAGAACACATAAAACGGGAAGGCTTCTGGGGTGATTATCTTTCACGTTTGTGTTCTTTATTCACTACAGAGGAAAAGTAAGATCATAAAGTCTCACCTGATTAATGGGACAGTGTCTGAATTTTTATAGATGTCTCCTAATTCCTTCCCGGAGGCCAGAACTAGCAGATACATTTGTTGAAAGGGGATATCATTCATCACATCTCTTGTGGGGTAAGAACTTGCAATTCGATACAGCACAGCCCATCACTTTATTCAAAATTGAACAATGAGCAACAGGATGTCAGTTTATTCTTCTTTATGCAACCTATGATAAATATGGACACATTCATTCAGTGACCACTTTCTGCTGGAGAGTCAGCAAGCGTACAAATGTCTACAGCAATTTATTCGTCTGTGGTTCAAACCGTCTTCTCTGAGACACATCCTAACTCCTTCAGTACGATGAACTATTTCAGCTGCTTACTTTGCAAGACAGGACATAGGATATGAGGGGTTAGAATTTGGGGGAAAGAAGAGCTGATTTTGTTACACAGTAGAAACTTGCCATGTACCCAGAAAATCTGAAACATACATCTAAGATTCTGACGATAATGTCAGAAAGGCACATTTATTTGTTTTTAATGTGCTGCCTGGGAAGGTTTCTTAGAACCTAATAATAGTTACTGGGTTCAGAAGAGTGCCTTTAGGGGAAAAGTATATGTAAAAAATAATGATTTTCTATTGGTTTTTGGGAGTCGCTGGGGCTATGCCCAGCTGACTCCTGGCTCTGCACTCAGGTCTTACCTGCGAGGGGCTCAGGGGACCGTGCGGGGGCATAATATCATGAGGAGCCGTGCTCAGTCCTGTTCGATCTGATTTTGGCTGTGATTCTGAGGCCGTGAATTAAATAGGAAGGACCCATGACGGCGACTGGGAATTGCTGCTCGCACCCGGTCTGCTTGCAGGGAAGGGGAAGGGGAAGGGGAAGGGGAAGGGGAAGGGGAAGGGGAAGGGGAAGGGGAAGGGAGGCGTGGAACCACCAGTCCCACTACCTGGATGGGAGAGTGCACCACTGCCACCAGGTGGAAGAGGGGAGAATTGCTGCCAGCCAGCCCCCAACAAACAACCCACCGGGCCTCAGGGGCTGCGGGAGAGGCAGGGGGACAGAGAAGGGACCACCAGGACAAAGACAGCTGGAAATGGTGACTCTGGACAAGAGCTTTGTGCCGAAAGGAGGCAAAGGGACACACAGGATAACTCTCAGTACCTGTATCGCAAACCATAATGCCCAAAGGGGGAAGAAACAGAGACAGAGACGAGACAGAGACAGAGACAGAGACAGAGACAGAGACAGAGACAGAGACAGAGAAGGAAAGTGCCTGCCATAGAGACAGTCTGGGGGGAGGGTGGCGGGACAGAAACTGGGGACATTGGTCGTGGGAAATGTAACCTGGCAGAGGGGCTGGCATTGCAATACTGTATGACTGAAACCCAATCAGCAACAACTTTGTAACTGTATCTCAGGGAGATTCGATCATTCAAAAACAACAACAAATTATCCAGAGGGTGGGTCAGAGCAACAGAAAATTTGGTGGGATGCCTTGCAGCGGCAGACTGAGGTTTGATGCCCAGCATCCCACTTGGTCCCCCAAGCACGGCCAGCAGAAACTACTGAGTGCAGAGCCACGAGTACCCCCTGAGCATGTTCCCCCTGAGCACCGCCGACTGTTCACCCTCTGAAAATGCCAAAAAAATGATCGAGTGTCAAAGCTGAGAAACCTTGACCTCCGGACAAATAGATTCATTTAAAATGGGAGTTGGAGGAGAAAATTCTTCCACTAATCTCATTCAAAGTCTGACTTAAATATCTTTCATGTAAGCGTCATCGATGTTTCGCCTCAATAGGACATTTCTGTGGTCTGGATTAGACAGAACAACTGTGCATGTTACTAACAACCAAGCTAGAGGAACTTATGTGTTTCTGCTCTAAGAAGTACTCCCAGCTCAGTATTCCTCCTGCGAGGCCCGAGAGCCTCAAAGTCTGAGCTTTCAACATGCAAAGAAGTGCCCAAACCTAGTGAGTCGTCTCCCAGGTCCCAAAGGAACTTTTTCCAGCTCGCAAGAGTCTCCAAGCTACATTGAAAGGTTTCGATTTGTCCCAAACACAAAGATTTCCATTCGAAAGGACCCGTGCACGCCTGTGTCCACTGCACTGCTAAGTCCAGACGTGGAAACCACCCAAAGGCCCAACCACGGACCAAGGGATGAAGAAGTTGTGAGACATAGACACACAGTGGGACCCGCTCTGCTCTACGAACAAAATCATGCAGCCTGCAGCCCCATGAATGGAGCCATGAGCATCATGCGCAGTCCAGCCAATCCGAGGGACAGGGGCTGACACGGTGATCTCTCACGGCAGGACTTACAGTGACACAGCCAGGGAGCAAGGAGGGCCAAAGGCAACACGCGGGCAAACTGAGCCCGGCCCTTGGGGGAGGGAGGTGGGTACCCAGTGCTAGATGTGTGTCGGGATGATGTGCACGCAAAGCACCATTAACTGCCTTTCAATCACAGAGGCTCAAACAATCAAATGGGGGGTAAAAAACTACATTGAAACAGTCAAAGTTACAGTTTATTCTTTTTTCTTTTGCTTTTTGGGTCACACCTGGCGATGTCAGCTGCATGCAAGGCAAACGCCCTACCAGCTGTGCTATCGCTCCAGCCCCGCCCCAGTATTCTTAAAGTAAAGGAAGCATCAGATAAAATTTCAAATTTCTAACACAAGACCCAGGTAATGGCTTGTGCTGAGAGGTCCAGTGGAATATAAGAAATGTCTTTTCTTGTTTCTGCCGAGAGGAAGCAGCATCATGAATAGCTGAGGCTTGGCACGACTAGAAGAAGACACAGCAGAAACTAGCTAAACAACGTCTGAAATGCTGGAAACTCTGAAGGACTTTTCTCTAGGTTTCTCCATGAAGAAGGAGGAGGGTGATGCATATTTCAATATATAGGGACTTGAGGATTAGTCATAGCACTAATTAAGTACTAGCTTACATTAACAGTTTTAGTTTCATGCTTAATTAACATGATTGGAGCTCATAGCATTATCCCAGAATGAAGAATAATATTTTTTAATTATTTTTTATTTTTTAGGAATAATACTCATACTGCCAATATCACTAAGAATAAACAGGAAGGCTGTTTGTCTTGGCAGGCATTGTGTTCAATGGAAGGTAAAAGACGTAGGTAAAACAGAAAAACAACTTTAAGTTAAGGGATGATTTGTAGTTCTCCAAAATTACATGTTTCCAAATAAAGAAGGCCAAACTCTTTAAAGTCAGAAATGTTATCCTTGTCACTGTATCGCTGTCATCCCGTTGTTCATGAATTTGCTTGAGTGGGCACCAGTAATGTCTCTCTTCATCCGTGTCATGTGCTATTGTAGCCCGATGGCATATTGGGGGCTCTTTCAGGGTCAGGGGAATGAGGACCATCATTGTTACTATTTTTGTCATATCGAGTACGCCACGGGGTAGCTTGCCAGGCTCTGCTCTGCAGGCGGGATACTCTCGGTACCTTGCCGGGCTCTCCGAGAGGGATGGAGGCTTTTGGGGCAGCCTCTAATCACCTTTACAGGTGAAAGAAATAAATCAAGTGAAATACTTTAGATAAAATGTCAGAATACATTATATAATCCCTTTAATAAATGGTTCTCGGCAGCTCCGGCCGAAACTCACGCATGACTGAAGACCCACAGAACAAGATAAGCGGAACTCTCTGAGACCTTGGACTCCAGGCTCAACGGACCCAGGGACAGAGGTTCTCTGCTTGCTCCCACCAACCGCAGGTGACAAAGGGATTATAATCAGGAGCCCCACCATACCCTGCCTGTCTGCTTCCACCAACCACCCAAGACCCAGGGATCGGAATGCGCACAGAAGACCCACCCTACCCCTACCGGGACCATATAAATACCCCACTGGCAGACCTCCACTACTGACACTACCTCCACTACCCAGCCGTCGCCACACTCCAGGACACTTTCCGGACCCGCGCGGCCGCTTCGCGGCCACGGGACCCATCATAAGACACTAAATACCCATCTTCCGGAATTGCCGTACAATATCTGATAGGGTTCAAATATGGTAACACCTACAAGGGCGATTAGAGGTCGCCCCAAAAACCTTAGGTTATGACAGGCCCTAGAGGTCATTCAGGTCCAGCTCCATATGGGGCTTTGAGAGTATGACCAAAGCATCGGTAACTCCTCACCTATACTCACTGGGAGACCTGGTCTAGGTTCGGTGACATTAGACTGCCATCCTTGAACCTCAGTGGAGAGGTCCCTATCCCATGACCCTGATCATGCCGTTCACTCTGAAGGTGGAAAGAATCAAAGCCTGGGTCCATGCTTCACATGTGAAAACTGCCTCCCCCCTTGAAGACAGGACGACAACGGCCAGTGGTGTGTCCTGCCAACTGGAGCCTCTCCCTCCAAGATAAAACTGAAGAAAGTGATTGAAGGGATCCTAGGGAGTGGCACGGGTTATTCTCTGCTTCTGTTTGCTCAGCTGTGAAGCAAACTCACTCTGAGCCCAAATTTTGGCACTGGGTACTTTCTGCCACTATGACGGGTAGAATTATAGCCAATGACACCCAGGAAAGATGGAGACTGCACAGTTTCACCTTGGTCTGTACCAGTTATGGCCCATCCTGGGACTTGTGTTTGTTTAGGGACCTATAACTTGTAAGATTCCCCCTGCTGAGCCGATTTTAACCCAGAAATATAGGATAGACTCCCAGCAATTGTACCAAGGGTCAGCTAGAAGACTTGGTTTGTTTGCACATATGACCTGCTAACGTCTGGCTTGTCCCCTTCCTATCTCATTGACTCCGGTACAGGCATATTGTTATGGAAGGGGAGCTGGGAAGGTCAACTTCTCACCCTGATCCCACCCCTCATGGGACCCCTAGTGCTCCTGCTTCTGTTCCTGACTGTGGGCCCCTGTTTCCTGGATGAGTTGGTGGCATGGAGTTTGTGAAAGAACGTGTCAGTACCATTCAGCTTAAGGTACTCAGAAAAGTATTTCCCTCTGAAACAATTGTAGGGGTCAAGATTGACCCTGCTCAACCACGGGCATAAAAGAAAAGGGAGGAATGAGAGACAGAGAAGCAAAGGCAGCGCCATGACAGGCTCTTACAGAAGCCAGAAAAAGCTGGGCGTAGGTTTCAGTTCTGGAATTCCTGCGAATTGGGCACAGATACCTGGAACTGAGTCATGATTTCCCTGAAGCGAGATAGCCTGGGTGAGGTCAATGATGGGTTACCAATCAGGTGCAGGTAGGGAAGCTTCCCTATGTAACTCCAACTTATACCCAATCAGCTAAGTACAAGTAGTGAGAAACCCCTCATACTGCAGCTGAAATGGTAGTCTGCGGAAAGTCCCTGTTCCATGATGCTATGGGAGAAAAGTCCTTCAGTTTTGAGACTCGGGGCCACTCGTTCTGAGAAGGCTGCCACTGTGTCGGTGAGCTTGATGAGGGCCCTAGCTTGAGCTAGCCGAGCTAGCTAATAAAAACCCTTTGCTTATTGTATCGCAACTTGTCTTCGTGTGAGTGCTCTGGGGAGATCTCGGCCCGGTTTGACACCACCAACAATGAAAATTACACCCACAACACTAACACAACAGCACAACCACGAGCAACACAGATACAACCACCAGCACTGACGACACTGTCACACCCACAAGCACAGCAAACTCAACAGGAAAGCCAGGAAGAATGCCCAGCCACTGGCATACCTGTGAAACCAAGAATCAGCCTAATGAATGCGAGCACCAAAAAGGAAGGAAAACCCACCCCCACACGCCAAGAAACCAGAAGCAATTTTACCGTGTCTTGCCAAGAAAGCGATTGGGCCATTACTTGTCTTCAGTGGGAAAAATCCGTGCATGGGGCTGTAAAGGCACTAGATATGGCCCCACATCCATCCTAGGGGGTCTCTCTCCTTGGCTTGTATGTCTGTCTGAGGCAGGGGAGCCCCAACCCCAATTCCAGAAATTCTGGGCCAGCCAGGCCAGCTGAGCCCACCCTGAGCCCTGAGCACTGAGTACCGAGTGTGGCCGGGCCAGCTGAGCCCAGCCCTGAGCACGGAGTACCGAGTGTTTGGGGGCTCCAGCCCTGCTGAGACTCCGGAGCCTGGTCAGCTGTGGGTGGGCGTGTCTGTGCCTTCAGTCCTGCACCCATGGATGAGGATGCTGCGGGTGCTTTCTCGGGGTGTCCGACCCGGCAGTGGCCTCAGAGTCCATGGCGCGGGACCTCTGTGCCCCCGGGTAGGGGGCAGATGGCGGCTGTCTCCACCTCAGCGCGCCCCCGCACACCTGGAGGAGATGCCCGCGCAGGCGCGTTCACTGCCCCCTGAACATCGTGTCCACACACCGTCTGTGCGTCCACCAGCAGGAGCCTTCAGTGGACGCTGTCCACGCTGCGGGCCTTTTTCCTCCTGCTAGGGCCCAGCGGGGGCGCTGAGCCGGGAACAGCGCCTGCCCTTCAGCCAAGCGGCTCCCCCTTCCCATCAATGCCAAGATATTCCTGTTCCACTGAGCAGCTGCTCAGGTTTGGGGGGGCAGGTTGGGCTGCGTGACTGGTCTGCAGGAAACTCAGCATTAAATGACCTTGCAAACGCCCCGCATCCAGGCTGCAAAGCGGGAAGAGGCTGCAGCTGGGAAGAGTTAGGCTGTTCTTCCGGTGCCAGGGGTTGTACCACCCCAGCGCGGGCTGACGGGGAAGGGGATGGGTGCGCCCTCTGCCCTGCACCCCCGTCGATGGCTGCCCTTCCCCACCGCACCCAGCATCCGCATGAACCTTCTCACAACGTCCATGATGGTTGTGGAACACTGGGAACCCACGTCAGACTCTGCACTGGGTGCTCCTGGCATGTGTGCTTAAGGCGATTGCTTCAGAGATGGTTACCTACCCTACACGCTCTTCTCTATAATCACACACAATAGTAGAGAATTTGATTGTCTAGTATTCACAGCAGGTTTATCCTTTTGTAGCCAAAATGATGGTGACCCTTCCTTCCTTTCTTCCTTCCTGCCTGCCTGCCTGCCTTCCTTCCTTTCTTTCTTTCCTTTTTCTTTCTTTCTGTCTTCCTTCCTTCCTTCCTTCTTTTCTTCCTTTCTTTCGTACTTTTTTAGTCATGGTGAATTGCAAAGTTACTCATCATTGAATTTCAGGCATAGGATATTCCATTCCAGTCCCACCAGTGCTCACATGCCTCCACCAGTGTCCCCAGTTTACATCCTGAGCCTGTCTCTCGTGGACGCACTGTCTGCCTCTTTTCAGCACTGCATTCTGCTCCAAGTGACCGCTGCCCCCGCCAATGGCCTATTGTAGCCTGTTCTCCCCTGCCCCAGCCCCTACAACTAGCAAGTTTTCTGCTGGAGACTGGTTCTCATTCTCTGTTTCGGTTGCCTTGTGTTATTCCCCGACTCTGTTTCTTCATATCCTGCACGGTAGGAAGACCATTCATGTCTGTGCTTCTTCCTCTGATGCATTTCACTTTGCCTGAAACTCTCCAGAACCACTGATGTGGTAGCACATGACATGACTTCATCTTTCCTATGACTGAGTAGTATTCCACTGTGTATCAGGGTTCCTCGATCCACTCATCGGCTCTTGGGCACTTGGGTTGGTTCCACATTTTGGCTCCTGTGAGTGACTAGTGCTGCAATGAACACAGGAGCGTAGAAGTCTTTTCTGCATTGTGGTTTTGGACCCCAGTATATAACCTACTGCTGGGTCATATGGAAGTGCAATTCCTAGTTGATTGAGAAAGGTCCCTGTTGTCTCCCTAAAAGCCCGGGCCAGTAGACACTGCCCCAGCAGTGAGCACGAGGCTTCCTGTCCCCGCATCCACACCAGCACTGCTTGTTCTGGTTGGTTTGCTTGATTTTGGCTTTCAGGGTTACACCTGGAGATGCAAGGAATAACCTACATCGGCACTCAGGAATTACTGCTCCTGGTGGTGCTCGGGTTATTCCTGGCTCTACACTCAGGAATTACTCCTGGCGGTGCTCGGAGGACCACATGGTTGTGCAGGGGATTAAACCCTGGTCGGCCAACGCCCTCCCCTGTGCTGTCGTTCCAGGCCCGGTTGCTCTCGTTCTTCTGGATGTGTGCCAGTCTCTTGGCATCAGATGACATCTTGTTTTGAGTGGCATCTCCCTGATCATGAGCAATGTTGAGCATTTTCTCACACGCCTTTTGGCTGGTTGTATTTCTTCTTTGAGGAAGTTTCTGCTCATCTCTTCTCTCCAGTTTTTGATGAGGTTGGATTTCTTTTTTCTTGTAAAGTTCTACCAGTGCCTTATATAACTTGGAGATTGATCCTACGTCAGATGAATGGTTTCTACTTGTCATTGGGCCATTTTATTTTTCTTAAATTTTTATTAGTGAAACACCATGAGGTACAGTTGTAGACTTACAAAGTTGTGTGCTTGGGTTTCAGTTATACAATGATCGAATACCCATCCCTCCACCAGTGCCCATACTCCAACACCACCAGTCCCAGTATCCCTCCCTCCCCCATCCCCCACAACCCACTCCACCTCTGTGGCAGGGCATTCCCTTTTGTTATCTTTCTCATTTTGAGTGCCGTGGTTTGCAAAAGAGCCATTGAATGGCAATCTTTTCCGGTCTATAGTCTACTCTCATCACGCATTTTCAGTGGGCCAATTTTGTATTCTGGTCATTGTTTCTTTTGCAGTTCAGAAGCTTCTAAATGTATGTATGTATGCATGTATGTATTTAGCTTTTTGGGTCACACGTGGCGATGCTCAGGGGCTACTCCTGGCTCTGCGTGCAGGGATTACTCCTAGCAGTTCTCGGGGAAATATATAGGATGCTGCGGATCAAAGTCCGGTCAGCCATATGCAAGGAAAGCAGCCTATCCCTCCGCTCTGGCCCTAAGGTTCTGAATTTCATGTAGTCCCAATTGTTTCTCTTGATTTGTTTGGTGTGGCCAGTGGTCTTGCCTCATTGAGGATGCCGCTAACTTCAATATAACGGAGATTTCTGCTAATCTTTTCCTCTATATACCTTATGGATTCAGGTCTGATATCCAGGTCTTTAATTCCTATTGATTTTATTTTGTGCACGGCATTAGAAATGGGTGAGTTCATATTTTGACAGTGACTGCCAGCTTTGCCAGTACCACGAGTTTTAGAAGGTTTTCCTTGCTCCGCTTTATGTAACATAGAGTTTAAACATCAGGAAATGAGCGTTTATATAAGTTTATATGAGTGTTTACAAAATAACATTTTATTGTTATCCTATAACTATGAATAATTAGCCCACTATATATTTCCTGTGTGTATGCATACAGCAGGTAGGTTGACATATATATTTAGCACATACTGATAGAGATACGCAGAGATGTGTTACTTGAAGGCTTTAGTCTTCTCTCTGTAGAGAGAAACAACGGTCCTCAGACTCACATGAAATATAAGAGGCACTAGAGAGAGAGTATAGCACGGATGGAGGGTGCTCGCCTGTTCCAGTCTCACATCATACACGGCCCCCTGGCACTGCCAGGAGTGATACCTGAGCACAGAGCCAAGAGTCAGTCCTCAGAAGGGCCCAAAATAAAAATAGCATAAAAAATAAGTGCCATATTGCTTAGACTTTGTTGCTGTCTTCACCCATGCTAAACACATCACATTGTCACAAACAGTGTTTAAGCTGGAGAGGGCAGGGTGTCACTCACTCAAGGGATTGGGTCTTTGTAGCTTTGGACCACGGCTGGACTTGACCGAGACAATTTGCTTGTTGCAAAACACCCACACCGTCATCCTTCCCTACTAGAAAAAGGTACAACAGCAAGACACACTGAAGTTTGTTATCCGCAAAGAGAAATAGGGTCAACTCGTATTCTTCAACGGGAGGAACCCCAACACGGATGCAAACAAAAACTCCCAGCCGCGTGCGGTGCGCCCCTCAGCAACATCTCAGGCCTGGATTCCCTGGCTGGCCGCCAGCTCCCCCGATGAGCCCCGAGTGTCCACTGAAGCCCGTTCCCATAAGGCCTCACCCACGCCCCGACCTCCCAGAGGGTGGGGAGCCCGGGGAGGCTCAACTCTGCGGGCCCCCACGTCCAGGCACCTCGTGGCCGTGCCCAAGCCCACCCGCCCTCCGCTCTGTGCTCCCGACGGTCCCATGTGCGCACATGGTGGGGGGTGCGGGGAGGTTCCACCACGCAGAATCCCCGAGCCCCGAGTCCTAAGTCACGCGCCACGTCACTAAGAGTATGCCGGAAGGAACACTGGTTCCTAGGGACATGCCGCACCTGCACCCTCCAGCCTGGACGCTAGTTGCCAAAACAGGACTTGAATTCCTCCTACAGACCAGGCCCAGCTTGGTGCCCTGCGCCTGCGGCTGCCCGCTGGCTCTTGCGCCGCAGGCCCACACCTACCCACAGCTTGATCACCCCCTTTCTGACCCCTCCGCCCACGGTGATTGCCCCCACCTCTGAGGGGGTGGCAGAGACCTGCTGCAGCGGGAATGGGGACCCCAGGATACAAAAAGGGGACCAGGGCTCAGGGAAATGGGATGAACCAGAGGGAGGCAGGCCCAAGGGGGGTGTGGCAGCCCAGAAGAGGGGGCGTGGCAGCCCCAGGACAGAATGAGGTGGACCCTAAACCATATCAGGACCCAGAGAGATCACAGAGGGTCCCGTGAAATTCCCTCTATGCTGCGGTCCCCTGAATATCTCCGGGGGCAGTGGCCGGTACTGCCCAAACCCTGCCCAAAATCCTAAGAGGGAATCCAAGGGACCCGACTTCAAGGACTCCCGTCTTAAACATGCCTATCCGTTGGGCGCACCCTGCACTGCTCGAAGGATGCAAAGAGTGCGCAGAGGCGGCCGCAGAGCGTGAGGGCACAAAGTTCCTAGTGGGAAGGGGAAGGACCAGCACGTGCAGGACCAACGGGTCAAAGCCTGACCCAGTACCAGCTGTGTGAGGCTCCCGGGGAAGATTCCAATTCAGTGGGACCCCTCGCCTGGGCGCTCAATGCACGAGCCCAAGCCCACACGCCCTCTGCTCTGTGTGCCCGACCGTACCATGCGCGCACATGGCAGGGGGGGCATGGGGAGGTTCCACTGCGCGGGACCCCCGTACCTGGAGTTCTGAGGCCACGCCCTACATCACTAAGGGTATCCAGGAAGGAACGCTGGTTCCTAGGGACGCGCCGCACTGGCACACTCCCACTGGGACGCTAGTCTTGGACGCTAGTCGGCAACACGGGACAGGACGTGAATTCCTCCGTCAGACCAGACGCAGCTTGGTTCCCAGCACCTGGGGCTGCCCGCTGACTGTTCCGCGACAGACCCGCACCTGTCCGCAGCTCGATCACCCCCTTTGAGACCCTTCCGCCCACGGTGAGTGCCCAAGGGGGGGACAGAGACCTGGGGCTGCGGGGATGGGGGAGCAGGGGTCAGGGAAATGGGGCCAGCCCGAGGGAGGGAGGCCCCAGGGGAGGGGGTGTGGTAGCCCCTGGACAGAAGGAGGGAAGCCAAGGGAGGAGGGTGGGGAGCCACAAGGGAGGAGGGTGGGGAGCCCCTTGAAAAATGATGGGAATTGCCAGAGAGAATGGGGAACAGTGAGGGAGGAAGTTGAGAGTCCCCAGGGAGGAGGGTGAGAGACCAGAGGGAAGACTCCAAGGAGTCCCTAGGGAGGAGAGTGGGAGTCTCGAATGAGAAAGGAGGGAAACCCTAGGGTAGGTAGGTGGAATTCCAGAGGGGAGAGTCCAAGGAGCCCCTAGGAAGGAGGGTGAGAGTTCGAGGGAGGAGGATGTGGAGCCCCTAGGAAGGAGGGCGGGAGTCCAGAGGGAAGACGCCAAGGAGTCTCTAGGGAGGAGGGTGGGAGTCCAAGAGGGTGGTAGAGAAGCCCCTATGGAGGAGGGTGGGAGTCTCCAGGGAGGAGGGTGGGAAATCCCAAGGGAGGAAGGTGGGAGTCCAGAGGGAGGAGTCCAGGGAGCCCGTAGGGGGGAGGATGGGCGTCCCCAGATAGGAGGTGTCTTCTGGGCTGACAGCACTAGACTTGCATGACCCGAACTCGCTTCCGGGTTCCAGAGATGGGCCCCCAGACCCACCAGGAGGGACCCCTGAGGAAGACCTGGAGTCAGCCCTGGGCACCATGGGGCGTGGCCCCAAAGTTGACCAAACAATAAAATGGTTTTTGTGTGACCCCTGGGGACCCCAAAGGTGCAGAAAGGGCCCCAATGGCAGGGAGGGGGTGTGCGTCTCTGGGCTGCCAGTGTCTGAGTGTGGCCTGTGATCTGCAGAGCCCTGACCCGGGATGACGCGGAGACCGTGCGACATGTGGTTCTACCAGGACCTGGGGACGCCGCGACCAGCCCAGGCACCATGCACACGGGGCTACGGTGGGCCCAGCTCTGTGGGGCATCCTCAGCCCCACGCCCCTTATCCCTACAATCCAGGGCCTTATGTCCACGGCCCGCCGACTTACTACCCATGGCCGGGGCCCAGTGGCCAGCCCACAGGGGCCTATGGACATGGCTACTATGGCCAGCGGGCTCGCCGCCAGGGTCCCCAGTTAGTACCCTCTGACCAGCATGGATGGCCCGTTCGAAAGGAGGAAGACTGGTGCGAGGCTGTGGTCTACTGTCCACGGAAAGCCCCCTGCTTCCAGAGGGGCACTCATCACTGTCAGGCCCTGCTAGGCCACAAGACCCCTCATGGCCGGGCGGTGACCCCCGCCCCAGCCCAGAAGGGGGCCCCAGTGCCCCAGAAGGAGGCCCCTCCGCCTCCGCTCCCGGTGGCAGTGCCCGCCCCAGCTGCACCCGCAGTCATAGGGTGGCCACAAGCCCCTGACGATGGCCAGGTTGTGTCCACCAAGGACACACAGGCCTGTCTCAGTGACGTGGAATCGATGGAAGTTGTGTCCTGCGGGAGCAGCATTCAGTCCATGGATGCGGAATCCCAAGGGGAACCACTCAGCGACATGGAGGTGGATCCACCCAGTGTCCCCATGACCCAGCCACGCGCTGCGATGGCCGCACCCCAGGGCCAGGCGACCCACGTCCAGGCCGCAGGGATATCACAGCAGCGCTCGAAGAGGAAGAGAAACAACCGTGCGAAGCTACAAGGCCCACAAAGTAAGAGACACCAGCCGGGCGCTGGACCGGGCCCCAATGTCACCCAGGGCGCCCCTGTGCCTGTGCCTGCCATGCAGCTCCCTTCGGCGCCGAAGCCCGTGCCCCCCAATGTTCCGGGACCAAGTGGCACCCAAGGTGCCCCTGCACGCATGCCAGCCTTCCGATTCGCACCTCCACGGCAGCTCGGGCCTCCCAACGTGCCGGGGCTAAGTGGTCCCCAGGGCGGACCAGTGTTCCACTTTGCACCCCCGAGGCAGCTTGTGCCTCCCAAGGCACCAGGGCCACGCGGTACCCAGGGGCCACCTGTGCCTGCACCCGCCACCCAGATCCCACAGGTGTCGCACCCTGTGCCCCGCTATGTGCCCGCACCCCAGCAGGGCTTGAAAAGTGCTGCCACCCAGCAGGGCGGGTACCAGCGGCCACTTGTGGCTCCTGCTACTCTGAAGCCTAGGCCCGCAGCCCAGCAGGGCTCAGCCAGTGGTGCCACCCGGCTGATGTGGTACCAGCAGCCACTTGTGGCGGCCCCCAACCAGGTCCCACCTGCAGGGCATCCTGTGCCCCCCCATGTGCCCGCACCCCCACAGGGCTCGAAAAGGAGTGCCACCCAACACGCACAACACCAGCAGGCCCTTATCAATCATGCCAACCAGGTCCCACCTGCGTGGCACCGTGTGCCCCCTCGCGTGACCCAGCAGGGCTCGAGCGCCAGTGTCACCCAGCTGGTGTGGCACCAGCGGTCACTTGTTGCCCCCTATGGGCAGCAGCGTCAGGGTGCCCCAGCCCAGAAGCTTAGGCGATAGGGGTCCCAGAGCTCAGGGGCTGCGGTCCTATGGGGCCCTTATGGCCCGAGGCCTCACGGTCAGACACCCCCACTCAGACACCCTGGGGCCCCCCAGTCTGAAAGGTTTCTCAGCACCTCCCATTACCATCCATATTGTTCCAGAAATGACTTGGATCAACTGCTCTGTATGAGTCACACGATATAATCTGTTCTTTACCTTAGAATATATGATAGCATATTTTTTTCTCTAAAATAAAGTTGTTGCAACGTGTGTGGAGCCTGCACTCTGCTTTTCTCTCCGAGCAGGTGAGCGGGCATCGCCCCGTCGGGGTGAGGAAGGGCAAGGAGGAGCCGGTTGCTCTGCAGTGCTCCCCATTCTGAGCGCTGAGAAGCTCAGCGCGTCTCCCTGCTCCTCCATGCTGAGGGTACTTGCCCCTTGGTGGTAGCCTCAGCTCTACTCAGCCCCGTCCCAGGCCAGGCTCCTCCCCCATCTTAAGCACCACTGTGCTCTCCAGCCAAGCAGCAGAATGGCTGAGGACCAGGGGGAGAGACGGGGCGGGGGCTTGGTGGAGGCACCCGCATGGCAGAGACAGCCCTGGGCTCACTCCCCGTGAGCCCCAAATCCAAACACCTCCAACACTGGGATTGAGACATCGGGGGCGAGGCCAGAGACTGAGGATAGTGGGCGGGCATTGGTCTGGCACAAGGCCCACCCATGTTCCACCCCGTACCTGCCCCCAGCCCCCAGGAGTAACTCCCGAGAGAACAGTCAGAGGTGACCTTGAGCAACACCGGGGCTGGTGCCAAACTTGAAAGTACTTCGATCAACTCCTAGGGGAGGGGGTGGGAGGGATCAATAGCTGTGTTAAAGCCTCTAGGCCACAGGCAGCAGACCCCAGGGCCGCCCGCCTCTCCCCGAGGACTGCACAGATTTTTGCTCACCGTCAGCAACCCCCACTGCAGGGGCCGGGCTGACTGGGACCCGGGAGCCGGATTCGGCGTGAAGAAATCAAACCCAGGGGCTGGGAGGGACTCAAGGGGGTGACTGAGCACGGCACAGCCACGGCTCATCCTGACCCTGACGGAACCTGAGCGACACCTGCGGACGGGACACTTGCCTCCTCCTGAAGCGGCCGGCTCCTCTGGGACAAGTGGAAGGTAGGCCATGGTCCTGCCCTCCGGGAGCCGGGCAGAGACACAGCTCTGAGGTGGGGTCACACAGGAAGGGGCATGGGCTCAGACGTGGGCTCACACAAGTAGGGACACGGGGGCTCTGAGGTGGGCTCACACAGGGAGGGCTATAGCGCTCTGAGGAAGGGTCACACAGGGACGACACGGGGCTCTGAGGAAGGGTCACACAGGGAAATACAGGGAACTCTGAGGAGTCAAACAAGTAGGGACATGGTGCTCTGACATACAGTCACAGGGAAGGGATTGGGGCTCTGAGGAGAGCTCACACAAGTAGGTTCTCGGACCTCTGGGGGGGTGTCACAAAATTAGGTGTATGCACCTCTGAGATTGGGTCACACAGGGGTAACGGGATGGACAGGAGGCTCCGAGGAAGGGTAACACATGGAGGTACACATGCCTCTTAAGAGGTGTCACATAAGTAGGTAGATGGGACTCTGAACCTACTTATGACCACTCCTCATAAGAGTGGTCATAAAGGGATACAAAGCTGAGGATCACAAAGGGATGGTCACGGGGGGACACAAAGGGACACAAAGGAGGGACACAAAGGGACACAAAGGAGGGACACAAAGTAGAGGGTCACAAGCAGATGGTCACGGGCTGTCACAGGGTAGGGCCACAGGGCTCTTACGTGGGTCACACAAGTAGGGTCCAGCACTCAGAGGAGAGGTCACAGAGGGAGAGAGAAGGGGTTCTGAGAACAGGTTGCATAAGTAGAAATACGGGACTCTGAGGTGTGGTGACAGGGGAGGGACACAGAGCTCTGAAATATGGTCACAGAGGACAAACCTGGGCTTCTGGGGAGGGGTCACACAAGGACGGTCACGGAGTCTGAGAAGAGGTCACATGGGCAAGGACACAGGCTCTGAGAAGGTGTCACACAGGCAGGGACATGAGACTCTGAGAAAGAGGGACACGGGGCTTTCAACAGGGGTCAAACGGGCAGGGACAGGGGTTCGGAGGTGAGGTCACACAAGTATGGGCACGGGTCTCTGAAGAGGGGGCACATAGGGAGGGACATGGGATCTGAAGTGGGGGTCACACAAGCAGGGACACAGGGCTCTAAGATGGAATCACCCGGCAAGGAAGACAAATGGGTGGGGGGGTCACATGATGTGTACATGGGGCTCTGAGGTTGGAGGGTTTATGAGTAGAGTAAGAGGCTCTCAGTTGAAGTCACACAATCAGGGACTCGGGGCTCTGAGCAAGGGTCACACAAGCAGGAAGAGAGGGCTCTGGGGACAGGTCACAGGGCCAGGGCCAGGGTTTCTGAGGAAGGATCACACTAGCAGGGTTATCCGACTCAGTGGGGGTCAGTTGTCAGGGAAACAGGTAGCCTCACAGAACAGATCCATTGGACATTTGTGGGTCAGACAAGCAGGAATGTGATTCTCTGAAGAAGGGACCCTCAAGCAGGGTCCATGGCTCTGAAGTGTAGTCGCACATGAAGGGTCATGGGAATCTGAGGTGTGGTCACACAGGCAGGGACACGGGCTTTTGAGATGGGCTCAAGTTTGGAGGGACACAGGGCTCTGAGGAAGGTTCACACACACTGGAACATAGGGCTCTGAGTTTGGATCACATTGTTGGGGACACATGATCTGTGGAGGGGGCACACAGGTAAGAACAAGGGTTTCTGAGGGGTGGTCACATGTGTGGGACATAGGCCACTGACAACAGCTCTGACACAGAGATCTAAGTTGAGATCACACAGGCAGGGACACAGAACACAGGGGAGGTTACATGTCTAGGATGTGGGACTCTAAGTGGGGGGTCACACGAGCAGGGACATGCGCTCTGATTACGGGCAAAGATCAGGGTACATAGTTCTGAGGTAGGGTCTCTTATGTAGAGTCATGGGAATCTGAGGTCACATGGGCAGGGACACAGGGCTCTGAGGTCAGTCAAAGTAGTGGAGACATGGAACTCTCGCTGAGGAGGGGTCCCAAAAGCAAGGCTCTGAGGGGTGGCGACACAAGCTGGGACAGGGCTCTGAGGAGATGTCACACAAGCAGGGACATGGGACACTACAGTGGATCACACGGGCAGGGGCAAATGACTCAGGTGGGCCACATGGCAGGAATATGTGCACTGAGGTGTATTCGCAGAACAGGGACCTCAAAGACAAGCAGGGGCGTGGTACTCTAAAGTGGGGATAAACAAGCAGGGTACACGGCTCTGAGGTGAGGTGACACAAGCAGGGACATATAACTCTGAGGTGAGGTCATAAAAGCAGGGACATGGGATGCTCAGTTGTGATTTCACAGGCAAGGCTGTGGGGATCAGAGGTGGCATTGACTGGATCTGAGGTGGATGATCACACTAGTAACAACATGAGGGTTGTGTTCCGATCACACAGGTATGGATCCAAGGCTCTGATATGGGGACACAACTGCAAGATACGAGGCTCTGAGGTGGGAGGTCACACGAACAGTGAAAAGGGTCTCTGAGGTAGGATCACATGGGCAGGATCACTGGACTCTGTGGTGAGGTCACACAAACAGAGATAAGAAGGTCTGAAGTGGGGTCACACAAGCAGGGTCATGGGGATCTGAAGTGTGTCACAAAAGGTCATGCTCAAAGGTCCTTGTGGAGGTCACAGAGGCAAAACCATGGGGTCTGAGGGGTTGTGACAAGGGTAAGGGCACGGGTTTTTGAGGTAAGGTCAGGTAAGGGGCAGCAAGGACTAAGGTGGGTCACATCAAAGGTAGAGTACAAACCTGTGTCACACAGGAAAAGTCTCTGAAGTCACGGTCACAAAGTCAGGTACGAGGACTCTGAGTTGCCTGTGGGGAGAGGCCTATGGTGAGACCAGTTTCTTTTCTGAGATCATGCTGGAATGCAGGGACATGCACACTGAGTTGAGGTCACGAAGTGGAGACCGGGGGCTCTGGGTCAAATTAGTGATGGTCTTACATAGGGTGAGCAGGGCCATGACAAGAAGCTCTGATGTGGGGTTAAAAGAACAGGGGCATGCTTCTGTTGGCTGTCACCCAAGACAGGACGGCAGATTCTGAGCTAGGGAAGCAGGCAGAGGCCTGGGTTCGGTCACAGTAACACACACAGGACAGGGTCACACAAGTGGGACAAGGGTTCGTGAGGTGGGGCACACTGACAGACATGCGTCCCTGGGAGGGTCAGACCAGCAGCGATAGGGACTGGCAGGGCTCACCCACGCAGGAATAAGGGCTTTTTGAGAAAGAGTTCAGGATTGGGGTGTGTGCATGTATGCACGTATGCACAAAGGAAAGAGTTCAGGATATTTGCGGGATTGCATAGTGCAGCGCCCAGGGAGGTTTGTTTCTGTGTATGTACAATGGAAAGAGTTCAGGATTGGTGTGTGTGTGTGTGTGTGTGTGTATGTGTGTGTGTGTGTGTTTGCACGCGCGCACAATGGAAAGCCTTCAGGATTGTCCCAGGATGGAAGTTTGCAGGATTGCATGGTGAAGTGCCCTAGGGGCAGTGTGTGTGTTTGTGTGTGTGTTTGTATGTGCAGGTAAACACAATGGAAAGAGTTCAGGATTTGCTGTAGATGGGCAGTTTGCAGGGTTGCATGGTGCAGCACTGTATCTACAAAGATTATGTAGATACAGCCTCACCCTGGCCAGGCCTGGGGGTCAGGGGCCTCTGTTTCAAATCTGCTAAAGCATCAACGTTTCTATCAAGACAGTAATATCAAGCTTTAGGACTGCTGCCCCCAATGACCCCTGTGCTGTTGGCAAACTGGGATGCATTCCTTTGGGATCTTCGGGAATTCGGATCTCTGCAGGTGTTACTTGTTTTGGCATCTGG
Source organism: Sorex fumeus (assembly GCF_029834395.1). NCBI lineage: Eukaryota > Metazoa > Chordata > Mammalia > Eulipotyphla > Soricidae > Sorex > Sorex fumeus. The sequence goes on along the minus strand of NW_026606385.1, from coordinate 260,084 downwards.
AATTCTGATCTCAGATGTTATTTTTCTCTACCCTCTCTCCAACCCCCCCCCAAAGTTCCATAAAAATCTAGGGAAAATAATAAAATAAGAACGGGGAGTGGGGGCAAGTACCTTGGGCCTTATTCGTGTTTCTGGTCAAGGAATAAAGATTATAAAAATTGGCACCAATATAGCCATAGCAGATGCATCCTCAGGGGTCAGTTACGGGTCTGTTGTAGCTTTGTGTCTCTCGTGACACTATTGGGTCCAGGTGAGAGAGGAGAAAGAAAATGTTCCCTGCAAAGGTGTGTGTGTGTGTGTGTGTGTGTGTGTGTATGTGTGTATGTGTGTGGAAGGGGCAAGGAGTTGGTAGCTGGGGGCTTCCCAGAGAGTCTTAGTTATTAATTGGGCAGCCTGGGGATGACATTCCCCTGGGGATGACATTCCCCTGGGGATGACACTCCCGTGGGGATGACAGCTTGTAGCAAAAGATCCCAGTTTCAGAAACGTGCCTATGTGTCTCTGTTTATATAAGTGAGTGTCGCTGTGTGTGTTGTCTGTGAATATGTCTTATTTTTGTGTGTCTAACTATATGTCTGTGCATATGGGTGTACTGTCGATGTGAGCAGTCTGTGTCGCTGAATGAATGTATATCTGTGTATAAATATCTGTGTGTATCTGCATGTGTCTGTGTGTCCATATAAATATCTGTGTCTGTGTTCCTTTGTGTACGTCTGTAGGTCTTTGTACGTGTGTGTCTGTGTAAATGTCAGTGTGTGTGCCCATGTTTCTATGGTTTCTATGGTTAGCTCTGTCTGTGTGTCAGTGTATAAGTCTGTGTGTATATTTGTGTGTGTCAGAGTCCGTGTGTATATATGTCTGATGTCTATGCTAATGTGTCTGTGTGTGCATGTAGGTGTGCTGTGTGTATGATTGTTTCTCTGTGTATAAATGTATGTGTGTCTGTGTATATGTTTGTGCATATATCTGTGTCTTGTGTTTACACCATGTGTGTCTGTGTATATATCGGCATGTCTCTGTATGTGTGCATGTGTGTCTGAGTCTGTGTATTTGTCTGTTCTATGTGTGTCTAAATTTGTAAATGTGTATTTCTGTGTTTACATTTGTGTGTCTCTGCATGTGGGTGTTTATGCATTTGTTTTGTGTGTCTGTGTTGGTATACATTCGTTTATAAGGCGTGCATGGTGTATGTGTCTAGTTGATAGTGTCTGTGTTTCTATGTATATATCTGTGTGTCTCTGTATATGACAGTTTGTATAAGTGTCTGTGTCTATATGTGTTTGTATCTATCTGAGTGTATAGCACAGCGGGTAGGGCATTTGCCTTGCACGCTGCCGACCCAGGGTCGATTCCTTCGCCCCTCTTGGAGACCCCAGCAAGCTACCGAGAGCATCTCACCCACACGGCAAAGACAGGCAAGCTGCCCATGACATATTCGGTATGCCAAAGACAGTAACAACAGGTCTCACAATGGAGGTGTTACTGGTGCCCGCTCAAGCAAATCGATGAACAATGGGAGGAGAGTGCAGTGGCTGTGTGTGTGTACATGTGTGTCTCTCTGCATGTGTGGATATGCATCTGTGTGTGTCTGAGTGTGCTATTGATGTCTGTGTTTCATGATTGGGCACATGTGTATCTGTATCTATATGTGTGTTTGTGTGTACATGGGTGTGAGTCTGTGTATATGTCTGTGTTGGGTGTGAATATGTGTCTGTTATAAGTCTGAGTTTGCCTATGTCTGTGTGCACATATTTGTGTCTGTGTGTATATGTGTCTGTGTGTGTTGGTGTAACTGTATGTGCGTGTTTTTGTGTCTGTATTTTTGTGTGTCTCTCTGTGTGCATGTGTTTGTGTATATTCTGTGTATACATGTCTGTGTTCACATGTTTGTGCCGCTGAATATGTATTGTATCAGTGTGTCTATGATGTACTTGTGCATATGCCTCTGTGTGTCTGTGTGTGCGTGTATCTGCTTATATATCCATATGTCTGTGTGAGTCTCTGTGTATACAAGTGTGTATGTCTGTGCATACTTCCGTGTGTCTGTGTGTGCATGTATGTGTCTATGTATCTGTCTGTTTCTACGTCTATTTGTGTGTCTGCGTGTATCTCTGTATGTGTGTCTCTTTTGTGTGCATGTGCATTTGTTGTATGTCAGCATTATTGTGTGCATACAGTGTCTATGAGTTTCTGTATGTATCTGTGTCTCTCTTCACATATGCATCTGTGTATATGTCTGTGTGGGTGTCTGTATGTCTGTGCATGAGTGTATGTCTGTGAATACGTGTCTCATTGGGTGTGGGATTGTACAACTGTGTGTGTGCACACATGGGTGTGTTTCTGTGTGTAAGTCTGCATGTGCATCATGTGTCTCTGTGTGTCTATCTAAATGTCTATGGGTTCATGTGTCTCTGCTCCTATGTGTCTGTGTATGTTTGTGTCTCTGTATGTCAGTGTGCACATACGTCCGCATATGTCTGTGTTATATATCTGTTTCTCTGTGTCTGTGTCTATGTCTCTCTGTATATGCGCATGTGTGTGAGTTTATGTAGACATCTTTGTTGTGTCTTGCGTGTGTGGGTGTGTCTGTGTGTGACTGTGAATGTGTATATGCTTGTGCCTGTGTATCTCTGTGTGTCTCCGTGAATGTGTCTATGTTGTGCCAGTGTATGTCTGTGTGTATTTGTGTGTGTGCGTATCTGCGTTGTGTATATACTATGTGTGACTGTGTGCATTTGTCTATCTGTGTGTGTCTGTTTATGTCTGTGTATGTCTAGGTGAGCATGTGTGTGTGCACTGTGTGTGTTTCTATATATGTCTGTATTGTTTCTCTGTGCTCATGTATTTTACGTGGAAGTCTGTGTCTCTGGACGTGTGTGGGGAATGTTTTTCTGTGCATATGTCTGTGTGACTACCTGTTTGTGTGTCTGTGTACATAAGTGTATGACACTGTGTGTGTGTCTGTGTGCACTTGTGTATTTGTAACTTTGAATCTCTAGAAGTATGTGTGTTGATGTGTGTGTCTGAGTGTCTGAGATTCTGTATTTATGTCGGTGTAAGTGTATGTACGTGTCTGTGTGTGCATGTCTGTGTCTCTTTGTGTGCACGCATGCTCCGGGTGTGTCTGAGGATGTCGGTGTCTCTGTGTGTGAGCGTGCCTGTATGTGACTGTGTCTGTGTCTATAACCGATTGTGTCTACCTTATGTCTGTTCGTGTCTGTTTGGGCATAGGTTGTATGTCTGTGTATACATTTATGTGTGTCTATGTGTGATTGTGTCTGCACGTGTTATGTATATATTATGTGTCTCTTTGTATCTGTGTACATGTTTGATTGTGTTGTGTGTCTGTTTATGTCACTGTGTGTATATGTCTGTGTGTATATATGTCTTTATGCCTGTGTGCATGTGTATACGCCTGTTTGTGTCTTTGTGTTGCACTAGATGTGTCCTGTGTATGCTTGTGTATCTATCTCTGTGTATATTTGTGTGTATATGTGTGTCTATATGTGCATGTGTGAGCCTGTCTGTACATCTGTTTGCCTTCGTGTGCACAGGTAGATCAGAGTCTATATCTGTGTATGTATCTGTCTGCGTTTGTGTAAATCTCTGTTTGTGTATCTTCGTGTGTCTGTGTACATGTCTGAGTGTGTCTGTGTGTATATATGTATCTGTGTATATTTCTGTGTGCACATGTGTATATGTCGTTCAAGTCTGTCTGTGTGCATAGGGGTTTGTGACTGTTGTATCTCTGTGAATACAGTCCATGTCTCTATGTATGTGTGTTTGTGTATATATATTTAGTGTCTGTGTGTGCATGTGCGTGACTATCTGTGTATGTCTCTGTGTGTCTGTGTGTCTACCTATGTATGTGTCTTTGTATGTTTGCTGTCTGTGTGTTCTGGGCATATGTCTATGTGCATGATATGTGCATGTCTGAGTGTATGTTTGCCTGTGTTCGTATGTTTACTATATGTGTATGTCTATATGCGTCTCTCCATATGCCAGTGTACCTCTGTGTGTGCACCTGTGTTTGTGTGTTTCTCAGTGTGTGCATGTATTTCTGTGTGTATGTGTGTCTCTGCATGTCTTTGTATGTCTCCATTTATGTGTATGTGATTTGTGTCTGTGCATATATCTGTGTGTATCTCTGTGCATCACTGTGTATACGTCTATGTGTCTCTGTATATGTATTTGTGTGGCAGTGTGTGCGTGTGTGTGTTGCTATTTGTGTGTATATGTGTCTGTGCATGTCGTCGCCTGTCTCCATTTATGTGTATGTGATTTGTGTCTGTGCATATATCTGTGTGTATCTCTGTGCGTCAGTGTGTATACGTCTATGTGTTTAAGTGTCTGTGTTTACGTGTCTGTTTGCATTTATCTGTGTGTCTCTGTGTATACGATTCTGTCTCTATGTGCATGTGTGTATGCCTGTGTGTGCCAATAATCTGTGAGTCTGTGTGCGCACGTGTGTTGACACATGTGTCCACGTATATTTATATGTCTCTGGGTATGTATGCACATGCAAGTGTATTTGTGTGCATGTGTGTCTGTACGTTTATGTGTGTATGTGTGTTTGTATATCTGTGTGTATAAGTATGTCTATATGTCTGTGTGTCTCTATATATGTCCGTTTGTATCTCCACGTCTTTGTTTGTATACGTGTCTGTGCATATTTTTGTGTATCTCTATATGTCTGTGTCTGTGTACTTGCTTGTGGGTGTTTGTCTATGTCTGTTCTATATGTGTGCATGTGTCTGTGCACACGTGTGTCTGTGTGCCTGCATGTGAACAGTGTTTGAGTCTGTGCATATGTCTGTGTGTCTGTATTTGCATTTGTATATATGTCCATGTGTGTCTGTGTGTGCATCTGTATATCTGTGTTTGTGCATGTGTCTGTTTTGGCTTGTGGATGAGTGTCTGTATGTTTGTGTATGTCTGTGTCTGTATTTTCATTCTTGTGTATGTCTCCCTCTCTGTGTCTGCCTATGAGTGTCTTTAATTATGTCTGTGTGTACGTCTCTGGGTATGTGTAAATGTCTCCGTGTCTGTATGTCTGTGTGTCTGTGTTTATCTGAGTATATGTCTTTATGTCTATGTAGGTGCATATGTGTGCCTGTGTGTCTGTGTATACATATGTTTGTGTGTCTGTGTGTGTGCAAGTGAGACTCAGTCTGTTTCTATGTGTGTAAGTGTGCTATTTGGGTATGGCTACATCTGTGTTCATGTGTGTGTCTGTGTCTCTGTGTGTATGCACGTGCATGTGCCTGTGTATATGATTGTGTGTCGGTATGTGTCAGTCTTTGTGGGCATATGTGTTCATGTTTCTGCGTGTGTGGGTTTTTGTGTATACATCTGTGTCGATATATCTCTGTGTGCAGGTGGATCTGTGTGTGTATATTTTTTCCTGTGACTGTGTGCATGTGTTTGTTTATATCTTTGTGTGCGTGTGTCTAGGTCTATGTGTTTGCATATGTGTACGTCTGTGTATATACCTGTGTGTAGCAATCTGTGTCTGTGAATATGCCAGTGTGCGTGTCTGTGTCTGCATGTGACAGTGTGTTGGGATACAGGTCTGTATGTGCCTGTGTGTCTATCTTTATGCTATGTTTGTCTTAATATCTGTGTTTACGTCCGTGCACCTGTGCATATGTACATGAGTTTTTGTGTGCTTGTGTATATGCATGTGTGTCTTTGTTTCTGTGTATATGTTTGTGTGTACATTGTGTCCCCTGTGTCGACATTTCTCCGTGTGCCCGTGTATATGTTTGTGTGTACATTGTGTATTCTATGTGAACATTTCTCTGTGTGTCTGTGCCTATGTGTGTGTTCAAGAGTGTGCATGTTTCTCTGTAGAAGTCTGCATGTGTGGTATTGGTTGTGTGTTTGTGCATGTCTATTTTTGTCCAGGTGTGCAGGTGTGTGTCTGTGTGTCTGTCTATGATCATGTATGTGTCTGTGGATATGTGTGTTTCTTTGTCTATGTCTGTGTGTCTCTGTGTTTAGGTGTGTGTCTGTGTCTGTACATGTCTGGGTAAGTGTGTGTATCCTGAACTGTGCGTCTGTGTATATGTGTGTATATGTGTGTCTGCATGTGCATTTGTGTGTCTGTATGTCTGTTCTGTGTATGCATGCATATCTTTCTGTCCGTGTATGCATGTTTGTGTGTCTTTGTATATATCTCTGTCAGAGTGTGCCTGTGTACATGTCTGTTGTGTATGTTTCTTCCAAATATGTGTCTTTCTCTCTGCTCTGTGAATCTATGTGCACGTGTGTGTATCTGTGTCTATGTTTGTGTTAGTATGTTGTGTGTGCATTGGGTACGAGTCTCTGTATATATCTGTATCTCTGTGTTTCTTAGTGTATGTCTAGGTCTCTGTCTGTGCTGTGTATATGTCTCTGAGTGTGCCTGACTGTCTTTGTGTATATCTTTGTGTGTGCATAAAAATATGTGCATGTGTGCTTCTCTGTGTATATCTATACGTCACTGTGTCTGTGTCTGCATGTGTGTGTGTCTGAATATGTCTGTGTGCCCCTGTGTGTATGTTTATATGTATCTGTGTGTATGCATGTGTGTCTGTGCATGTCAGTGTGTGCACATTTCAACAAGTATATGTCTATGTGCTTATGTAAATACGTGTATATTTGTGTGTACATGTGTGCACTTCTCTGTTGTGTATGTGTCTGGGTGTATACGTCTCTGCATCTCTGTGTCTATATCTGTACGTGTGTGTACGTGTGTCAGTGTGTGCATCTGTCTGTGTTTTTGTGCATTTGTGTGTCTGTGTATATATATGTGTATGTGTGTGTATCTGCATGTCGTGTGCTTCTATATATTGTAAACATCTGTTTCTCTTTTTGTGTGTCTGTGCCTGTGTTTATGTCTATGTTTGCATATCTGCATGTTTGTGTGTCTGTGTATATGAATGTGTGTATGTCTATGCATATATCTCTAACTATATGTCTGTATCTCTGTGTCTGTGATTGTTTCTGTGTGTGCGCCTGTATATGCCTGTGATTATATGTGTGTATATGTGTGCATGTATGTGCATCTATGTGTCTGCGTATGTCTGTGTATATCTCTCTGTGTCTATATCGGTCTGTCAATGTGTGTCTGTGTTCTGTGCATAATCGGTGTCTCTGTATGTGTGTGTGTGTGAGTCTGTATGCCAATTCTGTGTGTTTCTGTATATGTCTGTGTGCTTGTGTGTGTGTGTTGTGTGTATCTGTGTAGAAGCCTGTGTCTCTGTATCATTGTATCTCTATATTTTTCTGTGTCTTTGTGTCTATGTCTGTGTGAGTCTGTGTCTGTATCTCCCTGTGATTCTGTATGTGTCTTGGTATATGCCTGGATGTGTGCGTGCATTGGTTTGCCTGTGTATATATGTTTGTGTGTCTTTGTGTGTCTACCTGTATGTCTGTGTGTCTATGTATCTGTAGATTTCTCACTGTGTCTGTCTTTTGTGTCTGTGTGTGTGCATGAATATGTCTCTGTATATGTCTTTGAATCTATGTATAAATCTGTGTATCTATGTGTGAGTCTGTGTCTCAGTGTGTGCACATGTGTGTGACCCTGTGTGTATATGTCTATTGACTGTGCTTATGTATGTCTGCTGTCTTTGTAAACATGTGTATCTGTATGTTTGTGCACATCTCTCTGCATCTCCGTATGTGTCTGTGCATGTGTGTGTCTGTTTATAGATCTGTGTGTCTGAGTATGAGACTCTTCATGTGCGTCTGTGTATATGTCTGTGTCTCTGTGTGTGGCTGAGCATATGTATATGTCTGTGTTGTGTGCGTGTGTGTTTCTGTGTGCCTGTACCTGTCTATACATCTGTCTGTATGTATGTGTATGTCTGTGTGCACATCTCTATGTATGCATGTGTCTGTGTATATGTCTGGGTGTGCATGTGTGTCTGTTTACACAGGTAAGTGGATAACTACTGTCTGTGTTTGTATGTCTGTGTCTGAGTCTGTATGCCTTGTGTGTGCATGTGTGTCTGTCTGTATATATGCCTATATGTCTCGCAGTGTGTGCACGTAGGTGTGTGTTGGTGTCTATATCTGTGTGCGCGCAAGTGTGTGTGTCTGAATATGTCTGCGTGTGTCTTCATGTCTGTCTGTGCATACATGCCATATATGTCGGTCTGTGAATGTCTCCATGTGTGCATATGGTTGTTGTCTGTGTGCATGTATCTGTGTGTTCCTGTTTATATGTCTGTGGGTGTCTATGTGTATGTCTGTCTGCTTGTGTGCATTGTATGTCGGTGTATGGCTGTATCTATCTGTGTGTCTGTGTACACGCCTGTGCGTGTCTCTGTGTGTTTGCATATGCCTCTGAGTGCCTGTGTATATGCACGTGTATCTGTTTGCGTCTGTGTGTTTGTATATGTCTGACTGCGTGAGCATGTGTCTATATCTATGTGTGTGAATATATATGTTTGTGTCTCCATGGGCAAGCATGTGTTTGTATGTCTTCAGTGTGTCTGTGTGTGGCTGTGTGGCTATGTGTGCATATGTGTATATGTCTGTATATATGTCTTGGTATGTGTGTTTCTGTGTATAATCTGTGTGCGTATGTATTTCTCGATTGTGCACGTGTCTGTGTGTTTGCTTAATTCTCTCTGTATCTGTGTGTCCATAGTCTGTGTGTAAATTTGTGTGTTGGTGTGTGAACATGAGTGTTTCTCTGCATACGTGCATGCGTCTCTGTATGTATCTCAGTGTGTGTATACTTGTCTGAGTCTGTGTGTGTCTCTGTATATTTGTGTATGTCTCTGTATGTACGGCTCTTTATGAGTCTGTGTGTGTAACTCTGCCTATGTGTGATGATGTGTTTGCTTTGGGTATGTGCCTATGTATCTGTGTATGCAATGGGTGTGCCTGTGTCTATATTTATGTGTCTATGTGTCCATGTGTTTGTACATATGTACGTGGCTGTGTCTCTATGTGTACGTGTGGTTGTGTGCCTATGTATATGTCTGTGAGTCTGTATGCATCTGTGTGTCCATGCATATGGATGTGGGTATATCTCTGTGTACTGTGCGCGTGTCTGTGTATGTCTGTGTATCTGTATGTCTCGTTGTGTGTCTATGTCTGTGTCTGTGTATGCTTGCATGTTTTGGCATATGTATGGTTCTGTACAGGTCTCTCTGTGTGTATGCATCTGTGTCTGTATATGTCAGTGTGTGTGGATCTGTATCTGTGTGTTGCTGTGTATATGTCTGTATTTGTATGTTTGTGTATCTGTGGCGCTGTAGACATATGTATGTGTGTGTGCATGAGTCTGTGTACATGTCTATATATGTACATATGTATGTATCTGTGTGTGGCATTGCATGTGTCTCTGTGTACATGAGTGCATGTCTGTGTGACTGCATATATATGTCTGTTTTGTCTGTATATATGTCTGTGTCCTACCGTATGTGTCTGTATGCATGTGTCCTGTATCTGTGGTGTGTCTTTGTATGTCTGTGTCTATATCTTTGTCTGTGTCCATGCATGCATCTCTGCATGTCGGTGTGTAAGTCTGACCTTGTCTCTGTGTGTCTAAGTGCTTATATGCCTATTGTCTGTATGCATTTGTGTGTCTATGTAAATGTCTTGGCGTGTATCTGTGTAAATATAAGCGCATCTGTGTGTATCTGTGTATATCTCTATGTTTGCATATGTCTGAGGGTTTGTGTGTACACTTGAGTCTATGCACGTCTGTATTTATGTCTGTGTTCATGTTGTATATCTGCATATATCTGTGTGTGTGTCTGTGTATCAGTGTATATATTATCTGTTGTCAGAGGTCTGCATCTACGTGTTTTTGTATATGTCTCTATGTTATGTTTGTGTGTGCATGTGTCTGTCTATGTCTATTTGTATTTGTGTGTGCATGTGACTGTGTGTCTGTATGTGTGTGTCTGTTGTGTCTCTGTATATGTCCCTCCGTGAATGTCTGTCTGCATGCATGTATAAATGTCTGTGTGTCTGTCTACATGTCTGTGTCTTGTGTATATGTCTGTTTAGGATTGCGTGGTTGTGTCTATGTGTCTAAGTATATATGTCTACATCTGTATATGTGTACACTTCTATATCTGTGTGCACATATATACATGTCTGTGCATCTATACACATGTAGCCTGTGTCTGTATACATGGGTGTCCACCGAAGTATCTTTTGTGTGTGTGCATGTGTCTGTTTTGTGTATGTCTTTGCGTGTTTGTATATGTCTGTAGGTATGTCTCTGTGTATGTGTTTGGTAAGACTGCATCTGTCTATAAGTCTGTGTGTGCCTGTGTCCATGTGTGTGCATGTGTATATACTTTTCTCTATATGTCTGTGTCTGTATGCCTGTGTTGTATGTCTTCTCTGTGAATGTGTATGTCTCTGTGTGTTCATGTGTGTATCAGTGTACGTGTTCGTGTGCCTGTGTTTCTATCTGTGCCAAATAAGTACCGTTTTAGGAATTGGATCTCATGTAGATCTATTTTTCCTCCACAGCCAGGAGAGATGTTCTATATTACTGCGGTTCTAACTCAAACCATTTAGTGTTCTTATCTTAGCAAATTAAAGTTCCAACACATTTAAGATATTAAGAATCACCCAAAGCTTTGTGCCACCTAGTAAACTATTTTCACGCCGAAGAGGACCTACCTTGAGATGTCAATCTGGCTAGGTTGCAAAGTGTGTGGAGCGTGCACTCTGCTTTTCTCTCCGAGCAGGTGAGCGGGCATCGCCCCGTCGGAGTGAGGAAGGGCAAGGAGGAGCCGGTTGCTCTGCAGTGCTCCCCATTCTGAGCGCTGAGAAGCTCAGCGCGTCTCCCCGCTCCTCCATGCTGAGGGTACTTGCCCCTTGGTGGTAGCCTCAGCTCTACTCAGCCCCATCCCAGGCCAGGCTCCTCCCCCATCTTAAGCACCACTGTGCTCTCCAGCCAAGCAGCAGAATGGCTGAGGACCAGGGGGAGAGACGGGGCGGGGGCTTGGTGGAGGCACCCGCATAGCAGAGACAGCCCTGGGCTCACTCCCCGTGAGCCCCAAATCCAAACACCTCCAACACTGGGATTGAGACATCGGGGGCGAGGCCAGAGACTGAGGATAGTGGGCGGGCATTGGTCTGGCACAAGGCCCATCCATGTTCCACCCCGTACCTGCCCCCAGCCCCCAGGAGTAACTCCCGAGAGAACAGTCAGAGGTGACCCTGAGCAACACCGGGGCTGGTGCCAAACTTGAAAGTACTTCGATCAACTCCTAGGGGAGGGGGTGGGAGGGATCAGTAGCTGTGTTAAAGCCTCTAGGCCGCAGGCAGCAGACCCCAGGACTGCCCGCCTCTCCCCGAGGACTGCACAGATTTTTGCTCACCGTCAGCAGCCCCCACTGCAGGGGCCGGGCGGACTGGGACCTGGGAGCCGGATTCGGCGTGGAGAAATCAAACCCAGGGGCTGGGAGGGACTCAAGGGGGTGACTGAGCACGGCACAGCCACGGCTCATCCTGAACCTGACGGAAACTGAGCGACTCCAGGTAAGGGACAGCAAGGACTAAGGTGGGTCACATCAAAGATAGAGTACAAACCTGTGTCACACAGGAAAAGTCTCTGAGGTCGCGGTCACAAAGTCAGGTACGAGGACTCTGAGTTGCCTGTGGGGAGAGGCCTATGGTGAGACCAATTTCTTTTCTGAGATCACGCTGGAATGCAGGGACATGGACACAGAGTTGAGGTCACAATGTGGAGACCGAGGGCTCTGTTTCAAATTAGTGTTGGTCTAGGGTGAGCAGGGCCATGACAAGAAGCTCTGATGTGGGGTTAAAAGAACAGGGGCATGCTTCTGTTAGCTGTCACCCAAGACAGGACGGCAGATTCTGAGCTAGGGAAGCAGGCAGAGGCCTGGGTTCGGTCACAGTAACACACACAGGACAGGGTCACACAAGTGGGACAAAGGTTTGTGAGGTGGGGCACACTGACAGACGTGCGTCACTGGGAGTGTCCGACCAGCAGCGATAGGGACTCTGGCAGGGCTCACCCACGCAGGAATAAGGGCTTTTGTGATGACGGTGACAGGGACTGAAGAGGGTCACACAGACACGGAGAGGGACTCTGACATGGGGTCACACTTGCTGGTCTGGAAGATCGTAGGTGGGTAACAGTTCTTCTCTGGGCATCACAGGCAACTCTAAAGTGGACAAAGAAGCCGGGACAAGCAACACGGATTGAATCACAAACATAAGGGACAGTGGGCTGTGACGTGAGGTCACACAAGCAGGGATGGAGGGGACTGTGAGGTGATGTTATACAGAGGGCTCTGAGGTGAGGTCACACAGGCAGAAACCTGGGCTCTGAGCTGAAGTCACACAGGCAAGGAGAGGGGGATACGAGGTGAGGTCACACTGGCAAGGACCAGGTCTCTGAAGCAGGTCAGTGCAAGAGACAACGGCTCTCATGTGGGGGGTCTTTGTGGGGTCACAGAGTCAGGAACAAGTAGGTCTTAAGTGAGGTCACAAAGGCATGCACCGGGACATCTGAGGTGGCGTCCCTTGTACTCAGGTGGGGGGCGCTGAGGTCAGCTCATGTAGGCAAGAGTAGTGACTCTGTTGTGGCCTCACAGGCAGGGGTTGGGGCGTTGGTGTGGGGTCAAAGAGGCAGGACAGGGAGCTTTTAGTTGAGGTCACACAGGCAGGGAAAAGGGGCACTGATGTGGGGCCACACAGCAGGGACACGGGTGTCTGAGGTGGGGAAGCACACTGGGCACGATGCGGTTCCCAAGACAAGGGAACACAGTCCTGGGGCTGCTCCACACAAGGCAAGCGCCCAACCCCCTGGGCTGGCTCAGGAGGGACTTGTGAAGGGCCATTGTCAACAGCCATTCAAACTGCAAACTCTGATACTTGCAGGCTGCACAGAACTGTATTGCAAGAGACCAAAAGAGGAGTACCCCACAAACTGACAGGAGGAAGGTGTGGATGGATCACGGGGGAAGCTGGCCTAAGGCTCCCTCAGGGAAGTTTCTGATACAAGTAATCAATGCGCCAAGTTGCCTTGCAGTGGGAAAGACTCCGAGCTTTTTCTTGACAGGGACAGGACCGTGTTCTTTAAAAAAAGTCTTTTGGACCGCAGAGATAATACAGCTGGGAGAGTGTTTGCCTTGCATGAGGAAACCTGGGTTCAGTCCCTGGCATTCCATCTGGAACCCTGAGCACCTCTAGGAATGATTCCTGAGGGCAGATCCAGGAGTCAGCCCTGAGCACCACTGGGTGCCACCCCAAATGAAAAACAAACAAAAAATTGACAGACATTAACTCAGAAGGTGACCTTCTTTGGAAATAGGGTACCCAGTTCTCTTCAACAGCCTGGGAGTTCCTCTAACCAGTCATGGGTGTTGGCATCTGTGCGGTGTAGGTGTATGTGTGTGTGTTCTGACATTCTCAACCTCAAGGTAAAAGAATGGCAAGTCTATTATACTCTCTTTGTTATAAATACAGGTATTTCCTAAATTCTTGCTGATGAGAAACTACTTATTCTATATTAAAATATTGTTTTTTCCTCCAATTCTTCACAGTAATACAATGGACACCCAAAACCATGCAACGTAGGACCCCAGGAGAGAGAACAGAGGAGTGTGGGGCCCAAAAGAGAGACAGAGAGAGAAAGAGAGAGAGAGAGAGAGAGAGAGAGAGAGAGAGAGAGAGAGAGAGAACAGGCTTACTCTACGTGCCTTGCAGGAAGCTGACGCTACTTCAATCCCCAGCGCCACAGGCTCCCCCAAGCAGCCTGGGGTACAGTCCTGGAGGCTGGGAGTTACAACTAACCTTGGAGAACCCCCTAAGCCTCGCTCGGTGGTCTGGGTCATCCTTGGTACTGCAGGGCATGAGCCGTTACCACAGCCCCTTGTATTGAACTACTGGTCCACTTGGCAGAAAATCTCTGGGAAGCGGCCCCTGGGGCTTCTGAGTATAGTTCAGGAGGTTCCCCCACCCCACACCAACCTCCCACACAATAAGAACTGGCCACACCGCACTGCAAAACCGCCTTCACTATGTGAGGTACCGTCCTCCGCTCTTGCCAATTTGACACACTGCAATTACTGCAATTACTCTTCTTGGTATTTTACTAACAGGGCAAAAGGCTCCTGTTCTTTTTGAGCCTGATTCACAAGCCAGTGGGTGGAGTATTTTGGCTAGCTGAGGAGCTGGAACACCACCTTTACAGTTGGCGCAATGGTCTGAATGATATTGCCATCACCAGCAGACGCACAAATAAGGCCACATTCTGTGGCATGGGCCCAACCTGTGGCCCCTACCTGCCCCACCATCTCAGAAGCCAAAGGGAATGTCATGAGAAGCACCCCAGGGTGCTGAGTCATTTTCCCCAGATCTCTTTCAATGCACTTCCTCTGCAGGAGCCCACATGAGACTTCTGCCTCACAGGGGCACCTTGAAGTCATCTCACTTGGCTCAGCCTCAGCCTGTGGGTGTGTGGGGGCGGGAAGGGGAATATGCTTTGGGGAGGCACTAGGGATGGGGGAATATCAAGATGCAGAATCCAATAATGTCAAAGGAGACATATACATATTGAAATGTAAATTTGCGCCAGCTTTAGTGAAGTGGTGCAAGAAAAGAACGAAGGAGGGTCCAGAGTGATAGTATAGCGGGTAAGTGCCTTGCATGTGACCAACTGGGGTTTGATTCCTGGCATCCCATGTGGTCCCCCGAGTCCCCCAGGAGTGATTCCTGAGCACTGAGGCAGGAGTAAGTGCTGAGCACGGCCACCAAAGTGGAACAAAATTTAACAAACCTACCCAGCTGTGCTGAATTCACAGGGACCCTCAGCAGCACTGAAAGGAAGACAGCAGGGTGAGGCAGCTGTCAGATGCTCGGGACACACCCCGGTCTGGAAAGGTCTGGGGCAGATCTGGGGCTGGCGAGTCTCTGCGAGGCCTCTGGAAAGGGTGCGACACAGTTACCCAGACCGGCACTGTGGTTGGCTCAGAACGCCCAGGCACAGCCTTGTCACGGCGCAAGTCCTGGTTCTTTGTCCCTTTGTCCACAAACTGAAGGCTCAGAAACAGCACACGAGGGTTTTGACTGGAGTTCCAGAAGCTTAGGAGCCCAAGCTCAAGGTACTAGTAAGGGGTGTCCCCTGAGAGCCCTGCCTTGGCCAGCTGCTGGCCCTCACCCGTGGCAGGGGCTAAAGAGCTCCCTGGCTCTCTTCTGTTCTCTCTGTTGTTGTTCTGAGGCCGTACCCAGCAGTACACAAGGGTTACTCTGGGCAGTCTAGGGGATTGAACCCTGATAAGGCAAGTGCCTCACCCCTGTGCTCTCTCTCCAGCCCCTCACTGGGTTTCCTTCCAAAGAACACGATTCCATTCATGGGGACGCCAGGCTCGTGATCGCATCACCCTCCTAGCACATTCCCTCGATGATTTCATGGAAACTGAAGAATTTGGGGCCGAGCATTCATGGAGTCGCTGAGCACATTGCTGGCTATTGAATCCCCACTTTGTTTTGTTGGAGCCGCTGGACCCCGAGGGCCAAGCTGGGAGAGGGTTCTCTGGGTAGTGAGTCTGCCTGGCATCCACGAGACCTCGACTGGGACCCCAGTGCTGTGGCCTACACCAAGCGCATGCTGACAGTGCTCAAAACCCAGCCCTCTACACTCTTTCCAGCCAGCGCAGTGGAACACCAGCAACCAAGGGCTATAATCCTGGGGGGAGGGGGCATGGCCCAAGTGACAGACATTGCAGCAAGCCCTGTCAACATCACAAACAGAATGCATGGGAGTGCCACAAGGAAACAGGGTCGCTGGAATACATATGCAAGCACCTTCCCTGTGCCCAACACCTCCCACTCCCGTCACAAAGAGAACAGGGGGCTAGCATAGATCGGGCAGCAGGAGGGCTCTGACTGACTTTGCACACAGCCAACGGGTTTCAATTCCAGGCGCCCCAGAGGTCCCCCAAACATCCCTGAGTGCAGAGTCAGGAGGGACGTTTGAGCATTCCTAGCTGTAGCCCCAAAACAAAACAAAATGAAACAAATAGGAAGAGAAAAAAAATAAAAAGAGTAACAGACAGAAGTGGCAGGGGCAAAGGCACCACAGTATCTCGCCTCTACGGCAAAGCCACGAAAGCTACCCGTGACGTATTCGATATGCCAAACACAGTAACAACAAGTCTCAAAATGGAGACGTTACTGGGCCCAACAAGCAAATCGATGAACGGGAGGACAGCTAATAAATAATTTACAAAGTGTTAGACATTATCAGACTAATGACCTGAGCATTGCTAGGTGTGCCTAAGTATCTCAGCTGGAATGCGGTTCTCTGATGTATGCATTTGACAGTAATAAAGAGGAAACACACTTTAAGAAGTCTTAAATTTAAGCCAGAATAGAGGGCTCCGTGGGCGTGGGCAAATGTTTTGCATTGCCAAGTCCAGGGTCTATGACCACACCACCCTGAAGGCACCAATTTCATCTGGTCTCAGAAGCGAAGCCCAGGGTTCGAGTCCTGGCATCATGTGGTTCTCTGGGTCCACCGAGTGTGACTCAAATCCGGCCTCAAAATACTAACTGAAGTGGGGTCACACGAGCAGGGTCATGGGGATCTGAAGTGTGTCACCAAAGGTCATGTTCAAAGGTCCTTGTGGAGGTCACAGAGGCAAAAACATGGGGTCTGAGGGGTTGTGACAAAGGTAAGGGCACGGGTTTTTGAAGTAAGGTCAGGTAAGGGACAGCAAGGACTAAGGTGGGTCACATCAAAGATAGAGTACAAACCTGTGTCACACAGGAAAAGTCTCTGAGGTCGCGGTCACAAAGTCAGGTACGAGGACTCTGAGTTGCCTGTGGGGAGAGGCCTATGGTGAGACCAATTTCTTTTCTGAGATCATGCTGGAATGCAGGGACATGGACACTGAGTTGAGGTCACAAAGTGGAGACCGGGGGCTCTGGGTCAAATTAGTGATGGTCTTAAATAGGGTGAGCAGGGCCATGACAAGAAGCTCTGATGTGGGGTTAAAAGAACAGGGGCATGCTTCTGTTGGTTGTCACCCAAGACAGGACGGCAGATTCTGAGCTAGGGAAGCAGGCAGAGGCCTGGGTTCGGTCACAGTAACACACACAGGACAGGGTCACACAAGTGGGACAAGGGTTTGTGAGGTGGGGCACACTGACAGACGTGCGTCCCTGGGAGTGTCCGACCAGCAGCGATAGGGACTCTGGCAGGGCTCACCCATGCAGGAATAAGGGCTTTTTGAGAAAGAGTTCAGGATTGGGGTGTGTGTCTGTGTGAACGTATGCACAAAGGAAAGACTTCAGGATGTTTGCGGGATTGCATGGTGCAGCGCCCAGGGAGGTGTGTTTCTGTGTATGTACAATGGAAAGAGTTCAGGATTGGTTTGTGTGTCTGTGTGTGTGTGTGCGCACGCGCGCACAATGGAAAGCCTTCAGGATTGTCCCAGGATGGAAGTTTGCAGGATTGCATGGTGAAGTGCCCTGGGGACGGTGTGTGTGTTTGTGTGTGTGTTTGTGTGTGCAGTAAACACAATGGAAAGAGTTCAGGATTTGCTGCAGATGGGCAGTTTGCAGGGTTGCATGGTGCAGCACTGTATCTACAAAGATTATGTAGATACAGCCTCACCCTGGCCAGGCCTGGGGGTCAGGGGCCTCTGTTTCAAATCTGCTAAAGCATCAACGTTTCTATCAAGACAGTAATATCAAGCTTTAGGACTGCTGCCCCCAATGACCCCTGTGCTGTTGGCAAACTGGGATGCATTCCTTTGGGATCTTCGGGAATTCGGATCTCTGCAGGTGTTACTTGTTTTGGCATCTGGAATTCTGATCTCAGCAGATGTTATTTTTCTCTACCCTCTCTCCAACCTTCCCCAAAGTTCCATAAAAATCTAGGGAAAATAATAAAATAAGAACGGGGAGTGGGGGCAAGTACCTTGGGCCTTATTCGTGTTTCTGGTCAAGGAATAAAGATTATAAAAATTGGCACCAATATAGCCATAGCAGATGCATCCTCAGGGGTCAGTTACGGGTCTGTTGTAGCTTTGTGTCTCTCGTGACACTATTGGGTCCAGGTGAGAGAGGAGAAAGAAAATGTTCCCTGCAAAGGTGTGTGTGTGTGTATGTGTGTATGTGTGTGGAAGGGGCAAGGAGTTGGCAGCTGGGGGCTTCCCAGAGAGTCTTAGTTATTAATTGGGCAGCCTGGGGATGATATTCCCCTGGGGATGACATTCCCCTGGGGATGACACTCCCGTGGGCATGACAGCTTGTAGCAAAAGATATCAGTTTCAGAAACGTGCCTATGTGTCTCTGTTTATATAAGTGAGTGCTCTGTGTGTGTGTTGTCTGTGAATATGTCTTATTTTTGTGTGTCTAACTATATGTCTGTGCATATGGGTGTACTGTCGATGTGAGCAGTCTGTGTCGCTGAATGAATGTATATCTGTGTATAAATATCTGTGTGTATCTGCATGTGTCTGTGTGTCCATATAAATATCTGTGTCTGTGTTCCTTTGTGTACGTCTGTAGGTCTTTGTACGTGTGTGTCTGTGTAAATGTCAGTGTGTGTGCCTATGTTTCTATGGTTTCTATGGTTAGCTCTGTCTGTGTGTCAGTGTATAAGTCTGTGTGTATATTTGTGTGTGTCAGAGTCCGTGTGTATATATGTCTGATGTCTATGCTAATGTGTCTGTGTGTGCATGTAGGTGTGCTGTGTGTATGATTGTTTCTCTGTGTATAAATGTATGTGTGTCTGTGTATACGTTTGTGCATATATCTGTGTCTTGTGTTTACACCATGTGTGTCTGTGTATATATCGGCATGTCTCTGTATGTGTGCATGTGTGTCTGAGTCTGTGTATTTGTCTGTTCTATGTGTGTCTAAATTTGTAAATGTGTATTTCTGTGTTTACATTTGTGTGTCTCTGCATGTGGGTGTTTATGCATTTGTTTTGTGTGTCTGTGTTGGTATACATTCGTTTATAAGGCGTGCATGGTGTATGTGTCTAGTTGATAGTGTCTGTGTTTCTATGTATATATCTGTGTGTCTCTGTATATGACTGTTTGTATAAGTGTCTGTGTCTATATGTGTTTGTATCTATCTGAGTGTATAGCACAGCGGGTAGGGCATTTGCCTTGCACGCTGCCGACCCAGGGTCGATTCCTTCGCCCCTCTTGGAGACCCCGGCAAGCTACCGAGAGCATCTCACCCGCACGGCAAAGCCAGGCAAGCTGCCCATGACATATTCGGTATGCCAAAGACAGTAACAACAGGTCTCACAATGGAGGCGTTACTGGTGCCCGCTCAAGCAAATCGATGAACAATGGGAGGAGAGTGCAGTGGCTGTGAGTGTGTACATGTGTGTCTTTCTGCATGCGTGGATATGCATCTGTGTGTGTCTGAGTGTGCTATTGATGTCTGTGTTTCATGACTGGGCACATGTGTATCTGTATCTATATGTGTGTTTCTTTGTGTGTACATGGGTGTGAGTCTGTGTATATGTCTGTGTTGGGTGTGAATATGTGTCTGTTATAAGTCTGAGTTTGCCTATGTCTGTGTGCACATATTTGTGTCTGTGTGTATATGTGTCTGTGTGTGTTGGTGTAACTGTATGTGCGTGTTTTTGTGTCTGTATTTTTGTGTGTCTCTCTGTGTGCATGTGTTTGTGTATATTCTGTGTATACATGTCTGTATTCACATGTGTGTGCCGCTGAATATGTATTGTATCAGTGTGTCTATGATGTACTTGTGCATATGCCTCTGTGTGTCTGTGTGTGTATCCATATATACATACATACAGACATATCCGTATCTGCTTATATATCCATATGTCTGTTTGAGTCTCTGTGTATACAATTGTGTATGTCTGTGCATACTTCCGTGTGTCTGTGTGTGCATGTATGTGTCTATGTATCTGTCTGTTTCTACGTCTATTTGTGTGTCTGCGTGTATCTCTGTATGTGTGTCTCTTTTGTGTGCATGTGCATTTGTTGTATGTCAGCATTATTGTGTGCATACAGTGTCTATGAGTTTCTGTATGTATCTGTGTCTCTCTTCACATATGCATCTGTGTATATGTCTGTGTGGCTGTCTGTATGTCTGTGCATGAGTGTATGTCTGTGAATACGTGTCTCATTGGGTGTGGGACTGTACAGCTGTGTGTGTGTGCACACATGGGTGTGTTTCTGTGTGTAAGTCTGTATGTGAATCATGTGTCTCTGTGTGTCTATCTATATGTCTATGGGTTCATGTGTCTCTGCTCCTATGTGTCTGTGTATGTTTGTGTCTCTGTACGTCAGTGTGCACATACGTCCACATATGTCTGTGTTATATATCTGTTTCTCTGTGTCTGTGTCTATGTCTCTCTGTATATGCGCATGTGTGTGAGTTTATGTAGACATCTTTGTTGTCTACATCTTTGTGTCTGTGCGTGTGTGGGTGTGTCTGTGTGTGACTGTGAATGTCTATATGCTTGTGCCTGTGTATGTCTGTGTGTCTCCGTGAATGTGTCTATGATTGTGCCACTGTATGTCTGTGTGTATTTGTGTGTGTGCGTATCTGCGTTGTGTATATACTATGTGTGACTGTGTGAATTTGTCTATCTGTGTGTGTCTGTTTATGTCTGTGTATGTCTAGGTGAGCATGTGCGTGTGCACTGTGTGTGTTTCTATATATGTCTGTATTGTTTCTCTGTGCTCATGTATTTTACGTGGAAGTCTGTGCCTCTGGACGTGTGTGGGGAATGTTTTTCTGTGCATATGTCTGTGTGACTACCTGTTTGTGTGTCTGTGTACATAAGTGTATGAGTCTGTGTGTGTGTCTGTGTGCACTTGTGTATTTGTAACTTTGAATCTCTAGAAGTATGTGTGTTGATGTGTGTGTCTGAGTGTCTGAGATTCTGTATTCATGTCGGTGTAAGTGTATGTACGTGTCTGTGTGTGCATGTCTGTGTCTCTTTGTGTGCACGCGTGCTCCGGGTGTGTCTGATGATGTCTATATCTCTGTGTGCGAGCGTGCCTGTATGTGACTGTGTCTGTGTCTATAACCGATTGTGTCTACCTTATGTCTGTTCGTGTCTGTTTGGGCATAGGTTGTATGTCTGTGTACACATTTATGTGAGTCTATGTGTGATTGTGCCTGCACATGTTATGTATATATTATGTGCCTCTTTGTATCTGTGTACATGTTTGATTGTGTTGTGTGTCTGTTTATGTCACTGTGTGTATATGTCTGTGTGTATATATGTCTTTATGCCTGTGTGCATGTGTATACGCCTGTTTGTGTCTTTGTGTTGCACTAGATGTGTCCTGTGTATGTTTGTGTATCTATCTCTGTGTATATTTGTGTGTATATGTGTGTCTATATGTGCATGTGTGAGCCTGTCTGTACATCTGTATGCCTTCGTGTGCACAGGTAGATCAGAGTCTATATCTGTGTATGTATCTGTCTCCGTTTGTGTAAATCTCTGTGTATCTTCGTGTGTCTGTGTACATGTCTGAGTGTGTCTGTGTGTATATATGTATCTGTGTATATTTCTGTGTGCACATGTGTATATGTCGTTCAAGTCTGTCTGTGTGCATAGGGGTTTGTGACTGTTGTATCTCTGTGAATACAGTCCATGTCTCTATGTATGTGTGTTTGCGTATATATATTTAGTGTCTGTGTGTGCATGTGCGTGACTATCTGTGTATGTCTCTGTGTGTCTGTGTGTCTACCTATGTATGTGTCTTTGTATGTTTGCTGTCTGTGTGTTCTGGGTATATGTCTATGTGCATGATATGTGCATGTCTGAGTGTATGTTTGCCTGTGTTCGTATGTTTACTATATGTGTATGTCTATATGCGTCTCTCCATATGTCAGTGTACCTCTGTGTGTGCACCTGTGTTTGTGTGTCTCTCAGTGTGTGCATGTATTTCTGTGTGTATGTGTGTCTCTGCATGTCTTTGTATGTCTCCATTTATGTGTATGTGATTTGTGTCTGTGCATATATCTGTGTGTATCTCTGTGCGTCACTGTGTATACGTCTATGTGTCTCTGTATATGTATTTGTGTGGCAGTGTGTGCGTGTGTGTGTTGGTATTTGTGTGTATATGTGTCTGTGCATGTCGTCGCATGTCTCCATTTATGTGTATGTTATTTGTGTCTGTGCATATATCTGTGTGTATCTCTGTGCGTCAGTGTGTATACGTCTATGCGTTTAAGTGTCTGTGCTTATGTGTCTGTTTGCATTTATCTGTGTGTCTCTGTGTATACGATTCTGTCTCTATGTGCATGTGTGTATGCCTGTGTGTGCCAATAAATCTGTGTGTCTGTGTGCGCACGTGTGTTGACACATGTGTCCGCGTATATTTATATGTCTCTGGGTATGTATGCACATGCAAGTGTATTTGTGTGCATGTGTGTCTGTACGTGTATGTGTGTATGTGTGTTTGTATATCTGTGTGTATAAGTATGTCTATATGTCTGTGTGTCTCTATATATGTCCGTTTGTATCTCCACGTCTTTGTTTGTATACGTGTCTGTGCATATTTTTGTGTATCTCTATATGTCTGTGTCTGTGTACTTGCTTGTGGGTGTTTGTCTATGTCTGTTATATATGTGTGCATGTGTCTGTGCACACGTGTGTCTGTGTGCCTGCATGTGAACAGTGTTTGAGTCTGTGCATATGTCTGTGTGTCTGTATTTGCATTTGTATATATGTCCATGTGTGTCTGTGTTTGCATCTGTATATCTGTGTTTGTGCATGTGTCTGTTTTGGCTTGTGGATGAGTGTCTGTATGTTTGTGTATGTCTGTGTCTGTATTTTCATTCTTGTGTATGTCTCCCTCTCTGTGTCTGCCTATGAGTGTCTTTAATTATGTCTGTGTGTACGTCTCTGTGTATGTGTAAATGTCTCCGTGTCTGTATGTCTGTGTGTCTGTGTTCATCTGAGTATATGTCTTTATGTCTATGTAGGTGCATATGTGTGCCTGTGTGTCTGTGTATACATATGTTTGTGTGTCTGTGTGTGTGCAAGTGAGACTCAGTCTGTTTCTATGTTTGTAAGTGTGCTATTTGGGTATGGCTACATCTGTGTTCATGTGTGTGTCTGTGTCTCTGTGTGTATGCACGTGCATGTGCCTGTGTATATGATTGTGTGTCGGTATGTTTCAGTCTTTGTGGGCATATGTGTTCATGTTTCTGCGTGTGTGGGTTTTTGTGTATACATCTGTGTCGATATATCTCTGTGTGCAGGTGGATCTGTGTGTGTATATTTTTTTCCTGTGACTGTGTGCATGTGTTTGTTTATATCTTTGTGTGCGTGTGTCTAGGTCTATGTGTTTGCATATGTGTACGTCTGTGTATATACCTGTGTGTAGCAATCTGTGTCTGTGAATATGCCAGCGTGCGTGTCTGTGTCTGCATGTGACAGTGTGTTGGGATACAGGTCTGTATGTGCCTGTGTGTCTATCTTTATGCTATGTTTGTCTTAATATCTGTGTTTACGTCCGTGCACCTGTGCATATGTACATGAGTTTTTGTGTGCTTGTGTATATGCATGTGTGTCTTTGTTTCTGTGTATATGTTTGTGTGTACATTGTGTCCCCTGTGTCAACATTTCTCCGTGTGCCCGTGTATATGTTTGTGTGTACATTGTGTCCCCTGTGTCAACATTTCTCCGTGTGCCCGTGTATATGTTTGTGTGTACATTGTGTATTCTATGTGAACATTTCTCTGTGTGTCTGTGCCTATGTGTGTGTTCAAGAGTGTGCATGTGTCTCTGTATAAATCTGCATGTGTGGTATTGGTTGTGTGTTTGTGCATGTCTATTTTTGTCCAGGTGTGCAGGTGTGTGTCTGTGTGTCTGTCTATGATCATGTATGTGTCTGTGGATATGTGTGTTTCTTTGTCTATGTCTATGTCTGTGTGTCTCTGTGTTTAAGTGTGTGTCTGTGTCCGTATATGTCTGCGTAAGTGTGTGTATCCTGAACTGTGCGTCTGTGTATATGTGTGTATATGTGTGTCTGCGTGTGCATTTGTGTGTCTGTATGTCTGTTCTGTGTATACATGCATATCTTTCTGTCCGTGTATGCATGTTTGTGTGTCTTTGTATATATCTCTGTCAGAGTGTGCCTGTGTACTTGTCTGTTGTGTATGTTTCTTCCAAATATGTGTCTTTCTCTCTGCTCTGTGAATCTATGTGCACGTGTGTGTACCTGTGTCTATGTTTGTATTAGTATGTTGTGTGTGCATTGGGTACGAGTCTCTGTATATATCTGTATCTCTGTGTTTCTTAGTGTATGTCTAGGTCTCTGTCTGTGCTGTGTATATGTCTCTGAGTGTGCCTGACTGTCTTTGTGTATATCTTTGTGTGTACATAAAAATATGTGCATGTGTGTTTCTCTGTTATATCTATACGTCACTGTGTCTGTGTCTGCATGTGTGTGTGTCTGAATATGTCTGTGTCTCCTTGTGTGTATGTTTATATGTATCTGTCTGTATGCATGTGTGTCTGTGCATGTCAGTGTGTGTACATTTCAACAAGTATATGTCTATGTGCTTATGTAAGTATGTGTATATTTGTGTGTGCACGTGTGCATTTCTCTGTTGTGTATGTGTCTGGGTGTATACGTCTCTGCATCTCTGTGTCTATATCTGTACGTGTGTGTACGTGTGTCAGTGTGTGCATCTGTCTGTGTTTTTGTGCATTTGTGTGTCTGTGTATATATCTGTGTATGTGTGTGTATCTGCATGTCGTGTGCTTCTATATACTGTAAACATCTGTTTCTCTATATGTGTGTCTGTGCCTGTGCTTATGTCTATGTTTGCATATCTGCATGTTTGAGTGTCTGTGTATATGAATGTGTGTATGTCTATGTATATATCTCTCACTATATGTCTGTATCTCTGTGTCTGTGATTGTTTCTGTGTGTGAGCCTGTATATGCCTGTGATTATATGTGTGTATATGTGTGCATGTATGTGCATCTATGTGTCTGCGTATGTCTGTGTATATCTCTCTGTGTCTATATCGGTCTGTCAATGTGTGTCTGTGTTCTGTGCATAATCGGTGTCTCTGTATGTGTGTGTGTGAGTCTGTATGCCAATTCTGTGTGTTTCTGTATATGTCTGTGTGCTTGTGTGTGTGTGTTGTGTGTATCTGTGTAGAAGCCTGTGTCTCTGTATCATTGTATCTCTATATTTTTCTGTGTCTTTGTGTCTATGTCTGTGTGAGTCTGTGTCTGTATCTCCCTGTGATTCTGTATGTGTCTTGGTATATGCCTGGATGTGTGCGTGCATTGGTTTGCCTGTGTATATATGTTTGTGTGTCTTTGTGTGTCTACCTATATGTCTGTGTGTCTATGTATCTGTAGATTTCTCACTGTGTCTGTCTTTTATGTCTGTGTGTGCATACATATGTCTCTGTACATGTCTTTGAACCTATGTATAAATCTGCGTATCTATGTGTGAGTCTGTGTCTCTATTTCTGTGTCTCAGTGCGTGCGCATGTGTGTGGCCCTGCGTGTATATGGCACAGCGCCAGCAGGCGGCGGGCGGGGGCGCTCACCTCCGGCAGGGGCACGGCCGCTGAGCGATTGGCCCGCTGCCAGGGACAATGGGCAAGCCGGCCGCAGGGGCTCGTTTCCGGGTTCCGCTCAGTCCAGCAGCGGAGCCCAGCAGCGGAGACCCCAACGCCTTTGCACAGCGGAAAGCAGCACAGAGTCTCGCGAGCCGGCCCCTCCTGGCCACGCCCCCGGCACCACCCCTTTTCCCTTCTGGACCTATCCGAGGAGGCGCTCAGCGTGAGGAGGCGGGGCCTCGCGGAGGGTCGGCCCGGCCCCGTCTTTCGCGCAGGCCCGGAAGCCGGCCACAAGGGGGCGGGGCAGGGAAGCGATCCGAGCTCCTATTGGCCGGACGGAGCGCAGAAGCTGCGATGGGCATGCAGCGAGAACCCAGCACAAAATCTCGCAGCCGGCCCCTCCTGGCCACGCCCCCTGTCGCCACCCCTTTTCCCTTCTGGACCTATCCGAGGAGGCGCTCGGCGTGGGGAGGCGGGGCCTCGCGGAGGGTTGGCCAGGCCCCGCCTTCCGCGCTCGGCCATGTAGACCGGCCGCAAGGGGGCGGGTACGAAAGGGATCCGAGCGCCTATTGGCCGGGCGGAGCACGTGAGCTGCGAGGGGCGGGGCGCTCTTGAGTGCGGCCCCGCCGCCCCGCCGGTTTTCCTTGAGGAAAGGGACTTGGGGTAGGGCTGGGGCCATAGCAGAGCGGGTAGGGCGCTTGTTCTTGCACATGGCCAACAAGGGTTCAGTCCCTGGTACCCTACTTGGTTCCCTGATCTCGCCAAGGGGGATCCCTGAGCACAGAGCCAGGAGTAAGTAAGCCCTGAGCACGGCTAGATGTGACTGCTAATAATAATAAATTCAGGACACACGGCTTCAGAAGGCTCAAATAGGTCGGGTCAGGTTTGGTCCCTGGCCCTATTCAATGCAAGGAGTGCTCCCGTCACACCCGTCCTCAAGCCTAGAGTCGAGTATCCTTGCCCCATACAGCAAAATAAAGAGGAAGCAAAGTGTTAATATTGTAAGGAGGAGAGGAGGGAGGGAGGGAGAGAGAGATAGAGATAGATATATATATAGAGAGAGAGAGAGGGAGGGAGACAAATATATAGAGAGAGAGAGGGAGAGAGAGAGAGAGAGAGAGAGGGGGGGGCGCTGCAGAAGGTGGTGGTGGGAGGGAACCTGGGGACACTGGTGCCGGGAAATGTGCATTGGCGGAAGGATGCATGTTGGAACACCGTATGACTGAAACCCAATCAGGAACAGCTTTGTAAGGGTCTCTCTGACAGTGATGTAATTATTTTAAATCCTTAAAAAAGGAAAGACAAGAAACTATTAACACAGAAGGCTTCACCTGTAACAACCTGTAGTCATCTCTTATACAAGGCTTATACAAGGCATCTCTTAAAGGCTCCAGTGTAAGACACAACAATCTTCACACACTTTTTCCCTAAGGAAATCATTTTTGATCACTGTTAGTGAATTTTTCATAATAAACGATACGAAATAAATTATTTAGGGCCTTCTATGGGGGCAGGCTTGGATGGTGGTTGGAAACTTGGGAGATAATGGGGTGGGAAGGTGTACTGGTGGTGGGATTGCTGTTGGAATACTGACTCTAAGAAACCATTGTGAGTAGCTTTATAAAAAGAAAATAGAATGGAATAGGAAACTGCAACGGCTTGGCACTTGCGGGGAGACTGCCGGCTGGCTGTGGGCCACATGCCCCCCTCTGCTCCTCGGGATTCACTGAGTTCTCCCGTGCTCACTGTCTCGAACGCCTTTGTCAGCTCCTAGGGTCTCACATGTGGGGAGCCAGGCAGCAGCCATACTGTGTGGAATAAGTGGCCATCTAGCAGCAACTCCCTGCAGCTGCCCAGCTGACGTCAAAGCTGGGACACTGCGTGTCTGTCTCCTTGTCTCTCTCCAACACCCACCCCCACTGGACAGAGCTCAAGGGTGCCTTCGAAGTACTCCATAGTCCCCTGCCCTTCAGTTCTTCTCACTTCCTCTCGGCCCTGAACTCATCCTCCGCTTCTTTTCTTCTTCCTGCCACCACCTCCTGCTCGCCTGTTTTCTCCCAACTCCTCCTCTCCAACTCCTCCTTTTGGCTCCCTACCTCCAACTCCGCCTCCTGTTCTGATTTTGCCTCTTTTCTTTTTCCCACTCTGCCTCCCCGTCTGCTGCTCTTCATTCTTCGACTTGCCTCGTCCACAAACTCATCCTCCCCTTCTTTTCTCCTTCCCGCCACCACCTCCTCCTCCGCTTGTTTTCTCCCTCCTCCTCCTCCTCCTCCTCCCCCTCCTCCTCCAACTCCTCCTTTTGGCTCTGTACCTCCAGATCCTCCTCTTGTTCTGACATCCTCCTTTTCTCTTTTACACCACTCAGTTTCCATTGTCTCCTGCTTTCCGGTTCTTGTACTTACCCTCATTCTCAAACGACTCCTCCTCTTCTCTCTTCTTTCCTCCACCACCTCCACCGCCAGTTTTCTCCCTTTTCGTCCTCCTCCTCCATCATCATCTTTTGGGTCTTTACCTCCTAGTCCTCCTCTTACTCAGGGATTCTTTTTCACCGCCTCGCCTCCTCTAGGTTGACATCTTTTCTTCCCCTTACCTCTACTCTTCTTCCACCACCCTGTCCTCCGCCTGTTTTCTTCATCTACTATGCTCTTCCGCCTCCATCGTTCTAACACCTTAGTGTTTCCTCCATTTCCGTCTCCTCTCCTACTTCCGCACCGTCTTTTCTTCCTTCAGGGTCAACTTCTCCCCATATGTTCCTGTCCCTCCCCCTCACAGATTCCATTCACAAATCCAAATTCCAATTCCCACATGTGCCCCTTCTTCTCAGGTCCCTTTCACCTTCTGGCAAAGTTCTCCTCATCATTGTCGTCCTGCTCTTCTTTTCTTCTTCCCAACACCACCTCCTCCGCCTTCTTTCTTCTTCTTCCCTCCTCCTCCTCCTCCTCCTCCTCCTCCTCACATCCTCCTTTTTCCTCCGTACCTCCAGTCCTCTTGTTCTGATGTTACCCATGTTCCATTTTCAACTGCAGCCCCCATAGTCCGCAGCCATTCAGTTCTCAATTCCTCTTGTCCTAGAACTCATCTTTCTCTTCTCTTCTTTTTCCCGCCACCACCTCCTCCACCTGTTTTCTCCCTCCTCCTCCTCCAACTCCTCCTCTTGGTTCCAAACCTCCTCGTCCTTGACAGGTTCTTTTTTTTTCTTTTTTGGGCCACACCTGGCGATGCTAAGGGGTTACTCCTGGTTCATGCATTCAGAATTATTCCTGGTGGTGCTCAGGGGACCCTATGAAATGCTGGGAATCGAACCCGGGTCGGCCGCGTGCAAGGCAGATGCCCTACCCGCTGTGCTATCTCTCAGCCCCTTTGAGGGGTTCTTTTTCACTGCCTTGACTCCTCTATGCCGTCTTCTTTTCTTCGACTTACCTCTCCTCAAACTCGTCCT
This sequence comes from Sorex fumeus, assembly GCF_029834395.1. Taxonomy (NCBI): domain Eukaryota; kingdom Metazoa; phylum Chordata; class Mammalia; order Eulipotyphla; family Soricidae; genus Sorex; species Sorex fumeus. The sequence continues at coordinate 231,103 of NW_026606385.1, read as the reverse complement.
CTTCTTTTCTTCTTCCCTCCACCACCCCATCCTCTGCCCATTTTCTTCATCTCCTATGCTCCTCCACCTTCTCCGGATCTAACTTCTTTGTGTTTCCTCCATTTCCGTCTCGTCTTCTACTTCCGGTTCATCTTTTCTTCTTCCACGGTCTCACTCTCCCCACACATTCCATCTTTCCCCATCACAAATTCAATGCACAAGTTCAAATGTCTCTTCCCACAGATACTCCTTCTGATGTCCACTTCATCTTCTTCTGACATATTTCTCCTCGACGTTGTCCTGCTCTACTTTTCTTCTTCCCGCCATCACCTCCTCCTCCACCTGTTTTCTCCTTCCTCCTTCTCCAAATCCTTCTTTTGGCTCCGTACCTCCAATTCCGCCTCCTGTTCTTCTGTTGCCTCCTTTCTTTTTCACCACTCTGCCTCCACTGCCTGCTGTGGGTACAGGTAGGTGTGTTTGTCCATATGTGTGTATCTGTGTGTATGTCTGGTATGTACAGGTGTATTTTAGTGTTTCTGTATATGTCTGTATATATCTTTGTGTGTCTTTGTGACCGGATGTGTGTGTATATGTCGGGGTGTTTGTGAGTCTACGTCTTTGTGTCTCTGTGTACACAAAGTATCTCTGTATATGTGTTTTGTCTAGCGTGTGCATGTGTGTCCGCATGTGTGCATATTCCTGAGTGTATATGTCTGTGTTATGTGTGTGAAAATGATCTGTGTGTATCTGTGTATTTATACATCAGTGTGCATCTTTGTGTCTGAACATATGTTCATGTGTGTCTGTATATGATTGAGACCTTGCATCTATGAATATATCTGTGTCACTATGTGTCTGCCTTTATGTCTGTATGTGAGCGTGTGTGTCTCTGTCTATGTGAGTTATGTCCGTTTGTGCATATGTCTGTGCCTGTGTATGTCTAGGTGTATCTGTGTGTATATCTACGTGTTTCTCAGTAAATGTCTGTGTGTCTGTACATGTCTATGTATCTGTTAGTGTGTATGCCTGTATGTGCCGGCAAGTGCATCTGTTGTATGTCTGTGTGAGCATGTGTGTTTCTGTGTGCATGTCTGTGTGTCTATGTATATATCATGTCCCTGTGTATCTGTATGTTATGCACATGTGTCTCTGTATTGTCTGTTGTCTCTGTGTGCATTTGGTGTGTGTGTATCTGTGTTTGGCCGTGTATATTTCTGTGTGTATGCTTTTGTATCTGTGTATGCCTGTGAGTCTGTGTATAAATCTGTGAGTCTGTGTCTGAATGTGTGTGACCTTGTATGTGCCGATGTATATATCTGTTGCCTTTGTGTGTATGTCTATGTATCTGTGTCTTTTATGTATATATCTATGTGTGCATGTCTCTGTCTATGTATGTGTGCATCTGTGTGTGTCTGTGTATGACTGTCTGTGTGTGCCCATGTGTGCGTGTCTCTGTTGTATATACCCATGTTTCTGTATGTGACTGTGCACGCATTTCTGTGTGCACGTCTATGTGTGTGTGTCTCTGTAATTGTCTGTGTTGTCGGTGTGCATGTGTTTCTGTATATATGCCTATGCGTCTCTGAATACTTCTGTGTGTCTCTGTTTCTGTCTATATGTCTGTGTTTTGACAATTGTGTATCACATGACCACTTGACTTCCTGTTAATTGTCGATTTGCTCGAGCGGGCACCAGTAACGTCTCCATTTGTCCCTGTCGTGTGCTAGTGTGGCCCAATGGCGTCTGAGCATAGCTGTTTTGATTCGTCTTTGGGAGACATGAATAGCGTTCTCATCCTGTTTGCGTAGGGCCCAGGTCTCTGAGGTGTATGTTAATGCAGGAAGAAGAGTGGAATCTAAGAGATGTGCCCGAAACCAGAGGTTCTTTGTCCTCTTAGCTATTTCTAAGACAATTGTGTTTGTCTGTGTAAATGTCTGTTAGTCTCTCTGTGTGTATGTGTATACTTGTGTATATATCTGAGTATCTGTTTATATGGCTGTTTGTGTCTGTGCGATGCATGTGTGTCTGTGTGTTTGCCTGTGTGTACGTGTGTCTGTACATATGTCTTTGTATGTCTTCATGTATATGTATGTGGGTTTTGTCTGTGCATGTCTGTAAGTATCTTTGTGTGTCAGTGTGTATACATCTTTGTGTCCCTGTCTATGTATTTGTGTACATGTCCACATGTGTCTGCCTATGGATCTGTTCTGTCTCTTTGTATGTCTGTATATATGTCTATATGCAAAAGGGTGTGTGTGCATATGGGTGTCTGTGTATGCCTGTGTGTATCTGTGTCTTCAAGTGTTTGTGCGAATGGGAGTATATTTATGTGCATATGTGTGTATCTATATATCTGTCTCTCTCTTTTGTATATGTCTGTGTTGTATATGTGCATGTTTGTGTTTTGTGTTATTGTTTGCATGCATGTCTGTGTCTATTTGATTATGCCTGTGTGTGCATGTCTATTTATATATCTGTGAGTCTCTGTGTGTGTCTCTGTGTGTGCATGTCTGTGTGTCTGTGTTTTTCTGTATATATGTGTAACCTAGAATTACTCCCGTGTCCCCCACTAAAAGAAAATACAACCACCTCTTGAGGAAAAAGCGACGTTTCTACCTATCTTCTGAATCAAGTTAGGAGAAGAAAGATTCGTTCAGGGGACCCAAAGGATCGGGGCTGCCGTGACAAGGAAATGGCTGCCTCTTTTCTAAACACTCTGGCATGAGGTGAGTCTGCAGTTGGGGGAGAAAGCAGGGAGACTCTGGCACACAGACCTCACTGCAAGGAAGGGACACTCAGCTCACAGCTTATAGAGAAGCTTAGAAGACGCAGTCAAGTATACGGATCGGGACTAGGGCCGGAGCTGCAAGAGAGTGGGGAAGGCGTCTGTCTGTCCTACATGCAGCAGACCCAGGTTCAATCCCCGACAACCCCCAGGACCCCCTCCTCACCAAGAGTGACTCCTGAGGAGAGCCAGCACCAAGCCCTGACCATCACCATGTATGAGCCAAAAACCTGAAATATTAATAATAATATTAAAATGTAGGAATGAGCGAAGGCACCGTGGGTAGAGTGTTTGCCTTGCACACTGCTGACCCAGGTTGGATTCCTCCTTCCCTCTTGGAGAGCCCGGCAAGCTACCAAAAGTATCTCAACCACATGCCAGAGCCTGGCAAGCTCCCAGTGGCATATTCGAGATGCGAAAAGCAGTAACAACATATCTCAAAATGGAGATGTTACTGGTGCCCGTTCAAACAAATCGATGAACAACGGGACAACAGTGTGACAGTGCAAATTTTAAATATTAAAATGTGCAAATTATTCTTTAAAATCAATGTGTAAGATTCTAAAATGGAGCCTAAATTCAGACTAGTCTCTCTTGTTTATATTTCTGGGTGTGAGTGTGTATACACCTTGGTATGTGTTTGTTTATGTCTGTTTGTATGTCTGTGTGTACACGTGTGCCTGTGTGAGTCTCGGTGTATGTGCACATATGAGATTGTGTATATATCTGTGTAAGTGCATGTGTTTGTACCTTTGTATTTGTCTGTGTAAATGTTCGTGTTTTGTCTGTGTGTGTGTGCATGTTGCGCAAAGGATTCAGCAACATCGACCATATCCACACGATAACCAAGCTCATTGAGGTTTCTCGGGAGTTCAAGATGCCACATTCATTGATTTAAAGAAGGCCTTTGATTCTGTTGAGACAGAAGAGGTCATTGAAGCCCTAGCCAATCAGGGCATTCAAGCCCAATACATCAAGATCCCCCGTGAGCTGTATTGCAGATTCACTACCAGAATCTCACCATTCTCCAAAGAAGTTGATGTCAAGAGAGGGGTTTGGCAGGGTGATACCATTTCACCGAAACTCTTCAGTGCCACCCTCGAGAACAACATGCAATGACTTGAATGGGAAGAAATGGGAGTGAAGATAGATGGTCGGCAACTACACCACCTCCGCTTTGCTGATGACATTGTTTTAATAACACCAAACATCAGCCAAGCGGCACAAATGCTGGCCGACTTTGACCGTGAGTGTGGAAAGGTAGGACTACAGCTGAATCTTACGAAGACAATGTTTATGAGAAACAGCCTTGTTCCTGACGCCCCATTCGCTCTCAATGGAACGACCATCTCCGAATGCAACAGCTATGTGTACCTAGGTCGAGAGGTCAACATGACAAATGACCTGGCACCCGAGCTGCGCAGGAGGAAGAGAGTGGCTTGGAAAGCCTTCAAGAACGTCGAAGAAACAGCTAAGAGGACGAAGAACCTCCGGCTCTGGGCACAGCTCTTTGATTCCACTGTTCTTCCTGGATTAACATATGCCTCAGAGACCTGGGCCCTATGCAAACAAGATGAGAACACTATTCAGGTCTCCCAAAGAAGAATAGAAAGAGCTATGCTTGGAATATCACATTTCACTCAAATGAGAGAAAGAATCCGGAGTTCCGACAACCGTCGATGATCAAGAATCAGGGACGCTGTCTCATTTGCCAAGGTGTCAAAAATCAGATGGGCTGGTCACGTAATGAGATTTAAAGACGACCACTGGACTAGAGCTGTTACCGACTGGATTCCACGGGATGTCAAAAGACCGTGTGGCCGCCCACCTACCAGATGGTCAGACTTCTTCATCAAGATCGTGAACCATCGGTTTGAGGCTCTTCATGTTCCCAGAGCGAACAGATGCCATTGGGCTACACTAGCACGCGACAGGGACAAATGGAGATGTTACTGGCGCCCGCTCAAGCAAATCGACGAGCAATGGGAAGTTAAGTGATTTAAGTGAAGTGTGTGCATGTCGGTATATTTCTGTGAATATGTCTGTGTGTGTCAAGAGTCCATGTGTATATATCTGTTGCTGGTGTATATTTGTGTCTGTATGTATATGTGTACATGTGTGTTTCTATATGTCTGTGTTTCTCTGTGTCTGCATGTGTGTCTGAGGATGTATTTGGGTCTGTGTGTTTACAGTATTTTTCTGTGAATATGTCTGCATGTACGTGTATATATCTGTGTCTGTCTGTGTATATGCTTGTGACTTTTATGTTGCCTGTGTGTGTGACTCTGTGTCTATGTATATGACCCTATCTGTCTCTGTTTATATCTGTATGTCTGTATACATATCTATTTGTGTCTGTTTGCAGTGTGTCCGTGTATATGTCTGTGTGTATGTGATATGTCTTTATATGTCTGTGTGTGTGCAAGTGGGTTTGTCTGTGAAAATGTATGTGTGTCTTTATGCCTGTTTGTGCACACACGCCATATGTCTCTCTGTGTATGTCTCCATGTATGCATGTGTGTGTTCTCTGTGTATATGTCTGTGTGTATGTCTGTTTGTGCGCATTGTGTGTGTCAGCGTGACTGTACTCTGTATCTGTGTAGATGCCTGTGCATGTCTCTGTGTGTCTTTGTATATGTCTCTGAGTGCCTGTGCATGTGCATGTGTGTGGATCTGTTTGGGTCTGTGTATGTTTGTGTATGTCTCTGATTGTGTGCATGTGTTTGTGTCTATGCATATATCTGTGTGTCTGTGTATATTTGTGTTTATTAGTGCTTGTGTATACACTGTGCCTGTGTATGTCTTTTTTTGTGTACCTGTGTATGTCTGTGTCTATATGTTCATGTATGTATCTTTATGTGTGTTCATATGTCTGGATGTCTATATGTGTGTGTGTGTCTGTGGGTGTGTATGTGATTGCGACTCTCTCTGTGTCTGTGTCTGCACATCTGTTCATCTGTGCTTATGTATCTGGGTTTGTATATCTGTGTGTGTCTGTGTTTTTTGTATGTCTGTGTGTCAGTATGTTTGTGTGTGCATATGTCTATGTATATGGTGTGTGAGTCTAAGTCTATGTGTATATCTGTGTATGCACTCTGTGTTTGTATAAATGTCTAAGTGTATGTGTGTATGCTTGTATCTGAGTTTATGTGTCCTTGTGTGGGTTTCTGTGTGCATGTGGGTCTCGGTGTTGTGTGCACATCTGTGTCAGTGTATAAGTCTGTGTTCACATGTGTACTGTGCCTAAATACGTCTGTGTGCATGTGTGTGTAAGCCTGTGTATGTCTGTGTGCATATGTGTGCCTATGTTATGTCTCTGTGTGCGTGTGTATATTGTGTGTATATGTCTGTATGTATGTGTCTGATTGTGTGCATGTGTTTGTGTCTGTGTATATGTCTGTGTGTCTGTAGGTGCACAAGGGTATGTCTAAATATGTGTGTGTCTCTGGGTATGTGTCTGCACATCTGTTTAGTGCATGTGTATTTGTATATATATGTGTGTATTAGTACATATATATCTATATATGAGTATGTGTGTCTATATGTCTGTGTGTTCATGTGTCTGTGCACATGTGTGTGTTGTGTGTCTAAGTATATATCTGTGTATCTGTCTGTGGTTGCACATGTGTGTGTTGTGTATATGTCTGTGTGTCTATTCTGTATGTGTGTCTGTTATGTGTGCATGTCTATGCATCTGTGTGTTTATATATCTGTGTGTGTATATCTCGCTGTGTCTGTGTTTCTACGTATATATCTGTATGTAAACTGTGCTCTTGATGTCTCTGTGGGAGTGCACGTGTTTGACTCTGTATATGTTGTGTATGTTTGTGTGTGATACACAGAATTATACACAGATGCCTACACTGAAGACATACAGATTTATGCACAAAAAGACATACAAACATGTCTGTGTGCTTGTGTGCATGTCTTTGTTGTCTGTGTGTGTGCATGTGCGTAGCTCTATGTGTGCAGGTGTCTAAGTGTATAATGTCTGTGTATATGTCTGCGTGTCTCTATGTGTGTCTGGGTGTGTTTCTGTGTGTCTGGATGTCTCTGTCAGTGTGTGCACATGCGTGTGTGTGCGGATTAGGTCTGTGTCTCATTCTGTGTGTGCATGTCTGCTCTGTGTATCTGCATGTGTCTCTGTATCTGTCTGAGTGTGTGTATATATATATCTGTGTGTGGTTATGTGTGTGTGTCTCTGTATATGTCTGTTGTGTCTGTGTGTCTTTTTGTGCACAAGTGTATGCATCTGTGTATAATTCTGTGTATCTATGTGTCTGTGTATATGTCTATATGTGTATTTGTGTCTGTGTAGAAATGTGTCTGCATATATGTCTGTGAGTATGTGTCTTGCACATCTGTGTGTGGATGTCCATATGTTTCTGTGTATATCAATTTTGTATCTGTGTGTGCATGTTTTGAGCCTGCACATAATTTCATGCTGTGACTGTGCTGCATGTGGGAGGATGTCTGTGTCTGTCTGTGCGAGTCTGTCTGTATCTATGTCTATGTGTGCATGTGTGTGTCTTTCTATAAGTCTCTGTGTGTGTATCTGTGCATGCATTGGGTGTGTCTGTGTATATGTCTGTGTGTGTCTGTGTGTCTGTCTGTGTCTGTCTGTGTCTGTCTAGGTGTTTGCTTATGTGTGCATGTCTCTGTGTCTATGGATAGATCTGTGTGTCTCTGATTGTCTTTGTATATTTGTTTGTTTCTGTGTGCTTGTGTGTGAACTGTGTCTCTGTATGTCTGTGTGGGTCTCTGTGCATATATGTGTGTTTGTGTGCCTTTGGATATGTCTGTGTGTCTGTCTCCTTTTTTATATGTGTTTGTGTCTGTCTATGTCTGCATGTCTGTGAATACATCTATGTGTCTGTTCATGCATCTGTGTGTTTGTGCAAATATCTGTGTCTGTCTGTATATGACTTTGTGCTTCTGTGTGTGTATATGCCTTTGTATGTCTCTCTATATGCATGTGGGTGTGTGTCTTCTGTATCTGTGTGTGCATGCATGTTTTCACCTGTTTATGTGCCTGTGTTTGTATGTCTGTGTATGTGTGCTTTTGTGTAAATGTCTGTATGTATCAGTATGTTTGTGTGTGCATATGTGAAGGTCCGTGTGTGGCTATGTACAAGTCTGTGTCTATGTGAGTCCATTGTCTCTGAGTCTATATATATGTTTGTGTCTCTGTATCTGTGTATATGTCCGTGTGTGCATGCATGTGTGTCTGTGTAGATGTCTATGTGTATATGTGTGTATGTGTATCTGTGTATATGTCTTGTGTGTATCTTGTGTGCGCATGTCTCTATATGTCTGTGTCTGTGCATATCTATGTCATGTATGCATCGGTGTCAGTGTATGTCTGTGTTTGCTCTTGTAGTACATTGTCTGTAAATATATCTGTTTGAGTCTGTGCGAGCATTTGTGTGTCTGTATGTAAATCTATCCATCTTCTCTGTGTGTTTGTGTGCGCATGTGTGTTTCTGTGTGTCTGTGTATATGTCTCTGTGTGTATATGTTTGTGTATGTCTTGTGTGTACATATCCATGTGCCTCTATCTGAACGTGTCTGTGAGCATGTAGGTGTCTGTGTATATGTCTGTGTGTATGCAAGGGCATGTCTTTATATATGTGTCTCTGGCTGTATGTCTCTAAATCTGTGTAGTGTTTGTGTATTTGTGTATATATCTGCATGTGAGTCTTTTGTGTACTGCTCATGTGTGTTGTGTGTCTATGTATATATCTTGTGTATCTGTGTGTCTGTCTATATGTCTGTGTGCTTTTGTGTCTGTCTGTGCTTTTGTGTCTGTGTGTGCCTCACTGTGTCAGTGGGTGTACATATGTTATGTGTCGTGTATATGTTTGTGTATGTCTAATTCTGTATATATGTCTGTTGAATATAAACATGCTTATTTCTGTGTCTGTGTATACATGTGTGTCTGTGTATATGCTCGCGTGTCTCTAGGTGTGTGTCTGTATGTCTATCAGTGCCTGTTTGCCTGTGTACATATATTTATTGTCTGTGCATGTACTCATGTGTTTCTGTATGTACGTACATATACAGACACACAGACACACACACCAGTGTAGTATGTGTCTGTGTGTCTGTGTCTGTCTGTCTGTCTGTGTGTCAGTGTGTGCACATGCATGAGTGTCTAGATATGTCTGTGTCTGGTTCTGTGTGTATGTCTGTCGTGTGCCTGCATACGTGTGTTTGTGTATGTATGTGGTGTTTGTGTGCGTGTTTGTGTGTGTCTGTTTATATATCTGTATGTCTGTCTTTTTCTGTGTAAGTGTAGGCATTTGTGCATAATTCTGTGTATATGTGTTTCTGTATATGTTGTGTGTGTCTGTGTGTGCATCTGTGTCTCTGTATAAGTGTGCATCTGTATATGTCTGTGTATATGTGCCCGCACACTATGTGTATGGCTGTCTCTATGGCTATGTGTATCTCTGAATATGTCAATTTTTATGTGTGTGAATGTTGCGTGTATAAGTACAAGTTGTGACAGTGCTACATGAGGGTGCCTGTGAATCTGTACCTATGTCTACATATGTGTGTGTCTTTTTATATGTCTCATTGTTGTATCTTTGCAAGCACTGGGTGTGTCTGTGTATACATCTATGTTTGTGTATGCTTGTGTGTGTGCGCATGTCTGTGTGTCTGTATATATGTTTGTGTCTGAGGGTACACGCATCGTGAGTCTGTGTAGGAATTCGTGTTATGACTGTGTTGCTTGTGGGTGTTGTCTGTGTGTATGCCTGTGCATCTGTGTGTGCACTGGGTGTTTCAGAGTGTATATATCTGTGTCTCTGTGTGTTTAGCTATATATCTGTGTATATGTGTGTCTGTATACACGCTGCTGTCTTTGTACATGGCTTTGTGTCTTTGTGTCTGTCAATGTGTGAACATGTGTATGTCTGTGTATAGGTATGTGTCTGTGTAAGCATGTGTCTATGTATGTCTCTGTGTGTTTGCACATGTGTGTGTCGCTATGTATATTTCTGTGTGCCTGTGTAGATATCTGTTTCTGTCTGTCTGAATGTGCACATGTTGTGAGTCTGTGTATAAGACCCTGTTGTGACATGTTGCATATGGGTATGATTCTGGGTATATGTCTGAGTCTGTGTGTATCTCTGTGCATATGTGTGTCTATGCATATGCATGTGCATGCGGATTGGGTGTGTCAGTATTAATTTACTGTGTGTCTGTGTGTCTGCTATATGTCTGTGTGTCTGTATATGACTGTGTGGGCTTGCATTCGCACATGTGTGTGTCTGTGTATGCTTGTGTCTTGTGTCTGTGTCTATGTATATATGTGTGTATCTTTGTGTCTATGTGTCTCAGTCGGTATGTGCACATTTGTCTATGAATGTCTTGTATGTCTGTGTGCGTCTGTGTGTGACAGTATCTATGTGTGTGTCTGCATATGCCTATATCTGTGTGTTGGTATGTTATCTGTGTATAAGACCGAGTTGTGTGTTGCATGCAATGTGTCTGTGTATATGTTTATGTGAGTCTGTATCTCTGTGTTCATGTGCTTGTGAAAATATGTGTGCATATATCTGTGTTGTCTGTGTGTGATTATGTGTATATATGCTTGAGTGTATGTCTCTGTATGTATGTGTTTATGGCTATATATGTGTTGTGCTTGTGTATATGTCTGTGTGTGCATGTTGCTGTATCTATATATATGTCTTTTGAGTGTGTGTATGCCTGGTGTCTGTGTGTATGTCTGTGTCATTCTGTGTGTGCACGGGTGTGTCTCTATATATGTCTGTATGTGTCTCTTTGTGCATGGGTCTGTATGTTTCTGTTCACATGTGTCATGCAATTGTGTATCTTCGTATATGTGTGTATGTATACATATATACATATATATGTCACTTGCTTATGTGCATGTGTTTCTATGTGTACATTTGATTGTGTGTCTGTGAGTCTGTGTGTCCATGTATATATCTGTGTGTGCATGTGGCTGTGTGTTTATGTATATGTGTGTTGCTCTCTGTATACATGTGTCTATGTACATGTCTTTGTGTTTGTGTATATGTCTGTGTCTCTGTGTGCATGTCTGTCTGAATACACCTGTTTGTGTATACATGTGTTTGCTTCTGTGTTTCTCAGTGTCTGTGTATATGTCTCTATGTGTTACGGTATCTGTGTGTGTGCATGTGTCTCTGTTGTGTATATGTGTTGTCTGAGTGTGTGCATGTTTGTATCTGTGTGTGTATCTATGTCTGTGTATATGAGTTAGTGTGTGTGCGGATCTGTTTTCTGTGTGTGCATGTGTGTCCGTGTAAATGTCTGTATCCATAGCTTTGTATGCCTTTGTGTCTGTGTCAGTTTGTGGATATGTGTGTATCTGTATCTATGTTTGTGTGTTTGTATACACATGTGTCTGTACATATATGTCTGCGTCTGCACATGTCTGTATGTCTGTGTGTGTGGCTACAATTATGTCTGTATGTCTGTGTATATGTCTGTTTCTGTCTGTGTGTGCACACGTTGTGAGTCTGTTTAAATCCCAATGTGAGTTGGTGCATGTGGGTATAGGTCTGTGTATGTGCTGAGTCTTTGCATGTGCATCTCTATGCATATGTATTTTCCCATATGCCCCTGTGTATCTGTGTGTGCACTGGGTGTGTCTGTATAAATTTATTGAGTGTCTGTGTGTCTATCTATAAGTCTGTGTGGGTCTGTGTGTGCACATATGTGTGTCAGAGTATAATTCTGTGAATGTTTGTGTCTAGTGTCTGTGACTATGTATATATGTGTGTCTCTTTGTGTCTATGTGTCCCTGTGTCGGTATGTGCACATTTCTGTGTCTTCAAATGTCTACGGATGTTTGTGTATGCACATCTGTGTGACATATTTATATATGTGACAGTCTGTGTCTATGTCTGTATCCTTGTGTACACATGTTGTCTGTGTGTAAGAACGTGTTGTGTGTTGCATGTGGGTGTGTCTGTGTATATGTCTGGGTGAGTCTGTGTGCAATTATGTGTGTGCTTTCCCATATGCCTGTCTGTGTATCTGTCTGTGCACCGGGGTATCTGTATAAATTTATTGTCTGTCAATAAATTTAAAAAACTGGGGACATTGGTGGTGGGAAATGTAACCTGGCAGAGGGGCTGGCATTGCAACAAACACTGTATGACTGAAACCCAATCAGGAACAACTTTGTAACTGCATCTCAGGGAGACTTGATAACTCAAAAACAACAACAAGTTATCCAGGGGGTGGGTCAGAGCAATAGAACAATTGGTGGGATGCCTTGCAGCGGCAGACTGAGGTTTGATGCCCAGCATCCCACTTGGTCCCCCTTGCACTGCCAGCAGTAATACTGAGTGCAGAGCCACGAGTACCCCCTGAGCATGTACCCCCTGAGCACCGCCGACTGTTCACCCTCTGATAACGCCAAAAAAATGATCGAGTGTCGAAGCTGAGAAACCTTGACCTCCGGACAAATAGATTCCCTTAAAATGGGAGTTGGAGGAGAAAATACTTCCACTTATCTCATTCAAAGTTTGACTGAAATATCTTTCATGTAAGCGTCATCGATGTTACGCCTCAATAGGACATTTCTGTGGTCTGGATTAGACAGAACAACTGTGCATGTTACTAACAACTAAGCTGCAGGAAGTTATTTGTTTCTGCTCTCAGAAGTATTCCCAGCTCAGTATTCCTCCTGCGAGGCCCCAGAGCCTCAAAGTCTGAGCTTTCAACATGCAAAGAGTGCCCAAACCTTGTGAGTCTTCTCCCGGGGCCCAAAGGAACTTCTTCCAGCTCGTAAGAGTCTCCAAGCTCCGTTGAAAGGTCTTGATTCGTCCCAAACACAAAGGTTTCCATTCGAAAGGACCCGTGCACGCCTGTGTCCACTGCACTGCTAAGTCCAGACGTGGAAACCACCCAAAGGCCCAACCACGGACCAAGGGATGAAGAAGTTGTGAGACATAGACACACAGTGGGACCCGCTCTGCTCTACGAACAAAATCATGCAGCCTGCAGCCCCATGAATGGAGCCATGAGCATCATGCGCAGTCCAGCCAATCCGAGGGACAGGGGCTGACACGGTGCTCTCTCACTGCAGGACTTACAGAGACATAGCCAGGGAGCAAGGAGGGCCAAAGGCAACACGCGGGCAAACTGAGCCCGGCCCTTGGGGGAGGGAGGTGGGTACCCAGTGCCAGATGTGTGTCGGGATGATGTGCACGCAAAGCACCATTAACTGCCTTTCAATCACAGAGGCTCAAACAATCAAATGGGGGGTAAAAAACTACAGTGAAACAGTCAAAATTACAGTTTATTCTTTTTTCTTTTGCTTTTTGGGTCACACCTGGCGGTGTCAGCTGCATGCAAGGCAAACGCCCTACCAGCTGTGCTATCGCTCCAGCCCCGCCCCAGTATTCTTAATGCAAAGGAGGCATCAGATAAAATTTCAAATTTCCAACACAAGACCCAGGTAATGGCTTGTGCTGAGAGGTCCAGTGGAATATAAGAAATGTCTTTTCTTGTTTCTGCAGAGAGGAAGCAGCATCATGAATAGCTGAGCCTTGGCACGACTAGAAGAAGACACAGCAGAAACTGGCTAAACCACGTCTGAGATGCTGGAAACTCTGAAGGACTTTTCTCTAGGTTTCTCCATGAAGAAGGAGGAGGGTGATGCATATTTCAATATATAGGGACTTGAGGATTAGTCATAGCACTAATTAAGTACTAGCTTACATCAACAGTTTTAGTTTCATACTTAATTAACATGATTGGAGCTCATAGCATTATCCCAGAATGAAAAATAATATTTTTTAATTATTTTTTATTTTTTAGGATTAATATTCACACTGCCAATATCACTCAGAATAAACAGGAAGGCTGTTGGTCTTGGCAGGCATTGTGTTCAATGGAAGGTAAAGGATGTAGGTAAAACAAAAAAACAACTTCAAGTTAAGGGATGATTTATAGTTCTCCAAAATTACATGTTTCTAAATAAAGAAGGCTAAGTCAAAAACGATATCACTGTCACTGTATCGCTGTCATCCCGTTGTTCATCAATTTGCTTGAGTGGGCACCAACCAGTAATGTCTCTATTCGTCCCTGTCACGTGCTATTGTAGCCTGATGGCATATTGGGGGCTCTTTCAGGGTCAGGGGAATGAGGACCATCATTGTTATTATTTTTGGCATATCGAGTACGCCACTGGGTATCCTGCCAGGCTCTGCTGTGCGGGTGGGATACTCTCGGTAGCTTGCCGGGCTCTACGAGAAGGATGGAGGCTTTTGGGGCAGCCTCTACTCACCTTTACAGGAAAAATAAATAAATCAAGTGAAATACTTTAGATAAAATCTCAGAATACATTATATAATCCCTTTAATAAATGGTTCTCCTTTTCATACTTTTTACAAAATTTTGTCTGGTTAGGAGCATGTCAAAGTTGTCTTGTTTTTATGAATTTCTGTTATCAATGACATATTTTGCCCTAATATAATTTGTGATGTGATAAAAAAATGGACACAAGAACACAAAAATTTTCCACATATATTATCTAATATACATTCTCTGCTTTTTTGAATAAGGCATGAACAGATCAAAATCCATTATCATTGGGTCAGATAATCTAATGCTTGAGGTGTGGATGCCTTTGATGTGGCTGACTCCTGTCTGATCACTAGCACTTCATGGTCTACTCCACTCTCTCCCGGCATCATGGCTGGGGTATAGCCCAGGAGTCTCAAGCACTGCCAGGAGAGCCCCGTAAACACTAGCACTGTAGGGTTTGAGCAGCACCACATAATCAGGACCCTCGTATCAGAAATGATATAAAGACATAAATAAATGTCTCCCTAATTTTGAAGAGACTACATTGATTAACGGGCTGGAGCGATAGCACAGCAGGTAGGGCATTTGCCTTGCACGAGGCCAACCCAGGTTCTATTCCTCCGGCCTCTCTCAGAGAGTCCAGCAAGCTACCAAGAGTATCTTGCCCACGTGGCAGAGCCTGGCAAGCTCCCACTGGCTTATTTGATATGCCAAAACCAGTGACAGACAAGGCGCACAATGGAGACGTTACTGGTGCCCGCTCAAGCAAATCGATGAGCGGGAGGACAGTGCTACAGTGTTACTTTGATTAAAAACAGGAAGCAGAGTCAGGGAGTGGATCGAACAGTTGGATATGCATCGGGCCCTAGGGCTGACCCTTGATATGGCCTGGTCTTATCCCTGATGGCTGGGCCTCCAAAGACCAACAACACCAACAAATCTTGGAAATCTCGGGTCGAACAGCCTCCTAACACCACCTGTTCCACATCAGGGACTTATCCAGGGTACAACTGGCAGCTTGACTTCATGCAAAGGATCAAATGCTCAAATGTTTAAGGTATAAATATCCATTGGTTCTTATTGATAGCTTCCATGGATAGGCAGAAGCTTTTCCGATCTGTACTGAGAAAGTCAGAGACGTGGCTTGGTGTTTCTATGTAGTTTAGACAGATTTGGACACAGGAAGTCATTTTCTATCAACCAGAGGCATGGGTGAAGGAGTTATTACTTTTCATTTTTATGGTAAGACTGGGTATGCCATTATGCTGCTTTGGTGACTGTTGTGTTTGTTAACTTTCATGTTCTCTGAAACGAGAAACCATTTTGCCCTCAGTAAGCCAGAGAAGACCTTCTACTCCTCCAGGGTCTAAGACTCTCTAATAATATTCCTCAGCCTAATCTGTCTGATCTTTTCTTTCAGAGGTTGATGATTCCAGGAACCCAACCCATTCATTGTCTGGCGCCCATTAAAAACTAAGTTATCATGAGGTTTCACCCCTTGTGCAGTCAGGGTCAGCATCCCTTTGTCAGCAGGAAGTAACTCCAGAAGTTGGATCTTCAACCATTTCCCTTTCAAGATTTGTCACACCCAGCGGCCTCCCCTGCCTACCCGCAATGGTGCTCTCCAAGCACAAGCCCTGCTGTGCATCCTGGGGAGCCAATCACCAAGCCTAGTATGGACAGCCTGATACCATCTGGAGAGGAAATTCAGCATAGCACAGGGAAGGCGGTCACTCAGGTGGGCAAGGACAAGGCCCCGCATGGATGCCTGTCCAGCACAGCACAGCCGCGCCCGGGGTCCAGCCTGCTCAGGCCACCGCAGGGACACGCAGGGCAAGTCTCTTCACAGGCGGAACACCCCTCCAGCTCCCGCTGCTCCTGCCTCTCCCCCTCATCCACCATCCCCCCAACCCTAGGTCACTAGGAACCTCTGAGGTCCTTATAAAGATCCGAGCCAGGCGCCCTCTCTCAGAGAGCCAGATTCAATCTGTCTATGGTAGAACACTGGGCTCTCAGTGTTCGTTTCCGTGGCTTGGCTGTGCTCATGACTGCAGGGCTCAGTGCTCGGGGATGGCTCCTGACAGTGCTCCGAGGAGCAGGAGGTGACTGGTGCCAGGAAGCAAATGCTGTCTCCCATGCACCAAGCACCCTCCCAGCCTGTGAGCTTTCACCTTTGGGGCTCCAGTGCCTCGAGGCAAAAAGCCTCCTTAGGGTCCAAGGCGGGAAGCCAGGGAACAACCATTGTTTGGAAGAGCCACAGCATGGGATCGAAGTGCAAGCTCAGGTCTCAATAGCGCGGGCTGTGGCGGCCTCCGGTCCAAGCCCCTTTCTTTGAGATGTGCGTTAGCCGATCCTGGGGCTTGGCTCTGTCCATCTCGTCATAAACACCCAGACCTCCTTGCTTTTTCCTTCATCCGTCTCTGGCCAGACTCACTTGGGACCTTTCCAGACACTCAGTCTGTCTTTCTAAGGTCTTCTGGGCAATCCTGGAAAAGAAGAAGGGCCATAACTGGCCTCCGAACTGTCTTTTTCAGAGGACAGATGGGCATCTGGCTCTCCAGAACTGGGGGAAATGCACACACACACACACACACATACACACACACACACACACGTAATTTGGTGCCACTGCTGACCCCTATTATCAGGGCGTTACCGAGGATTATGGGGCCCAGGAAGGAGACAGAGGGTGTCACATATGGAGTCTTGCTCCCTAGACTGGCATATTTTCTCAGAAGCAGGAATTCACGTTCGAGAAAGCCCTGGTGGGAAGCAGCAGCGGCAGCAGGGACCCAGCCTACCCCCTGCACAGTCCCCCGTGAGGGTGCCCCAATGTCGGGGCAGAGCGCCCCTCAGTCTGCTCCCCCAAAAGTGTGCTCCAGCCCCGTCTTCCTGGACACCCCAGAGAAGAAAAGGAACTGAGAAGCCAGGAGCACGAGAAGGAAGAGCCACGGGCCCTGGGCTTCTCCCTCCTGCCCTCTCTCCCGCCACGTCTGCAGGTGAGTACAAAGGTGATGCAACTGAACCAAACCCATCGCTGGTGGCCACGGCCATCATGGCCCGCTGCAAGGCAGCCTTTGGACACAGGGAGATTTCTTGTTTCTTCTTTATTTGTTTTTGTGACACACCTGTTAGAGCTCGGGGCATACTTCTGGCTCTGTGCTCAGGGTGGTGGCTGACGGTGCACAGGGGATCCTGTGGAGTGGCCGGGATGGAATTGGTACAAGGTTTTTGTGCATGCTCTTATTTCCGACAAGAAAAGAGATCTTGCAAAGCAGATATTCCCCGAAAGGACCACATCAGCCAGCAACGCAATGAATAGCCTCTTCGGAAACGGTGCAATGCAGGTTTGTGTGTGCACCTGTAGGGCACCAGTCACCAGTCACCAGCCAGCCGGGATCTTTCAAGAGGGATCTTCACTAAGTGCAACAGTATCCAGGTTGAGATGTAGCAGAGGTGCCTCTGCCAGTGACTGCACCAAGGTCCTGAGCCAGGAGAAAACCAGTTTCCAAACGCCTCGAAGTAGGTAGGTTGTCCAGCAGCAGGCTGGCCAGCTTCTACTGCTTCCCAGGAGTTCCCTTCGCATTGAATTTTACCCCAAATCGCCAGCAATGAGACTGACGTGTTTGGTGCCTAGATTCGGCAGGAAATCTAGTCTGTATCAGCATCTCTAGAGTATTCCCAGGAGATTCTCAAGGGGCCAGAGGGGAAGATCATGAAAGGGGGACAGAAGATGACAGCCCTCCCCCAATCGTGAACGACTTTGTCACTGTGTATCTCACCGTCATTAAATGGGGGGAAAATAAAGGATTTAAACAAAATTAAATTTAAAACTAAAATTTGAATTAAACAATTTATTAAAATAAAATTAATTTTAATTAAAAAACTAAAAATTAAAAGCTCACAATAAAAAGTTTTAATTTTAAAAAAGATTTTAAATTTTTGTTTTTTGGGTCACACCCGGCGATGCTCAGGGGTTACTCCTGGCTTTGCACTCAGGAATCTCTCCTGGCAGTGCTCAGGGGACCATATGGGATGCTGGGGATCGAACCCGGGTCGGCTGCGTGCAAGGCAAACACCCTACCCGCTGTGCTATCACTCCAGCCTGAAGATTTTAAAATTTTAAAATTAAGATTTTAAAATAAAAAATTAAAAAGCACTAAATTTTAAAGAGTTAAATTCACATCTAAAAATGACTAGGACCCAAGCATCAGGACAGGGCAGGGTCTGGAAGGAAAGTGGGATGAGGCTGTGGGGGATGGGCAGACAGAGCAGGCCACTGTCCAGGCATCTGCACTGAGGGGAACCCTCGTGGCCCTGGTGCTGGATGGAAAGAACCCCAGAGGATGCCCTTTCTCTGTCCCTGGTCCCCGAGGGGCACATGGTGCCTCGTGGCCCCCTCCTGGGGTCCCTGCAGCTCAGCCCCAGCCTCCTCTCAGAGCTCAGGGATCTCTCCCGAGGGTGCTGGGGAACCCCGCAAGGTGCCAGGACCCCAGTGGGCTTGGCTGCTGGCACTGTCCCACTCTCTGGCCTAGTGTCCGTATCTCGACAGGATTGAAACATTGCTGGCTCGGTCCCAACCTTCCATTTATAGAAGCCCCAGGCCAGGCAAATCAGAGGAGACCTACACGAGAGGGTCTGGGCTAAATCTGAAAGGACAGACCTTTAAACTTGGCACCTCTCAGCAGCCTACTTTGATGTGGAACAGGTAATGCATTGTTTACAGAAAATAATATATCTATGGGCCAGAGACACTGGAGCAGGCAAAGTGCTAGCCTTCCACACAGACAACCTCGTTCCGACCCCCAACGTGTCGCTTATCCCCCAAATGCTGTCCTGTGTGATCCCTGAGCACTGAGCCAGGAGGAAGCCCTGAGCACTGCCAGATGTGTTCCCCATTCCCCAAAGTGCCACGATGAAAATGTGGCACAGTGACACTTTGAAAGGCATTTTTAAACAAATGCTCTTCAAACCAACATACTTGTGTTCTGGTTTTCGTTCCTAAACATTGAAAGGACTGATAGGTGCTCTTCATAAATATGGATGCTTTGTTCTGTTTAGAAAGCCCATGGACCCTCAGGAATTACTCCTGGTAGTGCTCATATAGGATGTTGGGAATCGAACCCGGGTTGGTCCTACCCGCTGTGCTATCTCTCTAGCGTCCTCTCTTTCTTTTCTTTCTCTTTCCTTCCTCCTTCCTCCCTCCCTCCCTCCCTCCCTCCTTTCTCTCTCTCTCTCTCTCTTTCTTTCTTTCATTCTTTCTTTCTTCTTTTCCATTCTCTCTCTTTCTCTCACTCTCTTTTTCCATGTTCCTTGAACCTTGGAATTAATAGAATGAAAGAAGCATCAGGAAAAGTTCACAGGCAGCTTTTGGCAGGAAACAGCGCCCCCCAGTGTCCACACGGACAAACAGCTCATACACGGGCAGGAGGTACCTCAGTCACGCTGAGCGCCTGGACACTGAGCCCTGTTCTCAGTGACCAGCAGCTGGACGGGTTCCAGAGCGGCGGTGGCTCAGTTCCCTGCCTCACTGCATCACACCGGCCTGAGCCGGGGAAACGGGTTCGGGGCTCTGCACGTGGGTTTCCGGGGGCACCTGGTGGACATGTCTCAGGCTCTTCCCCCTTCACAGCTCCAGGGCCCAGGAGGGCTGCCTGGTGATTGTTCTGGAAGGTGCAGCTCCCTTCCGGAACGCCTCTTTGCAGCTCTGGGCTCCTGGCTTCTGAGGAGCCTGCAGGGTCGGGGAACGCAGGTTCAGGCAGTGGCACAAGCATGAAAGTTCCCCTGACCAGAGGGCAGCAATAGCCGCGAGGTCAAACTGAACAAGTGGGAAAGTTTGAGGGGATGCTGTGTACCCTGTGACCCCCAACAGAGATCCAGTGTCATGAAGGCAGCCTGAACTCCCTCCCTCCCTCCTTCCCTCCCTCCCTCCCTCCCTCCCCCTTCCTCTCTCCCTCCCGCTCTTCCTTCCTTCCTTCCTTCCTTCCTTCCTTCCTTCCTTCCTTCCTTCCTTCTCTTCCTTCCTCTTTTTATTGCTTTAGAAATTTTTTAAAGTTACTTTTATTACACTGCCGTTATCCATAAAGTTATTGCTAACAGTTGCTTCTGGCACACAATATCCAAGCGCCAACCCCGCTGTGCTCCCTCCCTGCACCAAGGCCCTCGCCCTCCCCCCTCCCAGCCCACCTCTAACGACCCCTCATGGATTCCACATTATTGCTCCAACACGACTTAAAGCAGCTGCAATGGGATTATCGGGCGATAAATGTCCAGCCCAGGGCCTTCTCACCAGCCCCGGCCTGAGAAAGCTCCCTGGGGCCAGAACGGAAGGGAAAGAGGTGTTTCCGGCTGGACTGCGCCTTGTGGCAGCAGAAGGAGCTGGGGAGGAAACGGGCCAACACAGAGGCCGGTCCTTCCCGACCAGGCCTTGCCTCGGCCCGACAGTGCCCCCGGCTCCCCGCATGCCCACGTGCCTCTGCACAGTCTCCGCGGCACAGTCCAGAGTGGCCAAGCCCTGGTCCCGACCATGGGCTTCGGTGTCCCCCAGACAGGACGTGGCACAGGGCTCAGGGTCACAGTGCTTGAGGGCCACAGGGCCCATCACAGGGCGGGAGGAGCGGGGATCTCTTCCTCTGTCCCCGCTGGGTCTGGTGTGGGCACAGGAGGTGCTCACAGTCCCGGGGAAGTGCTCTGCCTGCGGGACCCCACGAGGAGGATCAACACAGGATCCATTTCTCTCCCTTCTGCGAACAACGATCTGTTTCCCCATTGTGTTGACTTATCTCTCAGGGGGATACAACTGACAGTGCTCAGGGCTGACACCTGGCTCAGTGCTCAGGGGTGAGTCCTGGCTCTGTTTTCAGGGCTCCTTCTGGCTCTGTGCTCATGGATGACTCCTGGTCTGTGCTCTAGATTCCTCCTATCTCTGTCCTAAAAGAAAACTCCTGGGTCTGTGCTCCCTAGACCTAGGTTGGCTTCCCTAGACCTCCACTAGAAAATGGGATGTACTAAAACTTTCCTTCGGGATGAGGGTAGCCAGGTTCAAACACAAGACACCCTGTGACTTTGAATTCTATCTTCAAGGGACACATTGCTACTAAAGATCTGTCTGCCATTGACCTGAAAATCGATTTTAAGAAAGCATCCTGTATTGGCTCTAACTGGTGAAGTGAGCCATTACCACAATGTTGAAGAGAACAAATTAATATCTGTTTCGAGTCATGAAAACTGTAAATAAAATTTAAAACTAGGACACAAGGAGAGAGTTCTATTGGTTGAAAACTCAAGGAAGATTTGGGTGGGAAAAATCCCCTTGATCAAGTGAGATTTGATCAAGCTGCAAATGAAAGATGTGCTCACATCTGGCAAACAGATGCTAAGGGTGATGGCTAGAAGCAAGCGTAGTAAATGTACTAGCATCAGGAAGCCCTTCCAAAGTCCACGGCGTGGCATCCAAAACCACCTACAGTGAACCCAGCTTTGCCCAGACTCAAGCAACACCACCTGCCAGGAGAATCCACGGGAGAAGCTTAAGGCAGGAGCCAGCCAAGGTGTTTTGGAAAGAGGCAGGACATGCTTGCTAGCCTGTGCTCAAACTGTCCCTATGGCAACTCCCAGCTCCATCACCGAATTACCCACTGACAGCAGAGGAAAGGATAGATGTGGCCGCGTCTCAAGAAAACTTTACTCACAAGAGCAGCAGGCAGGTTGGGTTTCACAGACAGCAGAGAAAGGAATGGATGTGGCTGTGTCCCAAAAAAACTTACTGACAAGTGGCTGTGTCCCACTTAAACTTATTGACAAGAACAGCCAGCAGTTCAAATTGGATGGGACAGAGACAAGTGGATGTGGCTGTGTCTCAATAAAACTTTATTGACAAGAACAGCAGGCAGTTCAGATATCACAGACAGCAGAGAAAGGAATGGATATGGCTGTGCCTCAATAAATCTTTATTGACAAGAACAGCAGGCACTTTGACTTTAACAGTACAGAGAGGAATAGATGTGGCTGTGTCTGAATAAAACTACTGACAAGAATAGCAGACAGTTTGGATTTGACGGACAATAGAGAAAGTCATGGATGCAACTGTGTCCCTACAAAACTTTATCAACAAGAACAGTAGGCAGGTTGGATCTGCCCCAAGCTCTAGTCTGGGGACCAAAGGCAAAAGAAAAGATTGTTGGTGGCTCTTAACACTATGGATGAGCTTTTCACTCAAAGGAAGAAACAGCAAGGGCAAGAATTATTTACCGCCATCTCCTCTACCTGGGTAGAATTGGCAGGATGTTGAAAGGTTTAAGATAGGGATTGATACCACCAAACTCCATCATCAATGCAGCTCAGACGAGTCGGTTTTCTGACTTGTGAAATCAACTAGCCGGCTGAACAAGACCTAGATTGTGAAAAGATTAAGATGTCTGCTTACTGGAGGCAGATTAGCAATGGAGTCACAAAGGTACCTTCTGTCCTAACACAGGGAATACCGTGCTGATTAAATTGCAGCCAGCCTCGCTGTATTTCATCTTATAAAATGCCCCGTATTCTCCTTTCTGTTAAAAACACATAAAGAACACATAAAACGGGAAGGCTTCTGGGGTGATTATCTTTCACGTTTGTGTTCTTTATTCACTACAGAGGAAAAGTAAGATCATAAAGTCTCACCTGATTAATGGGACAGTGTCTGAATTTTTATAGATGTCTCCTAATTCCTTCCCGGAGGCCAGAACTAGCAGATACATTTGTTGAAAGGGGATATCATTCATCACATCTCTTGTGGGGTAAGAACTTGCAATTCGATACAGCACAGCCCATCACTTTATTCAAAATTGAACAATGAGCAACAGGATGTCAGTTTATTCTTCTTTATGCAACCTATGATAAATATGGACACATTCATTCAGTGACCACTTTCTGCTGGAGAGTCAGCAAGCGTACAAATGTCTACAGCAATTTATTCGTCTGTGGTTCAAACCGTCTTCTCTGAGACACATCCTAACTCCTTCAGTACGATGAACTATTTCAGCTGCTTACTTTGCAAGACAGGACATAGGATATGAGGGGTTAGAATTTGGGGGAAAAAAAGAGCTGATTTTGTTACACAGTAGAACCTTGCCATGTACCCAGAAAATCTGAAACATACATCTAAGATTCTGACGATAATGTCAGAAAGGCACATTTATTTGTTTTTAATGTGCTGCCTGGGAAGGTTTCTTAGAACCTAATAATAGTTACTGGGTTCAGAAGAGTGCCTTTAGGGGAAAAGTATATGTAAAAAATAATGATTTTCTATTGGTTTTTGGGAGTCGCTGGGGCTATGCCCAGCTGACTCCTGGCTCTGCACTCAGGTCTTACCTGGGAGGGGCTCAGGGGACCGTGCGGGGGCATAATATCATGAGGAGCCGTGCTCAGTCCTGTTCGATCTGATTTTGGCTGTGATTCTGAGGCCGTGAATTAAATAGGAAGGACCCATGATGGCGACTGGGAATTGCTGCTCGCACCCGGTCTGCTTGCAGGGAAGGGGAAGGGGAAGGGGAAGGGGAAGGGGAAGGGGAAGGGGAAAGGGAAGGGGAAGGGGAAGGGGAAGGGGAAGGGGAAGGGAGGCGTGGAACCACCAGTCCCACTACCTGGATGGGAGAGTGCACCACTGCCACCAGGTGGAAGAGGGGAGAATTGCTGCCAGCCAGCCCCCAACAAACAACCCACCGGGCCTCAGGGGCTGCGGGAGAGGCAGGGGGACAGAGAAGGGACCACCAGGACAAAGACAGCTGGAAATGGTGACTCTGGACAAGAGCTTTGTGCCGAAAGGAGGCAAAGGGACACACAGGATAACTCTCAGTACCTGTATCGCAAACCATAATGCCCAAAGGGGGAAGAAACAGAGACAGAGACGAGACAGAGACAGAGACAGAGACAGAGACAGAGACAGAGACAGAGACAGAGACAGAGACAGAGAAGGAAAGTGCCTGCCATAGAGACAGTCTGGGGGGAGGGTGGCGGGACAGAAACTGGGGACATTGGTCGTGGGAAATGTAACCTGGCAGAGGGGCTGGCATTGCAATACTGTATGACTGAAACCCAATCAGCAACAACTTTGTAACTGTATCTCAGGGAGATTCGATCATTCAAAAACAACAACAAATTATCCAGAGGGTGGGTCAGAGCAACAGAAAATTTGGTGGGATGCCTTGCAGCGGCAGACTGAGGTTTGATGCCCAGCATCCCACTTGGTCCCCCAAGCACGGCCAGCAGAAACTACTGAGTGCAGAGCCACGAGTACCCCCTGAGCATGTTCCCCCTGAGCACCGCCGACTGTTCACCCTCTGAAAACGCCAAAAAAATGATCGAGTGTCAAAGCTGAGAAACCTTGACCTCCGGACAAATAGATTCATTTAAAATGGGAGTTGGAGGAGAAAATTCTTCCACTAATCTCATTCAAAGTCTGACTTAAATATCTTTCATGTAAGCGTCATCGATGTTTCGCCTCAATAGGACATTTCTGTGGTCTGGATTAGACAGAACAACTGTGCATGTTACTAACAACCAAGCTAGAGGAACTTATTTGTTTCTGCTCTAAGAAGTACTCCCAGCTCAGTATTCCTCCTGCGAGGCCCGAGAGCCTCAAAGTCTGAGCTTTCAACATGCAAAGAAGTGCCCAAACCTAGTGAGTCGTCTCCCAGGTCCCAAAGGAACTTTTTCCAGCTCGCAAGAGTCTCCAAGCTACATTGAAAGGTTTCGATTTGTCCCAAACACAAAGATTTCCATTCGAAAGGACCCGTGCACGCCTGTGTCCACTGCACTGCTAAGTCCAGACGTGGAAACCACCCAAAGGCCCAACCACGGACCAAGGGATGAAGAAGTTGTGAGACATAGACACACAGTGGGACCCGCTCTGCTCTACGAACAAAATCATGCAGCCTGCAGCCCCATGAATGGAGCCATGAGCATCATGCGCAGTCCAGCCAATCCGAGGGACAGGGGCTGACACGGTGATCTCTCACGGCAGGACTTACAGTGACACAGCCAGGGAGCAAGGAGGGCCAAAGGCAACACGCGGGCAAACTGAGCCCGGCCCTTGGGGGAGGGAGGTGGGTACCCAGTGCTAGATGTGTGTCGGGATGATGTGCACGCAAAGCACCATTAACTGCCTTTCAATCACAGAGGCTCAAACAATCAAATGGGGGGTAAAAAACTACATTGAAACAGTCAAAGTTACAGTTTATTCTTTTTTCTTTTGCTTTTTGGGTCACACCTGGCGATGTCAGCTGCATGCAAGGCAAACGCCCTACCAGCTGTGCTATCGCTCCAGCCCCGCCCCAGTATTCTTAAAGTAAAGGAAGCATCAGATAAAATTTCAAATTTCTAACACAAGACCCAGGTAATGGCTTGTGCTGAGAGGTCCAGTGGAATATAAGAAATGTCTTTTCTTGTTTCTGCCGAGAGGAAGCAGCATCATGAATAGCTGAGGCTTGGCACGACTAGAAGAAGACACAGCAGAAACTAGCTAAACAACGTCTGAAATGCTGGAAACTCTGAAGGACTTTTCTCTAGGTTTCTCCATGAAGAAGGAGGAGGGTGATGCATATTTCAATATATAGGGACTTGAGGATTAGTCATAGCACTAATTAAGTACTAGCTTACATTAACAGTTTTAGTTTCATGCTTAATTAACATGATTGGAGCTCATAGCATTATCCCAGAATGAAGAATAATATTTTTTAATTATTTTTTATTTTTTAGGAATAATACTCATACTGCCAATATCACTAAGAATAAACAGGAAGGCTGTTTGTCTTGGCAGGCATTGTGTTCAATGGAAGGTAAAAGACGTAGGTAAAACAGAAAAACAACTTTAAGTTAAGGGATGATTTGTAGTTCTCCAAAATTACATGTTTCCAAATAAAGAAGGCTAAACTCTTTAAAGTCAGAAATGTTATCCTTGTCACTGTATCGCTGTCATCCCGTTGTTCATGAATTTGCTTGAGTGGGCACCAGTAATGTCTCTCTTCATCCGTGTCATGTGCTATTGTAGCCCGATGGCATATTGGGGGCTCTTTCAGGGTCAGGGGAATGAGGACCATCATTGTTACTATTTTTGTCATATCGAGTACGCCACGGGGTAGCTTGCCAGGCTCTGCTCTGCAGGCGGGATACTCTCGGTACCTTGCCGGGCTCTCCGAGAGGGATGGAGGCTTTTGGGGCAGCCTCTAATCACCTTTACAGGTGAAAGAAATAAATCAAGTGAAATACTTTAGATAAAATGTCAGAATACATTATATAATCCCTTTAATAAATGGTTCTCGGCAGCTCCGGCCGAAACTCACGCATGACTGAAGACCCACAGAACAAGATAAGCGGAACTCTCTGAGACCTTGGACTCCAGGCTCAACGGACCCAGGGACAGAGGTTCTCTGCTTGCTCCCACCAACCGCAGGTGACAAAGGGATTATAATCAGGAGCCCCACCATACCCTGCCTGTCTGCTTCCACCAACCACCCAAGACCCAGGGATCGGAATGCGCACAGAAGACCCACCCTACCCCTACCGGGACCATATAAATACCCCACTGGCAGACCTCCACTACTGACACTACCTCCACTACCCAGCCGTCGCCACACTCCAGGACACTTTCCGGACCCGCGCGGCCGCTTCGCGGCCACGGGACCCATCATAAGACACTAAATACCCATCTTCCGGAATTGCCGTACAATATCTGATAGGGTTCAAATATGGTAACACCTACAAGGGCGATTAGAGGTCGCCCCAAAAACCTTAGGTTATGACAGGCCCTAGAGGTCATTCAGGTCCAGCTCCATATGGGGCTTTGAGAGTATGACCAAAGCATCGGTAACTCCTCACCTATACTCACTGGGAGACCTGGTCTAGGTTCGGTGACATTAGACTGCCAT
The DNA here is from genome assembly GCF_029834395.1 of Sorex fumeus. Classification (NCBI taxonomy): domain Eukaryota; kingdom Metazoa; phylum Chordata; class Mammalia; order Eulipotyphla; family Soricidae; genus Sorex; species Sorex fumeus. The sequence continues at coordinate 204,121 of NW_026606385.1, read as the reverse complement.
CCTTGAACCTCAGTGGAGAGGTCCCTATCCCATGACCCTGATCATGCCGTTCACTCTGAAGGTGGAAAGAATCAAAGCCTGGGTCCATGCTTCACATGTGAAAACTGCCTCCCCCCTTGAAGACAGGACGACAACGGCCAGTGGTGTGTCCTGCCAACTGGAGCCTCTCCCTCCAAGATAAAACTGAAGAAAGTGATTGAAGGGATCCTAGGGAGTGGCACGGGTTATTCTCTGCTTCTGTTTGCTCAGCTGTGAAGCAAACTCACTATGAGCCCAAATTTTGGCACTGGGTACTTTCTGCCACTATGACGGGTAGAATTATAGCCAATGACACCCAGGAAAGATGGAGACTGCACAGTTTCACCTTGGTCTGTACCAGTTATGGCCCATCCTGGGACTTGTGTTTGTTTAGGGACCTATAACTTGTAAGATTCCCCCTGCTGAGCCGATTTTAACCCAGAAATATAGGATAGACTCCCAGCAATTGTACCAAGGGTCAGCTAGAAGACTTGGTTTGTTTGCACATATGACCTGCTAACGTCTGGCTTGTCCCCTTCCTATCTCATTGACTCCGGTACAGGCATATTGTTATGGAAGGGGAGCTGGGAAGGTCAACTTCTCACCCTGATCCCACCCCTCATGGGACCCCTAGTGCTCCTGCTTCTGTTCCTGACTGTGGGCCCCTGTTTCCTGGATGAGTTGGTGGCATGGAGTTTGTGAAAGAACGTGTCAGTACCATTCAGCTTAAGGTACTCAGAAAAGTATTTCCCTCTGAAACAATTGTAGGGGTCAAGATTGACCCTGCTCAACCACGGGCATAAAAGAAAAGGGAGGAATGAGAGACAGAGAAGCAAAGGCAGCGCCATGACAGGCTCTTACAGAAGCCAGAAAAAGCTGGGCGTAGGTTTCAGTTCTGGAATTCCTGCGAATTGGGCACAGATACCTGGAACTGAGTCATGATTTCCCTGAAGCGAGATAGCCTGGGTGAGGTCAATGATGGGTTACCAATCAGGTGCAGGTAGGGAAGCTTCCCTATGTAACTCCAACTTATACCCAATCAGCTAAGTACAAGTAGTGAGAAACCCCTCATACTGCAGCTGAAATGGTAGTCTGCGGAAAGTCCCTGTTCCATGATGCTATGGGAGAAAAGTCCTTCAGTTTTGAGACTCGGGGCCACTCGTTCTGAGAAGGCTGCCACTGTGTCGGTGAGCTTGATGAGGGCCCTAGCTTGAGCTAGCCGAGCTAGCTAATAAAAACCCTTTGCTTATTGTATCACAACTTGTCTTCGTGTGAGTGCTCTGGGGAGATCTCGGCCCGGTTTGACACCACCAACAATGAAAATTACACCCACAACACTAACACAACAGCACAACCACGAGCAACACAGATACAACCACCAGCACTGACGACACTGTCACACCCACAAGCACAGCAAACTCAACAGGAAAGCCAGGAAGAATGCCCAGCCACTGGCATACCTGTGAAACCAAGAATCAGCCTAATGAATGCGAGCACCAAAAAGGAAGGAAAACCCACCCCCACACGCCAAGAAACCAGAAGCAATTTTACCGTGTCTTGCCAAGAAAGCGATTGGGCCATTACTTATCTTCAGTGGGAAAAATCCGTGCATGGGGCTGTAAAGGCACTAGATATGGCCCCACATCCATCCTAGGGGGTCTCTCTCCTTGGCTTGTATGTCTGTCTGAGGCAGGGGAGCCCCAACCCCAATTCCAGAAATTCTGGGCCAGCCAGGCCAGCTGAGCCCACCCTGAGCCCTGAGCACTGAGTACCGAGTGTGGCCGGGCCAGCTGAGCCCAGCCCTGAGCACGGAGTACCGAGTGTTTGGGGGCTCCAGCCCTGCTGAGACTCCGGAGCCTGGTCAGCTGTGGGTGGGCGTGTCTGTGCCTTCAGTCCTGCACCCATGGATGAGGATGCTGCGGGTGCTTTCTCGGGGTGTCCGACCCGGCAGTGGCCTCAGAGTCCATGGCGCGGGACCTCTGTGCCCCCGGGTAGGGGTCAGATGGCGGCTGTCTCCACCTCAGCGTGCCCCCGCACACCTGGAGGAGATGCCCGCGCAGGCGCGTTCACTGCCCCCTGAACATCGTGTCCACACACCGTCTGTGCGTCCACCAGCAGGAGCCTTCAGTGGCCGCTGTCCACGCTGCGGGCCTTTTTCCTCCTGCTAGGGCCCAGCGGGGGCGCTGAGCCGGGAACAGCGCCTGCCCTTCAGCCAAGTGGCTCCCCCTTCCCATCAATGCCAAGATATTCCTGTTCCACTGAGCAGCTGCTCAGGTTTGGGGGGGCAGGTTGGGCTGCGTGACTGGTCTGCAGGAAACTCAGCATTAAATGACCTTGCAAACGCCCCGCATCCAGGCTGCAAAGCGGGAAGAGGCTGCAGCTGGGAAGAGTTAGGCTGTTCTTCCGGTGCCAGGGGTTGTACCACCCCAGCGCGGGCTGACGGGGAAGGGGATGGGTGCGCCCTCTGCCCTGCACCCCCGTCGATGGCTGCCCTTCCCCACCGCACCCAGCATCCGCATGAACCTTCTCACAACGTCCATGATGGTTGTGGAACACTGGGAACCCACGTCAGACTCTGCACTGGGTGCTCCTGGCATGTGTGCTTAAGGCGATTGCTTCAGAGATGGTTACCTACCCTACACGCTCTTCTCTATAATCACACACAATAGTAGAGAATTTGATTGTCTAGTATTCACAGCAGGTTTATCCTTTTGTAGCCAAAATGATGGTGACCCTTCCTTCCTTCCTTCCTTCCTGCCTGCCTGCCTTCCTTCCTTCCTTTCTTTCTTTCCTTTTTCTTTCTTTCTGTCTTCCTTCCTTCCTTCCTTCTTTTCTTCCTTTCTTTCGTACTTTTTTAGTCATGGTGAATTGCAAAGTTACTCATCATTGAATTTCAGGCATAGGATATTCCATTCCAGTCCCACCAGTGCTCACATGCCTCCACCAGTGTCCCCAGTTTACGTCCTGAGTCTGTCTCTCGTGGACGCACTGTCTGCCTCTTTTCAGCACTGCATTCTGCTCCAAGTGACCGCTGCCCCCGCCAATGGCCTATTGTAGCCTGTTCTCCCCTGCCCCAGCCCCTACAACTAGCAAGTTTTCTGCTGGAGACTGGTTCTCATTCTCTGTTTCGGTTGCCTTGTGTTATTCCCCGACTCTGTTTCTTCATATCCTGCACGGTAGGAAGACCATTCATGTCTGTGCTTCTTCCTCTGACGCATTTCACTTTGCCTGAAACTCTCCAGAACCACTGATGTGGTAGCACATGACATGACTTCATCTTTCCTATGACTGAGTAGTATTCCACTGTGTATCAGGGTTCCTCGATCCACTCATCGGCTCTTGGGCACTTGGGTTGGTTCCACATTTTGGCTCCTGTGAGTGACTAGTGCTGCAATGAACACAGGAGCGTAGAAGTCTTTTCTGCATTGTGGTTTTGGACCCCAGTATATAACCTACTGCTGGGTCATATGGAAGTGCAATTCCTAGTTGATTGAGAAAGGTCCCTGTTGTCTCCCTGAAAGCCCGGGCCAGTAGACACTGCCCCAGCAGTGAGCACGAGGCTTCCTGTCCCCGCATCCACACCAGCACTGCTTGTTCTGGTTGGTTTGCTTGATTTTGGCTTTCAGGGTTACACCTGGAGATGCAAGGAATAACCTACATCGGCACTCAGGAATTACTGCTCCTGGTGGTGCTCGGGTTATTCCTGGCTCTACACTCAGGAATTACTCCTGGCGGTGCTCGGAGGACCACATGGTTGTGCAGGGGATTAAACCCTGGTCGGCCAACGCCCTCCCCTGTGCTGTCGTTCCAGGCCCGGTTGCTCTCATTCTTCTGGATGTGTGCCAGTCTCTTGGCATCAGATGACATCTTGTTTTGAGTGGCATCTCCCTGATCATGAGCAATGTTGAGCATTTTCTCACACGCCTTTTGGCTGGTTGTATTTCTTCTTTGAGGAAGTTTCTGCTCATCTCTTCTCTCCAGTTTTTGATGAGGTTGGATTTCTTTTTTCTTGTAAAGTTCTACCAGTGCCTTATATAACTTGGAGATTGATTCTAAGTCAGATGAATGGTTTCCACTTGTCATTGGGCCATTTATTTTTCTTAAATTTTTATTAGTGAAACACCATGAGGTACAGTTGTAGACTTACAAAGTTTTGTGCTTGGGTTTCAGTTATACAATGATCGAATACCCATCCCTCCACCAGTGCCCATACTCCAACACCACCAGTCCCAGTATCCCTCCCTCCCCCGTCCCCCCAACCCACTCCACCTCTGTGGCAGGGCATTCCCTTTTGTTATCTTTCTCATTTTGAGTGCCGTGGTTTGCAAAAGAGCCATTGAATGGCAATCTTTTCCGGTCTATAGTCTACTCTCATCACGCATTTTCAGTGGGCCAATTTTGTATTCTGGTCATTGTTTCTTTTGCAGTTCAGAAGCTTCTAAATGTATGTATGTATGCATGTATGTATTTAGCTTTTTGGGTCACACGTGGCGATGCTCAGGGGCTACTCCTGGCTCTGCGTGCAGGGATTACTCCTAGCAGTTCTCGGGGAAATATATAGGATGCTGCGGATCAAAGTCCGGTCAGCCATATGCAAGGAAAGCAGCCTATCCCTCCGCTCTGGCCCTAAGGTTCTGAATTTCATGTAGTCCCAATTGTTTCTCTTGATTTGTTTGGTGTGGCCAGTGGTCTTGCCTCATTGAGGATGCCGCTAACTTCAATATAACGGAGATTTCTGCTAATCTTTTCCTCTATATACCTTATGGATTCAGGTCTGATATCCAGGTCTTTAATTCCTATTGATTTTATTTTGTGCACGGCATTAGAAATGGGTGAGTTCATATTTTGACAGTGACTGCCAGCTTTTCCAGTACCACGAGTTTTAGAAGGTTTTCCTTGCTCCGCTTTATGTAACATAGAGTTTAAACAGCAGGAAATGAGCGTTTATATAAGTTTATATGAGTGTTTACAAAATAACATTTTATTGTTATCCTATAACTATGAATAATTAGCCCACTATATATTTCCTGTGTGTATGCATACAGCAGGTAGGTTGACATATATATTTAGCACATACTGATAGAGATACGCAGAGATGTGTTACTTGAAGGCTTTAGTCTTCTCTCTGTAGAGAGAAACAACGGTCCTCAGACTCACATGAAATATAAGAGGCACTAGAGAGAGAGTATAGCACGGATGGAGGGTGCTCGCCTGTTCCAGTCTCACATCATACACGGCCCCCTGGCACTGCCAGGAGTGATACCTGAGCACAGAGCCAAGAGTCAGTCCTCAGAAGGGCCCATAATAAAAATAACATAAAAAATAAGTGCCATATTGCTTAGACTTTGTTGCTGTCTTCACCCATGCTAAACACATCACATTGTCACAAACAGTGTTTGAGCTGGAGAGGGCAGGGTGTCACTCACTCAAGGGATTGGGTCATTGTAGCTTTGGACCATGGCTGGACTTGACAGAGACACTTTGCTTGTTGCAAAACACCCACACCGTCATCCTTCCCTACTAGAAAAAGGTACAACGGCAAGACACACTGAAGTTTGTTATCCGCAAAGAGAAATAGGGTCAACTCGTATTCTTCAACGGGAGGGACCCCAACACGGATGCAAACAAAAACTCCCAGCCGCGTGCGGTGCGCCCCTCAGCAACATCTCAGGCCTGGATTCCCTGGCTGGCCGCCAGCTCCCCCGATGAGCCCCGAGTGTCCACTGAAGCCCGTTCCCATAAGGCCTCACCCACGCCCCGACCCCCCAGAGGGTGGGGAGCCCGGGGAGGCTCAACTCTGCGGGCCCCCACGTCCAGGCACCTCGTGGCCGTGCTAAAGCCCACCCGCCCTCCGCTCTGTGCTCCCGACGGTCCCATGTACGCACATGGTGGGGGGTGCGGGGAGGTTCCACCACGCAGAATCCCCGAGCCCCGAGTCCTAGGTCACGCGCCACGTCACTAAGAGTATGCCGGAAGGAACACTGGTTCCTAGGGACATGCCGCACCTGCACCCTCCAGCCTGGACGCTAGTTGCCAAAACAGGACTTGAATTCCTCCTACAGACCAGGCCCAGCTTGGTGCCCTGCGCCTGCGGCTGCCCGCTGGCTCTTGCTCCGCAGGCCCGCACCTACCCACAGCTTGATCACCCCCTTTCTGACCCCTCCGCCCACGGTGATTGCCCCCACCTCTGAGGGGGTGGCAGAGACCTGCTGCAGCGGGAATGGGGACCCCAGGATACAAAAAGGGGACCAGGGCTCGGGGAAATGGGATGAACCAGAGGGAGGCAGGCCCAAGGGGGGCGTGGCAGCCCAGAAGAGGGGGCGTGGCAGCCCCAGGACAGAATGAGGTGGACCCTAAACCATATCAGGACCCAGAGAGATCACAGAGGGTCCCGTGCAATTCCCTCTATGCTGCGGTCCCCTGAATATCTCCGGGGGCAGTGGCCGGTACTGCCCAAACCCTGCCCAAAATCCTAAGAGGGAATCCAAGGGACCCGACTTCAAGGACTCCCGTCTTAAACATGCCTATCCGTTGGGCGCACCCTGCACTGCTCGAAGGATGCAAAGAGTGCGCAGAGGCGACCGCAGAGCGTGAGGGCACAAAGTTCCTAGTGGGAAGTGGAAGGCCCAGCACGTGCAGGACCAACGGGTCGAAGCCTGACCCGGTACCAGGTGTGTGGGGCTCCCGGGGAAGATTCCAATTCAGTGGGACCCCTCGCCTGGGCGCTCTGTGCACGAGCCCAAGCCCACACGCCCTCTGCTCTGTGCGCCCGACCGTACCATGCGCGCACATGGCAGGGGGGGCATGGGGAGGTTCCACTGCGCGGGACCCCCGTACCCGGAGTTCTGAGGCCACGCCCTACATCACTAAGGGTATCCAGGAAGGAACGCTGGTTCCTAGGGACGCGCCGCACTGGCACACTCCCACTGGGACGCTAGTCTTGGACGCTAGTCGGCAACACGGGACGGGACGTGAATTCCTCCGTCAGACCAGACGCAGCTTGGTTCCCAGCACCTGGGGCTGCCCGCTGACTGTTCCGCGACAGACCCGCACCTGTCCGCAGCTCGATCACCCCCTTTGAGACCCTTCCGCCCACGGTGAGTGCCCAAGGGGGGGACAGAGACCTGGGGCTGCGGGGATGGGGGAGCAGGGGTCAGGGAAATGGGGCCAGCCTGAGGGAGGGAGGCCCCAGGGGAGGGGGTGTGGTAGCCCCTGGACAGAAGGAGGGAAGCCAAGGGAGGAGGGTGGGGAGCCACAAGGGAGGAGGGTGGGAAGCCCCTAGAAAAATGATGGGAATTGCCAGACAGAATGGGGAACAGTGAGGGAGGAAGTTGAGAGTCCCCAGGGAGGAGGGTGAGAGACCAGAGGGAAGACTCCAAGGAGTCCCTAGGGAGGAGAGTGGGAGTCTCGAATGAGAAAGGAGGGAAACCCTAGGGTAGGTAGGTGGGATTCCAGAGGGGAGAGTCCAAGGAGCCCCTAGGAAGGAGGGTGAGAGTTCGAGGGAGGAGGATGTGGAGCCCCTAGGAAGGAGGGCAGGAGTCCAGAGGGAAGACGCCAAGGAGTCTCTAGGGAGGAGGGTGGGAGTCCAAGAGGGGGGTAGAGAAGCCCCTATGGAGGAGGGTGGGAGTCTCCAGGGAGGAGGGTGGGAAATCCCAAGGGAGGAAGGTGGGAGTCCAGAGGGAGGAGTCCAGGGAGCCCGTAGGGAGGAGGATGGGCGTCCCCAGATAGGAGGTGTCTTCTGGGCTGACAGCACTAGACTTGCATGACCCGAACTCGCTTCCGGGCTCCAGAGATGGGCCCCCAGACCCACCAGGAGGGACCCCTGAGGAAGACCTGGAGTCAGCCCTGGGCACCATGGGGCGTGGCCCCAAAGTTGACCAAACAATAAAATGGTTTTTGTGTGACCCCTGGGGACCCCAAAGGTGCAGAAAGGGCCCCAATGGCAGGGAGGGGGTGTGCGTCTCTGGGCTGCCAGGGTCTGAGTGTGGCCTGTGATCTGCAGAGCCCTGACCCGGGATGACGCGGAGACCGTGCGACATGTGGTTCTACCAGGACCTGGGGACGCCGCGACCAGCCCAGGCGCCATGCACACGGGGCTACGGTGGGCCCAGCTCTGTGGGGCATCCTCAGCCCCACGCCCCTTATCCCTACAATCCAGGGCCTTATGTCCACGGCCCGCCGACTTACTACCCATGGCCGGGGCCCAGTGGCCAGCCCACAGGGGCCTATGGACATGGCTACTATGACCAGCGGGCTCGCCGCCAGGGTCCCCAGTTAGTACCCTCTGACCAGCATGGATGGCCCGTTCGAAAGGAGGAAGACTGGTGTGAGGCTGTGGTCTACTGTCCACGGAAAGCCCCCTGCTTCCAGAGGGGCACGCATCACTGTCAGGCCCTGCTAGGCCACAAGACCCCTCATGGCCGGGCGGTGACCCCCGCCCCAGCCCAGAAGGGGGCCCCAGTGCCCCAGAAGGAGGCCCCTCCGCCTCCGCTCCTGGTGGCAGTGCCCGCCCCAGCTGCACCCGCAGTCATAGGGTGGCCACAAGCCCCTGACGATGGCCAGGTTGTGTCCACCAAGGACACACAGGCCTGTCTCAGTGACGTGGAATCGATGGAAGTTGTGTCCTGCGGGAGCAGCATTCAGTCCATGGATGCGGAATCCCAAGGGGAACCACTCAGCGACATGGAGGTGGATCCACCCAGTGTCCCCATGACCCAGCCACGCGCTGCGATGGCCGCACCCCAGGGCCAGGCGACCCACGTCCAGGCCGCAGGGATAACACAGCAGCGCTCGAAGAGGAAGAGAAACAACCGTGCGAAGCTACAAGGCCCACAAAGTAAGAGACACCAGCCGGGCGCTGGACCGGGCCCCAATGTCACCCAGGGCGCCCCTGTGCCTGTGCCTGCCATGCAGCTCCCTTCGGCGCCGAAGCCCGTGCCCCCCAATGTTCCGGGACCAAGTGGCACCCAAGGTGCCCCTGCACGCATGCCAGCCTTCCGATTTGCACCTCCGCGGCAGCTCGGGCCTCCCAACGTGCCGGGGCTAAGTGGTCCCCAGGGCGGACCAGTGTTCCACTTTGCACCCCCGAGGCAGCTTGTGCCTCCCAAGGCACCAGGGCCACGCGGTACCCAGGGGCCACCTGTGCCTGCACCCGCCATCCAGATCCCACAGGTGTCGCACCCTGTGCCCCGCTATGTGCCCGCACCCCAGCAGGGCTTGAAAAGTGCTGCCACCCAGCAGGGCGGGTACCAGCGGCCACTTGTGGCTCCTGCTACTCTGAAGCCTAGGCCCGCAGCCCAGCAGGGCTCAGCCAGTGGTGCCACCCGGCTGATGTGGTACCAGCAGCCACTTGTGGCGGCCCCCAACCAGGTCCCACCAGCATGGCATCCTGTGCCCCCCCATGTGCCCGCACCCCCACAGGGCTCGAAAAGGAGTGCCACCCAACACGCACAACACCAGCAGGCACTTATCAATCATGCCAACCAGGTCCCACCTGCGTGGCACCGTGTGCCCCCTCGCGTGACCCAGCAGGGCTCGAGCGCCAGTGTCACCCAGCTGGTGTGGCACCAGCGGTCACTTGTTGCCCCCTATGGGCAGCAGCGTCAGGGTGCCCCAGCCCGGAAGCTTAGGCGATAGGGGTCCCACAGCTCAGGGGCTGCGGTCCTATGGGGCCCTTATGGCCGGAGGCCTCACGGTCAGACACCCCCACTCAGACACCCTGGGGCCCCCCTGTCTGAAAGGTTTCTCAGCACCTCCCATTACCATCCATATTGTTCCACAAATGACTTGGATCAACTGCTCTGTATGAGTCACACGATATAATCTGTTCTTTACCTTAGAATATATGATAGCATATTTTTTTCTCTAAAATAAAGTTGTTGCAACGTGTGTGGAGCCTGCACTGTGCTTTTCTCTCCGAGCAGGTGAGCGGGCATCGCCCCGTCGGGGTGAGGAAGGGCAAGGAGGAGCCGGTTGCTCTGCAGTGCTCCCCATTCTGAGCGCTGAGAAGCTCAGCGCGTCTCCCTGCTCCTCCATGCTGAGGGTACTTGCCCCTTGGTGGTAGCCTCAGCTCTACTCAGCCCCGTCCCAGGCCAGGCTCCTCCCCCATCTTAAGCACCACTGTGCTCTCCAGCCAAGCAGCAGAATGGCTGAGGACCAGGGGGAGAGACGGGGCGGGGGCTTGGTGGAGGCACCCGCATGGCAGAGACAGCCCTGGGCTCACTCCCCGTGAGCCCCAAATCCAAACACCTCCAACACTGGGATTGAGACATCGGGGGCGAGGCCAGAGACTGAGGATAGTGGGCGGGCATTGGTCTGGCACAAGGCCCACCCATGTTCCACCCCGTACCTGCCCCCAGCCCCCAGGAGTAACTCCCGAGAGAACAGTCAGAGGTGACCTTGAGCAACACCGGGGCTGGTGCCAAACTTGAAAGTACTTCGATCAACTCCTAGGGGAGGGGGTGGGAGGGATCAATAGCTCTGTTAAAGCCTCTAGGCCGCAGGCAGCAGACCCCAGGGCCGCCCGCCTCTCCCCGAGGACTGCACAGATTTTTGCTCACCGTCAGCAGCCCCCACTGCAGGGGCCGGGCTGACTGGGACCCGGGAGCCGGATTCGGCGTGAAGAAATCAAACCCAGGGGCTGGGAGGGACTCAAGGGGGTGACTGAGCACGGCACAGCCACGGCTCATCCTGACCCTGACGGAACCTGAGCGACACCTGCGGACGGGACACTTGCCTCCTCCTGAAGCGGCCGGCTCCTCTGGGACAAGTGGAAGGTGGGCCATGGTCCTGCCCTCCGGGAGCCGGGCAGAGACACGGCTCTGAGGTGGGGTCACACAGGAAGGGGCATGGGCTCAGACGTGGGCTCACACAATTAGGGACACGGGGGCTCTGAGGTGGGCTCACACAGGGAGGGCTATAGCGCTCTGAGGAAGGGTCACACAGGGACGACACGGGGCTCTGAGGAAGGGTCACACAGGGAAATACAGGGAACTCTGAGGAGTCAAACAAGTAGGGACATGGTGCTCTGACATACAGTCACAGGGAAGGGATTGGGGCTCTGAGGAGAGCTCACACAAGTAGGTTCTCGGACCTCTGGGGGGGTGTCACAGGGTTCTAGGGAGGGGTCACAAAATTAGGTGTACGCACCTCTGAGATTGGGTCACACAGGGGTAACGGGATGGACAGGAGGCTCCGAGGAAGGGTAACACATGGAGGTACACATGCCTCTTAAGAGGTGTCACATAAGTAGGTAGATGGGACTCTGAACCTACTTATGACCACTCCTCATAAGAGTGGTCATAAAGGGATACAAAGCTGAGGATCACAAAGGGATGGTCACGGGGGGACACAAAGGGACACAAAGGAGGGACACAAAGGGACACAAAGGAGGGACACAAAGTAGAGGGTCACAAGCAGATGGTCACGGGCTGTCACAGGGTAGGGCCACAGGGCTCTTACGTGGGTCACACAAGTAGGGTCCAGCACTCAGAGGAGAGGTCACAGAGGGAGAGACAAGGGGTTCTGAGAACAGGTCGCATAAGTAGAAATACGGGGCTCTGAGGTGTGGTGACAGGGGAGGGACACAGAGCTCTGAAATATGGTCACAGAGGACAAACCTGGGCTTCTGGGGAGGGGTCACACAAGGACGGTCACGGAGTCTGAGAAGAGGTCACATGGGCAAGGACACAGGCTCTGAGAAGGTGTCACACAGGCAGGGACATGAGACTCTGAGAAAGAGGGACACGGGGCTTTCAACAGGGGTCAAACGGGCAGGGACAGGGGTTCGGAGGTGAGGTCACACAAGTATGGGCACGGGTCTCTGAAGAGGGGGCACATAGGGAGGGACATGGGATCTGAAGTGGGGGTCACACAAGCAGGGACACAGGGCTCTAAGATGGAATCACCCGGCAAGGAAGACAAATGGGTGGGGGGGGGGGGTCACATGATGTGTACATGGGGCTCTGAGGTTGGAGGGTTTATGAGTAGAGTAAGAGGCTCTCAGTTGAAGTCACACAATCAGGGACTCGGGGCTCTGAGCAAGGGTCACACAAGCAGGAAGAGAGGGCTCTGGGGACAGGTCACAGGGCCAGGGCCAGGGTTTCTGAGGAAGGATCACACTAGCAGGGTTATCCGACTCAGTGGGGGTCAGTTGTCAGGGAAACAGGTAGCCTCACAGAACAGATCCATTGGACATTTGTGGGTCAGACAAGCAGGAATGTGATTCTCTGAAGTAGGGACCCTCAAGCAGGGTCCATGGCTCTGAAGTGTAGTCGCACATGAAGGGTCATGGGAATCTGAGGTGTGGTCACACAGGCAGGGACACGGGCTTTTGAGATGGGCTCAAGTTTGGAGGGACACAGGGCTCTGAGGAAGGTTCACACACACTGGAACATAGGGCTCTGAGTTTGGATCACATGGTTGGGGACTCATGATCTGTGGAGGGGGCACACAGGTAAGAACAAGGGTCTCTGAGGGGTGGTCACATGTGTGGGACATAGGCCACTGACATCAGCTCTGACACAGAGATCTAAGTTGAGATCACACAGGCAGGGACACAGAACACAGGGTAGGTTACATGTCTAGGATGTGGGACTCTAAGTGGGGGGTCACACGAGCAGGGACATGCGCTCTGATTACGGGCAAAGATCAGGGTACATAGTTCTGAGGTAGGGTCTCTTATGTAGAGTCATGGGAATCTGAGGTCACATGGGCAGGGACACAGGGCTCTGAGGTCAGTCAAAGTAGTGGAGACATGGAACTCTCGCTGAGGAGGGGTCCCAAAAGCAAGGCTCTGAGGGGTGGCGACACAAGCTGGGACAGGGCTCTGAGGAGATGTCACACAAGCAGGGACATGGGACACTACAGTGGATCACACGGGCAGGGGCAAATGACTCAGGTGGGCCACATGGCAGGAATATGTGCACTGAGGTGTATTCGCAGAACAGGGACCTCAAAGACAAGCAGGGGCGTGGTACTCTAAAGTGGGGATAAACAAGCAGGGTACACGGCTCTGAGGTGAGGTGACACAAGCAGGGACATATAACTCTGAGGTGAGGTCATAAAAGCAGGGACATGGGATGCTCAGTTGTGATTTCACAGGCAAGGCTGTGGGGATCAGAGGTGGCACTGACTGGATCTGAGGTGGATGATCACACTAGTAACAACATGAGGGTTGTGTTCCGATCACACAGGTATGGATCCAAGGCTCTGATATGGGGACACAACTGCAAGATACGAGGCTCTGAGGTGGGAGGTCACACGAACAGTGAAAAGGGTCTCTGAGGTAGGATCACATGGGCAGGATCACTGGACTCTGTGGTGAGGTCACACAAACAGAGATAAGAAGGTCTGAAGTGGGGTCACACAAGCAGGGTCATGGGGATCTGAAGTGTGTCACAAAAGGTCATGCTCAAAGGTCCTTGTGGAGGTCACAGAGGCAAAACCATGGGGTCTGAGGGGTTGTGACAAGGGTAAGGGCACGGGTTTTTGAGGTAAGGTCAGGTAAGGGGCAGCAAGGACTAAGGTGGGTCACATCAAAGGTAGAGTACAAACCTGTGTCACACAGGAAAAGTCTCTGAAGTCGCGGTCACAAAGTCAGGTACGAGGACTCTGAGTTGCCTGTGGGGAGAGGCCTATGGTGAGACCAGTTTCTTTTCTGAGATCATGCTGGAATGCAGGGACATGCACACTGAGTTGAGGTCACGAAGTGGAGACCGGGGGCTCTGGGTCAAATTAGTGATGGTCTTACATAGGGTGAGCAGGGCCATGACAAGAAGCTCTGATGTGGGGTTAAAAGAACAGGGGCATGCTTCTGTTGGCTGTCACCCAAGACAGGACGGCAGATTCTGAGCTAGGGAAGCAGGCAGAGGCCTGGGTTCGGTCACAGTAACACACACAGGACAGGGTCACACAAGTGGGACAAGGGTTCGTGAGGTGGGGCACACTGACAGACATGCGTCCCTGGGAGGGTCAGACCAGCAGCGATAGGGACTGGCAGGGCTCACCCACGCAGGAATAAGGGCTTTTTGAGAAAGAGTTCAGGATTGGGGTGTGTGCATGTATGCACGTATGCACAAAGGAAAGAGTTCAGGATATTTGCGGGATTGCATAGTGCAGCGCCCAGGGAGGTTTGTTTCTGTGTATGTACAATGGAAAGAGTTCAGGATTGGTGTGTGTGTGTGTGTGTATGTGTGTGTGTGTGTGTTTGCACGCGCGCACAATGGAAAGCCTTCAGGATTGTCCCAGGATGGAAGTTTGCAGGATTGCATGGTGAAGTGCCCTAGGGGCAGTGTGTGTGTTTGTGTGTGTGTTTGTATGTGCAGGTAAACACAATGGAAAGAGTTCAGGATTTGCTGCAGATGGGCAGTTTGCAGGGTTGCATGGTGCAGCACTGTATCTACAAAGATTATGTAGATACAGCCTCACCCTGGCCAGGCCTGGGGGTCAGGGGCCTCTGTTTCAAATCTGCTAAAGCATCAACGTTTCTATCAAGACAGTAATATCAAGCTTTAGGACTGCTGCCCCCAATGACCCCTGTGCTGTTGGCAAACTGGGATGCATTCCTTTGGGATCTTCGGGAATTCGGATCTCTGCAGGTGTTACTTGTTTTGGCATCTGGAATTCTGATCTCAGCAGATGTTATTTTTCTCTACCCTCTCTCCAACCTTCCCCAAAGTTCCATAAAAATCTAGGGAAAATAATAAAATAAGAACGGGGAGTGGGGGCAAGTACCTTGGGCCTTATTCGTGTTTCTGGTCAAGGAATAAAGATTATAAAAATTGGCACCAATATAGCCATAGCAGATGCATCCTCAGGGGTCAGTTACGGGTCTGTTGTAGCTTTGTGTCTCTCGTGACACTATAGGGTCCAGGTGAGAGAGGAGAAAGAAAATGTTCCCTGCAAAGGTGTTTGTGTGTGTGTGTGTGTGTGTATATATGTGTATGTGTGTGGAAGGGGCAAGGAGTTGGTAGCTGGGGGCTTCCCAGAGAGTCTTAGTTATTAATTGGGCAGCCTGGGGATGACATTCCCCTGGGGATGACATTCCCCTGGGGATGACACTCCCCTGGGGATGACAGCTTGTAGCAAAAGATCCCAGTTTCAGAAACGTGCCTATGTGTCTCTGTTTATATAAGTGAGTGTCGCTGTGTGTCTGTTGTCTGTGAATATGTCTTATTTTTGTGTGTCTAACTATATGTCTGTGCATATGGGTGTACTGTCGATGTGGGCAGTCTGTGTCGCTGAATGAATGTATATCTGTGTATAAATATCTGTGTGTATCTGCATGTGTCTGTGTCCATTTAAATATCTGTGTCTGTGTTCCTTTGTGTATGTCTGTAGGTCTTTGTACATGTGTGTCTGTGTAAATGTCAGTGTGTGTGCCTATGTTTCTATGGTCTCTATGGTTAGCTCTGTCTGTGTGTCAGTGTATAAGTCTGTGTGTATATTTGTGTGTGTCAGAGTCCGTGTGTATATATGTCTGATGTCTATGCTAATGTGTCTGTGTGTGCATGTAGGTGTGCTGTGTGTATGATTGTTTCTCTGTGTATAAATGTATGTGTGTCTGTGTATATGTTTGTGCATATATCTGTGTCTTGTGTTTACACCATGTGTGTCTGTGTATATATCGGCATGTCTCTGTATGTGTGCATGTGTGTCTGAGTCTGTGTATTTGTCTGTTCTATGTGTGTCTAAATTTGTAAATGTGTATTTCTG
Source organism: Sorex fumeus (assembly GCF_029834395.1). Classification (NCBI taxonomy): domain Eukaryota; kingdom Metazoa; phylum Chordata; class Mammalia; order Eulipotyphla; family Soricidae; genus Sorex; species Sorex fumeus. The sequence continues at coordinate 188,389 of NW_026606385.1, read as the reverse complement.
TGTTTACATTTGTGTGTCTCTGCATGTGGGTGTTTATGCATTTGTTTTGTGTGTCTGTGTTGGTATACATTCGTTTATAAGGCGTGCATGGTGTATGTGTCTAGTTGATAGTGTCTGTGTTTCAATGTATATATCTGTGTGTCTCTGTATATGACTGTTTGTATAAGTGTCTGTGTCTATATGTGTTTGTATCTATCTGAGTGTATAGCACAGCGGGTAGGGCATTTGCCTTGCACGCTGCCGACCCAGGGTCGATTCCTTCGTCCCTCTTGGAGACCCCAGCAAGCTACCGAGAGCATCTCACCCACACGGCAAAGCCAGGCAAGCTGCCCATGACATATTCGGTATGCCAAAGACAGTAACAACAGGTCTCACAATGGAGGTGTTACTGGTGCCCGCTCAAGCAAATCGATGAACAATGGGAGGAGAGTGCAGTGGCTGTGTGTGTGTACATGTGTGTCTCTCTGCATGTGTGGATATACATCTGTGTGTGTCTGAGTGTGCTATTGATGTCTGTGTTTCATGACTGGGCACATGTGTATCTGTATCTATATGTGTGTTTGTGTGTACATGGGTGTGAGTCTGTGTATATGTCTGTGTTGGGTGTGAATATGTGTCTGTTATATGTCTGAGTTTGCCTATGTCTGTGTGCACATATTTGTGTCTGTGTGTATATGTGTCTGTGTGTGTTGGTGTAACTGTATGTGCGTGTTTTTGTGTCTGTATTTTTATGTGTCTCTCTGTGTGCATGTGTTTGTGTATATCCTGTGTGTACATGTCTGTGTTCACATGTGTGTGCCGCTGAATATGTATTGTATCAGTGTGTCTATGATGTACTTGTGCATATGCCTCTGTGTGTCTGTGTGTGCGTGTATCTGCTTATATATCCATATGTCTGTGTGAGTCTCTGTGTATACAAGTGTGTATGTCTGTGTATATTTCTGTGTCTCTGTGTGCATGTATGTGTCTATGTATCTGTTTCTACGTCTATTTGTGTGTCTGCGTGTATCTCTGTATGTGTGTCTCTTTTGTGTGCATGTGCATTTGTTGTATGTCAGCATTATTGTGTGCATACAGTGTCTATGAGTTTCTGTATGTATCTGTGTCTCTCTTCACATATGCATCTGTGTATATGTCTGTGTGGCTGTCTGTATGTCTGTGCATGAGTGTATGTCTGTGAATACGTGTCTCATTGGGTGTGGGATTGTACAGCTGTGTGTGTGTGCACACATGGGTGTGTTTCTGTGTGTAAGTCTGTATGTGCATCATGTGTCTCTGTGTGTCTATCTAAATGTCTATGGGTTCATGTGTCTCTGCTCCTATGTGTCTGTGTATGTTTGTGTCTCTGTATGTCAGTGTGCACAAACGTCCGCACATGTCTGTGTTATATATCTGTTTCTCTGTGTCTGTGTCTATGTCTCTCTGTATATGCGCATGTGTGTGAGTTTATGTAGACATCTTTGTTGTGTCTGTGCGTGTGTGGGTGTGTCTGTGTGTGACTGTGAATGTGTATATGCTTGTGCCTGTGTATGTCTGTGTGTCTCCGTGAATGTGTCTATGTTGTGCCAGTGTATGTCTGTGTGTATTTGTGTGTGTGCGTATCTGCGTTGTGTATATACTATGTGTGACTGTGTGCATTTGTCTATCTGTGTGTGTCTGTTTATGTCTGTGTATGTCTAGGTGAGCATGTGTGTGTGCACTGTGTGTGTTTCTATATATGTCTGTATTGTTTCTCTGTGCTCATGTATTTTACGTGGAAGTCTGTGTCTCTGGACGTGTGTGGGGAATGTTTTTCTGTGCATATGTCTGTGTGACTACCTGTTTGTGTGTCTGTGTACATAAGTGTATGACACTGTGTGTGTGTCTGTGTGCACTTGTGTATTTGTAACTTTGAATCTCTAGAAGTATGTGTGTTGATGTGTGTGTCTGAGTGTCTGAGATTCTGTATTTATGTCGGTGTAAGTGTATGTACGTGTCTGTGTGTGCATGTCTGTGTCTCTTTGTGTGCACGCATGCTCCGGGTGTGTCTGAGGATGTCGGTGTCTCTGTGTGTGAGCGTGCCTGTATGTGACTGTGTCTGTGTCTATAACCGATTGTGTCTACCTTATGTCTGTTCGTGTCTGTTTGGGCATAGGTTGTATGTCTGTGTATACATTTATGTGTGTCTATGTGTGATTGTGTCTGCACGTGTTATGTATATATTATGTGTCTCTTTGTATCTGTGTACATGTTTGATTGTGTTGTGTGTCTGTTTATGTCACTGTGTGTATATGTCTGTGTGTATATATGTCTTTATGCCTGTGTGCATGTGTATACGCCTGTTTGTGTCTTTGTGTTGCACTAGATGTGTCCTGTGTATGCTTGTGTATCTATCTCTGTGTATATTTGTGTGTATATGTGTGTCTATATGTGCATGTGTGAGCCTGTCTGTACATCTGTTTGCCTTCGTGTGCACAGGTAGATCAGAGTCTATATCTGTGTATGTATCTGTCTGCGTTTGTGTAAATCTCTGTTTGTGTATCTTCGTGTGTCTGTGTACATGTCTGAGTGTGTCTGTGTGTATATATGTATCTGTGTATGTTTCTGTGTGCACATGTGTATATGTCGTTCAAGTCTGTCTGTGTGCATAGGGGTTTGTGACTGTTGTATCTCTGTGAATACAGTCCATGTCTCTATGTATGTGTGTTTGTGTATATATATTTAGTGTCTGTGTGTGCATGTGCGTGACTATCTGTGTATGTCTCTGTGTGTCTGTGTGTCTACCTATGTATGTGTCTTTGTATGTTTGCTGTCTGTGTGTTCTGGGCATATGTCTATGTGCATGATATGTGCATGTCTGAGTGTATGTTTGCCTGTGTTCGTATGTTTACTATATGTGTATGTCTATATGCGTCTCTCCATATGCCAGTGTACCTCTGTGTGTGCACCTGTGTTTGTGTGTTTCTCAGTGTGTGCATGTATTTCTGTGTGTATGTGTGTCTCTGCATGTCTTTGTATGTCTCCATTTATGTGTATGTGATTTGTGTCTGTGCATATATCTGTGTGTATCTCTGTGCATCACTGTGTATACGTCTATGTGTCTCTGTATATGTATTTGTGTGGCAGTGTGTGCGTGTGTGTGTTGCTATTTGTGTGTATATGTGTCTGTGCATGTCGTCGCCTGTCTCCATTTATGTGTATGTGATTTGTGTCTGTGCATATATCTGTGTGTATCTCTGTGCGTCAGTGTGTATACGTCTATGTGTTTAAGTGTCTGTGTTTATGTGTCTGTTTGCATTTATCTGTGTGTCTCTGTGTATACGATTCTGTCTCTATGTGCATGTGTGTATGCCTGTGTGTGCCAATAAATCTGTGTGTCTGTGTGCGCACGTGTGTTGACACATGTGTCCGCGTATATTTATATGTCTCTGGGTATGTATGCACATGCAAGTGTATTTGTGTGCATGTGTGTCTGTACGTTTATGTGTGTATGTGTGTTTGTATATCTGTGTGTATAAGTATGTCTATATGTCTGTGTGTCTCTATATATGTCCGTTTGTATCTCCACGTCTTTGTTTGTATACGTGTCTGTGCATATTTTTGTGTATGTCTATATGTCTGTGTCTGTGTACTTGCTTGTGGGTGTTTGTCTATGTCTGTTATATATGTGTGCATGTGTCTGTGCACACGTGTGTCTGTGTGCCTGCATGTGAACAGTGTTTGAGTCTGTGCATATGTCTGTGTGTCTGTATTTGCATTTGTATATATGTCCATGTGTGTCTGTGTGTGCATCTGTATATCTGTGTTTGTGCATGTGTCTGTTTTGGCTTGTGGATGAGTGTCTGTATGTTTGTGTATGTCTGTGTCTGTATTTTCATTCTTGTGTATGTCTCCCTCTCTGTGTCTGCCTATGAGTGTCTTTAATTATGTCTGTGTGTACGTCTCTGTGTATGTGTAAATGTCTCCGTGTATGTATGTCTGTGTGTCTGTGTTCATCTGAGTATATGTCTTTATGTCTATGTAGGTGCATATGTGTGCCTGTGTGTCTGTGTATACATATGTTTGTGTGTCTGTGTGTGTGCAAGTGAGACTCAGTCTGTTTCTATGTTTGTAAGTGTGCTATTTGGGTATGCCTACATCTGTGTTCATGTGTGTGTCTGTGTCTCTGTGTGTATGCACGTGCATGTGCCTGTGTATATGATTGTGTGTCGGTATGTGTCAGTCTTTGTGGGCATATGTGTTCATGTTTCTGCGTGTGTGGGTTTTTGTGTATACATCTGTGTCGATATGTCTCTGTGTGCAGGTGGATCTGTGTGTGTATATTTTTTCCTGTGACTGTGTGCATGTGTTTGTTTATATCTTTGTGTGCGTGTGTCTAGGTCTATGTGTTTGCATATGTGTACGTCTGTGTATATACCTGTGTGTAGCAATCTGTGTCTGTGAATATGCCAGTGTGCGTGTCTGTGTCTGCATGTGACAGTGTGTTGGGATACAGGTCTGTATGTGCCTGTGTGTCTATCTTTATGCTATGTTTGTCTTAATATCTGTGTTTACGTCCGTGCACCTGTGCATATGTACATGAGTTTTTGTGTGCTTGTGTATATGCATGTGTGTCTTTGTTTCTGTGTATATGTTTGTGTGTACATTGTGTCCCCTGTGTCGACATTTCTCCGTGTGCCCGTGTATATGTTTGTGTGTACATTGTGTATTCTATGTGAACATTTCTCTGTGTGTCTGTGCCTATGTGTGTGTTCAAGAGTGTGCATGTTTCTCTGTAGAAGTCTGCATGTGTGGTATTGGTTGTGTGTTTGTGCATGTCTATTTTTGTCCAGGTGTGCAGGTGTGTGTCTGTGTGTCTGTCTATGATCATGTATGTGTCTGTGGATATGTGTGTTTCTTTGTCTATGTCTGTGTGTCTCTGTGTTTAGGTGTGTGTCTGTGTCTGTACATGTCTGGGTAAGTGTGTGTATCCTGAACTGTGCGTCTGTGTATATGTGTGTATATGTGTGTCTGCATGTGCATTTGTGTGTCTGTATGTCTGTTCTGTGTATGCATGCATATCTTTCTGTCCGTGTATGCATGTTTGTGTGTCTTTGTATATATCTCTGTCAGAGTGTGCCTGTGTACATGTCTGTTGTGTATGTTTCTTCCAAATATGTGTCTTTCTCTCTGCTCTGTGAATCTATGTGCACGTGTGTGTATCTGTGTCTATGTTTGTGTTAGTATGTTGTGTGTGCATTGGGTACGAGTCTCTGTATATATCTGTATCTCTGTGTTTCTTAGTGTATGTCTAGGTCTCTGTCTGTGCTGTGTATATGTCTCTGAGTGTGCCTGACTGTCTTTGTGTATATCTTTGTGTGTGCATAAAAATATGTGCATGTGTGCTTCTCTGTGTATATCTATACGTCACTGTGTCTGTGTCTGCATGTGTGTGTGTCTGAATATGTCTGTGTGCCCCTGTGTGTATGTTTATATGTATCTGTGTGTATGCATGTGTGTCTGTGCATGTCAGTGTGTGCACATTTCAACAAGTATATGTCTATGTGCTTATGTAAATACGTGTATATTTGTGTGTACATGTGTGCACTTCTCTGTTGTGTATGTGTCTGGGTGTATACGTCTCTGCATCTCTGTGTCTATATCTGTACGTGTGTGTACGTGTGTCAGTGTGTGCATCTGTCTGTGTTTTTGTGCATTTGTGTGTCTGTGTATATATATGTGTATGTGTGTGTATCTGCATGTCGTGTGCTTCTATATATTGTAAACATCTGTTTCTCTTTTTGTGTGTCTGTGCCTGTGTTTATGTCTATGTTTGCATATCTGCATGTTTGTGTGTCTGTGTATATGAATGTGTGTATGTCTATGCATATATCTCTAACTATATGTCTGTATCTCTGTGTCTGTGATTGTTTCTGTGTGTGCGCCTGTATATGCCTGTGATTATATGTGTGTATATGTGTGCATGTATGTGCATCTATGTGTCTGCGTATGTCTGTGTATATCTCTCTGTGTCTATATCGGTCTGTCAATGTGTGTCTGTGTTCTGTGCATAATCGGTGTCTCTGTATGTGTGTGTGTGTGAGTCTGTATGCCAATTCTGTGTGTTTCTGTATATGTCTGTGTGCTTGTGTGTGTGTGTTGTGTGTATCTGTGTAGAAGCCTGTGTCTCTGTATCATTGTATCTCTATATTTTTCTGTGTCTTTGTGTCTATGTCTGTGTGAGTCTGTGTCTGTATCTCCCTGTGATTCTGTATGTGTCTTGGTATATGCCTGGATGTGTGCGTGCATTGGTTTGCCTGTGTATATATGTTTGTGTGTCTTTGTGTGTCTACCTATATGTCTGTGTGTCTATGTATCTGTAGATTTCTCACTGTGTCTGTCTTTTGTGTCTGTGTGTGTGCATGAATATGTCTCTGTATATGTCTTTGAATCTATGTATAAATCTGTGTATCTATGTGTGAGTCTGTGTCTCAGTGTGTGCACATGTGTGTGACCCTGTGTGTATATGTCTATTGACTGTGCTTATGTATGTCTGCTGTCTTTGTAAACATGTGTATCTGTATGTTTGTGCACATCTCTCTGCATCTCCGTATGTGTCTGTGCATGTGTGTGTCTGTTTATAGATCTGTGTGTCTGAGTATGAGACTCTTCATGTGCGTCTGTGTATATGTCTGTGTCTCTGTGTGTGGCTGAGCATATGTATATGTCTGTGTTGTGTGCGTGTGTGTTTCTGTGTGCCTGTACCTGTCTATACATCTGTCTGTATGTATGTGTATGTCTGTGTGCACATCTCTATGTATGCATGTGTCTGTGTATATGTCTGGGTGTGCATGTGTGTCTGTTTACACAGGTAAGTGGATAACTACTGTCTGTGTTTGTATGTCTGTGTCTGAGTCTGTATGCCTTGTGTGTGCATGTGTGTCTGTCTGTATATATGCCTATATGTCTCGCAGTGTGTGCACGTAGGTGTGTGTTGGTGTCTATATCTGTGTGCGCGCAAGTGTGTGTGTCTGAATATGTCTGCGTGTGTCTTCATGTCTGTCTGTGCATACATGCCATATATGTCGGTCTGTGAATGTCTCCATGTGTGCATATGGTTGTTGTCTGTGTGCATGTATCTGTGTGTTCCTGTTTATATGTCTGTGGGTGTCTATGTGTATGTCTGTCTGCTTGTGTGCATTGTATGTCGGTGTATGGCTGTATCTATCTGTGTGTCTGTGTACACGCCTGTGCGTGTCTCTGTGTGTTTGCATATGCCTCTGAGTGCCTGTGTATATGCACGTGTATCTGTTTGCGTCTGTGTGTTTGTATATGTCTGACTGCGTGAGCATGTGTCTATATCTATGTGTGTGAATATATATGTTTGTGTCTCCATGGGCAAGCATGTGTTTGTATGTCTTCAGTGTGTCTGTGTGTGGCTGTGTGGCTATGTGTGCATATGTGTATATGTCTGTATATATGTCTTGGTATGTGTGTTTCTGTGTATAATCTGTGTGCGTATGTATTTCTCGATTGTGCACGTGTCTGTGTGTTTGCTTAATTCTCTCTGTATCTGTGTGTCCATAGTCTGTGTGTAAATTTGTGTGTTGGTGTGTGAACATGAGTGTTTCTCTGCATACGTGCATGCGTCTCTGTATGTATCTCAGTGTGTGTATACTTGTCTGAGTCTGTGTGTGTCTCTGTATATTTGTGTATGTCTCTGTATGTACGGCTCTTTATGAGTCTGTGTGTGTAACTCTGCCTATGTGTGATGATGTGTTTGCTTTGGGTATGTGCCTATGTATCTGTGTATGCAATGGGTGTGCCTGTGTCTATATTTATGTGTCTATGTGTCCATGTGTTTGTACATATGTACGTGGCTGTGTCTCTATGTGTACGTGTGGTTGTGTGCCTATGTATATGTCTGTGAGTCTGTATGCATCTGTGTGTCCATGCATATGGATGTGGGTATATCTCTGTGTACTGTGCGCGTGTCTGTGTATGTCTGTGTATCTGTATGTCTCGTTGTGTGTCTATGTCTGTGTCTGTGTATGCTTGCATGTTTTGGCATATGTATGGTTCTGTACAGGTCTCTCTGTGTGTATGCATCTGTGTCTGTGTATGTCAGTGTGTGTGGATCTGTATCTGTGTGTTGCTGTGTATATGTCTGTATTTGTATGTTTGTGTATCTGTGGCGCTGTAGACATATGTATGTGTGTGTGCATGAGTCTGTGTACATGTCTATATATGTACATATGTATGTATCTGTGTGTGGCATTGCATGTGTCTCTGTGTACATGAGTGCATGTCTGTGTGACTGCATATATATGTCTGTTTTGTCTGTATATATGTCTGTGTCCTACCGTATGTGTCTGTATGCATGTGTCCTGTATCTGTGGTGTGTCTTTGTATGTCTGTGTCTATATCTTTGTCTGTGTCCATGCATGCATCTCTGCATGTCGGTGTGTAAGTCTGACCTTGTCTCTGTGTGTCTAAGTGCTTATATGCCTATTGTCTGTATGCATTTGTGTGTCTATGTAAATGTCTTGGCGTGTATCTGTGTAAATATAAGCGCATCTGTGTGTATCTGTGTATATCTCTATGTTTGCATATGTCTGAGGGTTTGTGTGTACACTTGAGTCTATGCACGTCTGTATTTATGTCTGTGTTCATGTTGTATATCTGCATATATCTGTGTGTGTGTCTGTGTATCAGTGTATATATTATCTGTTGTCAGAGGTCTGCATCTACGTGTTTTTGTATATGTCTCTATGTTATGTTTGTGTGTGCATGTGTCTGTCTATGTCTATTTGTATTTGTGTGTGCATGTGACTGTGTGTCTGTATGTGTGTGTCTGTTGTGTCTCTGTATATGTCCCTCCGTGAATGTCTGTCTGCATGCATGTATAAATGTCTGTGTGTCTGTCTACATGTCTGTGTCTTGTGTATATGTCTGTTTAGGATTGCGTGGTTGTGTCTATGTGTCTAAGTATATATGTCTACATCTGTATATGTGTACACTTCTATATCTGTGTGCACATATATACATGTCTGTGCATCTATACACATGTAGCCTGTGTCTGTATACATGGGTGTCCACCGAAGTATCTTTTGTGTGTGTGCATGTGTCTGTTTTGTGTATGTCTTTGTGTGTTTGTATATGTCTGTAGGTATGTCTCTGTGTATGTGTTTGGTAAGACTGCATCTGTCTATAAGTCTGTGTGTGCCTGTGTCCATGTGTGTGCATGTGTATATACTTTTCTCTATATGTCTGTGTCTGTATGCCTGTGTTGTATGTCTTCTCTGTGAATGTGTATGTCTCTGTGTGTTCATGTGTGTATCAGTGTACGTGTTCGTGTGCCTGTGTTTCTATCTGTGCCAAATAAGTACCGTTTTAGGAATTGGATCTCATGTAGATCTATTTTTCCTCCACAGCCAGGAGAGATGTTCTATTTTACTGCGGTTCTAACTCAAACCATTTAGTGTTCTTATCTTAGCAAATTAAATTTCCAACACATTTAAGATATTAAGAATCACCCAAAGCTTTGTGCCACCTAGTAAACTATTTTCACGCCGAAGAGGACCTACCTTGAGATGTCAATCTGGCTAGGTTGCAAAGTGTGTGGAGCGTGCACTCTGCTTTTCTCTCCGAGCAGGTGAGCGGGCATCGCCCCGTCGGAGTGAGGAAGGGCAAGGAGGAGCCGGTTGCTCTGCAGTGCTCCCCATTCTGAGCGCTGAGAAGCTCAGCGCGTCTCCCCGCTCCTCCATGCTGAGGGTACTTGCCCCTTGGTGGTAGCCTCAGCTCTACTCAGCCCCATCCCAGGCCAGGCTCCTCCCCCATCTTAAGCACCACTGTGCTCTCCAGCCAAGCAGCAGAATGGCTGAGGACTAGGGGGAGAGACGGGGCGGGGGCTTGGTGGAGGCACCCGCATAGCAGAGACAGCCCTGGGCTCACTCCCCGTGAGCCCCAAATCCAAACACCTCCAACACTGGGATTGAGACATCGGGGGCGAGGCCAGAGACTGAGGATAGTGGGCGGGCATTGGTCTGGCACAAGGCCCATCCATGTTCCACCCCGTACCTGCCCCCAGCCCCCAGGAGTAACTCCCGAGAGAACAGTCAGAGGTGACCCTGAGCAACACCGGGGCTGGTGCCAAACTTGAAAGTACTTCGATCAACTCCTAGGGGAGGGGGTGGGAGGGATCAGTAGCTGTGTTAAAGCCTCTAGGCCGCAGGCAGCAGACCCCAGGACTGCCCGCCTCTCCCCGAGGACTGCACAGATTTTTGCTCACCGTCAGCAGCCCCCACTGCAGGGGCCGGGCGGACTGGGACCTGGGAGCCGGATTCGGCGTGGAGAAATCAAACCCAGGGGCTGGGAGGGACTCAAGGGGGTGACTGAGCACGGCACAGCCACGGCTCATCCTGAACCTGACGGAAACTGAGCGACTCCAGGTAAGGGACAGCAAGGACTAAGGTGGGTCACATCAAAGATAGAGTACAAACCTGTGTCACACAGGAAAAGTCTCTGAGGTCGCGGTCACAAAGTCAGGTACGAGGACTCTGAGTTGCCTGTGGGGAGAGGCCTATGGTGAGACCAATTTCTTTTCTGAGATCACGCTGGAATGCAGGGACATGGACACAGAGTTGAGGTCACAATGTGGAGACCGAGGGCTCTGTTTCAAATTAGTGTTGGTCTAGGGTGAGCAGGGCCATGACAAGAAGCTCTGATGTGGGGTTAAAAGAACAGGGCCATGCTTCTGTTGGCTGTCACACAAGACAGGACGGCAGATTCTGAGCTAGGGAAGCAGGCAGAGGCCTGGGTTCGGTCACAGTAACACACACAGGACAGGGTCACACAAGTGGGACAAGGGTTCGTGAGGTGGGGCACACTGACAGACATGCGTCCCTGGGAGGGTCAGACCAGCAGCGATAGGGACTGGCAGGGCTCACCCACACAGGAATAAGGGCTTTTGTGATGATGGTGACAGGGACTGAAGAGGGTCACACAGACACGGAGAGGGACTCTGACATGGGGTCACACTTGCTGGTCTGGAAGATCGTAGGTGGGTAACAGTTCTTCTCTGGGCATCACAGGCAACTCTAAAGTGGACAAAGAAGCCGGGACAAGCAACACGGATTGAATCACAAACATAAGGGACAGTGGGCTGTGACGTGAGGTCACACAAGCAGGGATGGAGGGGACTGTGAGGTGATGTTATACAGAGGGCTCTGAGGTGAAGTCACACAGGCAGAAACCTGGGCTCTGAGGTGAAGTCACACAGGCAAGGAGAGGGGGATACGAGGTGAGGTCACACTGGCAAGGACCAGGTCTCTGAAGCAGGTCAGTGCAAGAGACAACGGCTCTCATGTGGGGGGTCTTTGTGGGGTCACAGAGTCAGGAACAAGTAGGTCTTAAGTGAGGTCACAAAGGCATGCACCGGGACATCTGAGGTGGCGTCCCTTGTACTCAGGTGGGGGGCGCTGAGGTCAGCTCATGTAGGCAAGAGTAGTGACTCTGTTGTGGCCTCACAGGCAGGGGTTGGGGCGTTGGTGTGGGGTCAAAGAGGCAGGACAGGGAGCTTTTAGTTGAGGTCACACAGGCAGGGAAAAGGGGCACTGATGTGGGGCCACACAGCAGGGACACGGGTGTCTGACGTGGGGAAGCACACTGGGCACGATGCGGTTCCCAAGACAAGGGAACACAGTCCTGGGGCTGCTCCACACAAGGCAAGCGCCCAACCCCCTGGGCTGGCTCAGGAGGGACTTGTGAAGGGCCATTGTCAACAGCCATTCAAACTGCAAACTCTGATACTTGCAGGCTGCACAGAACTGTATTGCAAGAGACCAAAAGAGGAGTACCCCACAAACTGACAGGAGGAAGGTGTGGATGGATCACGGGGGAAGCTGGCCTAAGGCTCCCTCAGGGAAGTTTCTGATACAAGTAATCAATGCGCCAAGTTGCCTTGCAGTGGGAAAGACTCCGAGCTTTTTCTTGACAGGGACAGGACCGTGTTCTTTAAAAAAAGTCTTTTGGACCGCAGAGATAATACAGCTGGGAGAGTGTTTGCCTTGCATGAGGAAACCTGGGTTCAGTCCCTGGCATTCCATCTGGAACCCTGAGCACCTCTAGGAATGATTCCTGAGGGCAGATCCAGGAGTCAGCCCTGAGCACCACTGGGTGCCACCCCAAATGAAAAACAAACAAAAAATTGACAGACATTAACTCAGAAGGTGACCTTCTTTGGAAATAGGGTACCCAGTTCTCTTCAACAGCCTGGGAGTTCCTCTAACCAGTCATGGGTGTTGGCATCTGTGCGGTGTAGGTGTATGTGTGTGTGTTCTGACATTCTCAACCTCAAGGTAAAAGAATGGCAAGTCTATTATACTCTCTTTGTTATAAATACAGGTATTTCCTAAATTCTTGCTGATGAGAAACTACTTATTCTATATTAAAATATTGTTTTTTCCTCCAATTCTTCACAGTAATACAATGGACACCCAAAACCATGCAACGTAGGACCCCAGGAGAGAGAACAGAGGAGAGTGGGGCCCAAAAGAGAGACAGAGAGAGAAAGAGAGAGAGAGAGAGAGAGAGAGAGAGAGAGAGAGAGAGAGAGCACAGGCTTACTCTACGTGCCTTGCAGGAAGCTGACGCTACTTCAATCCCCAGCGCCACAGGCTCCCCCAAGCAGCCTGGGGTACAGTCCTGGAGGCTGGGAGTTACAACTAACCTTGGAGAACCCCCTAAGCCTCGCTCGGTGGTCTGGGTCATCCTTGGTACTGCAGGGCATGAGCCGTTACCACAGCCCCTTGTATTGAACTACTGGTCCACTTGGCAGAAAATCTCTGGGAAGCGGCCCCTGGGGCTTCTGAGTATAGTTCAGGAGGTTCCCCCACCCCACACCAACCTCCCACACAATAAGAACTGGCCACACCGCACTGCAAAACCGCCTTCACTATGTGAGGTACCGTCCTCCGCTCTTGCCAATTTGACACACTGCAATTACTGCAATTACTCTTCTTGGTATTTTACTAACAGGGCAAAAGGCTCCTGTTCTTTTTGAGCCTGATTCACAAGCCAGTGGGTGGAGTATTTTGGCTAGCTGAGGAGCTGGAACACCACCTTTACAGTTGGCGCAATGGTCTGAATGATATTGCCATCACCAGCAGACGCACAAATAAGGCCACATTCTGTGGCATGGGCCCAACCTGTGGCCCCTACCTGCCCCACCATCTCAGAAGCCAAAGGGAATGTCATGAGAAGCACCCCAGGGTGCTGAGTCATTTTCCCCAGATCTCTTTCAATGCACTTCCTCTGCAGGAGCCCACATGAGACTTCTGCCTCACAGGGGCACCTTGAAGTCATCTCACTTGGCTCAGCCTCAGCCTGTGGGTGTGTGGGGGCGGGAAGGGGAATATGCTTTGGGGAGGCACTAGGGATGGGGGAATATCAAGATGCAGAATCCAATAATGTCAAAGGAGACATATACATATTGAAATGTAAATTTGCGCCAGCTTTAGTGAAGTGGTGCAAGAAAAGAACGAAGGAGGATAGTATAGCGGGTAAGTGCCTTGCATGTGACCAACTGGGGTTTGATTCCTGGCATCCCATGTGGTCCCCCGAGTCCCCCAGGAGTGATTCCTGAGCACTGAGGCAGGAGTAAGTGCTGAGCACGGCCACCAAAGTGGAACAAAATTTAATAAACCTACCCAGCTGTGCTGAATTCACAGGGACCCTCAGCAGCACTGAAAGGAAGACAGCAGGGTGAGGCAGCTGTCAGATGCTCGGGACACACCCCGGTCTGGAAAGGTCTGGGGCAGATCTGGGGCTGGCGAGTCTCTGCGAGGCCTCTGGAAAGGGTGCGACACAGTTACCCAGACCGGCACTGTGGTTGGCTCAGAACGCCCAGGCACAGCCTTGTCACGGCGCAAGTCCTGGTTCTTTGTCCCTTTGTCCACAAACTGAAGGCTCAGAAACAGCACACGAGGGTTTTGACTGGAGTTCCAGAAGCTTAGGAGCCCAAGCTCAAGGTACTAGTAAGGGGTGTCCCCTGAGAGCCCTGCCTTGGCCAGCTGCTGGCCCTCACCCGTGGCAGGGGCTAAAGAGCTCCCTGGCTCTCTTCTGTTCTCTCTGTTGTTGTTCTGAGGCCGTACCCAGCAGTACACAAGGGTTACTCTGGGCAGTCTAGGGGATTGAACCCTGATAAGGCAAGTGCCTCACCCCTGCGCTCTCTCTCCAGCCCCTCACTGGGTTTCCTTCCAAAGAACACGATTCCATTCATGGGGACGCCAGGCTCGTGATGGCATCACCCTCCTAGCACATTCCCTCGATGATTTCACGGAAACTGAAGAATTTGGGGCCGAGCATTCATGGAGTCGCTGAGCACATTGCTGGCTATTGAATCCCCACTTTGTTTTGTTGGAGCCGCTGGACCCCGAGGGCCAAGCTGGGAGAGGGTTCTCTGGGTAGTGAGTCTGCCTGGCATCCACGAGACCTCGACTGGGACCCCAGTGCTGTGGCCTACACCAAGCGCATGCTGACAGTGCTCAAAACCCAGCCCTCTACACTCTTTCCAGCCAGCGCAGTGGAACACCAGCAACCAAGGGCTATAATCCTGGGGGGAGGGGGCATGGCCCAAGTGACAGACATTGCAGCAAGCCCTGTCAACATCACAAACAGAATGCATGGGAGTGCCACAAGGAAACAGGGTCGCTGGAATACATATGCAAGCACCTTCCCTGTGCCCAACACCTCCCACTCCCGTCACAAAGAGAACAGGGGGCTAGCATAGATCGGGCAGCAGGAGGGCTCTGACTGACTTTGCACACAGCCAACGGGTTTCAATTCCAGGCGCCCCAGAGGTCCCCCAAACATCCCTGAGTGCAGAGTCAGGAGGGACGTTTGAGCATTCCTAGCTGTAGCCCCAAAACAAAACAAAATGAAACAAATAGGAAGAGAAAAAAAATAAAAAGAGTAACAGACAGAAGTGGCAGGGGCAAAGGCACCACAGTATCTCGCCTCTACGGCAAAGCCACGAAAGCTACCCGTGACGTATTCGATATGCCAAACACAGTAACAACAAGTCTCAAAATGGAGACGTTACTGGGCCCGCCAAGCAAATCGATGAACGGGAGGACAGCTAATAAATAATTTACAAAGTGTTAGACATTATCAGACTAATGACCTGAGCATTGCTAGGTGTGCCTAAGTATCTCAGCTGGAATGCGGTTCTCTGATGTATGCATTTGACAGTAATAAAGAGGAAACACACTTTAAGAAGTCTTAAATTTAAGCCAGAATAGAGGGCTCCGTGGGCGTGGGCAAATGTTTTGCATTGCCAAGTCCAGGGTCTATGACCACACCACCCTGAAGGCACCAATTTCATCTGGTCTCAGAAGCGAAGCCCAGGGTTCGAGTCCTGGCATCATGTGGTTCTCTGGGTCCACCGAGTGTGACTCAAATCCGGCCTCAAAATACTAACTGAAGTGGGGTCACACGAGCAGGGTCATGGGGATCTGAAGTGTGTCACCAAAGGTCATGTTCAAAGGTCCTTGTGGAGGTCACAGAGGCAAAAACATGGGGTCTGAGGGGTTGTGACAAAGGTAAGGGCACGGGTTTTTGAAGTAAGGTCAGGTAAGGGACAGCAAGGACTAAGGTGGGTCACATCAAAGATAGAGTACAAACCTGTGTCACACAGGAAAAGTCTCTGAGGTCGCGGTCACAAAGTCAGGTACGAGGACTCTGAGTTGCCTGTGGGGAGAGGCCTATGGTGAGACCAATTTCTTTTCTGAGATCATGCTGGAATGCAGGGACATGGACACTGAGTTGAGGTCACAAAGTGGAGACCGGGGGCTCTGGGTCAAATTAGTGATGGTCTTAAATAGGGTGAGCAGGGCCATGACAAGAAGCTCTGATGTGGGGTTAAAAGAACAGGGGCATGCTTCTGTTGGTTGTCACCCAAGACAGGACGGCAGATTCTGAGCTAGGGAAGCAGGCAGAGGCCTGGGTTCGGTCACAGTAACACACACAGGACAGGGTCACACAAGTGGGACAAGGGTTTGTGAGGTGGGGCACACTGACAGACGTGCGTCCCTGGGAGTGTCCGACCAGCAGCGATAGGGACTCTGGCAGGGCTCACCCATGCAGGAATAAGGGCTTTTTGAGAAAGAGTTCAGGATTGGGGTGTGTGTCTGTGTGAACGTATGCACAAAGGAAAGACTTCAGGATGTTTGCGGGATTGCATGGTGCAGCGCCCAGGGAGGTGTGTTTCTGTGTATGTACAATGGAAAGAGTTCAGGATTGGTTTGTGTGTCTGTGTGTGTGTGTGCGCACGCGCGCACAATGGAAAGCCTTCAGGATTGTCCCAGGATGGAAGTTTGCAGGATTGCATGGTGAAGTGCCCTGGGGACGGTGTGTGTGTTTGTGTGTGTGTTTGTGTGTGCAGTAAACACAATGGAAAGAGTTCAGGATTTGCTGCAGATGGGCAGTTTGCAGGGTTGCATGGTGCAGCACTGTATCTACAAAGATTATGTAGATACAGCCTCACCCTGGCCAGGCCTGGGAGTCAGGGGCCTCTGTTTCAAATCTGCTAAAGCATCAACGTTTCTATCAAGACAGTAATATCAAGCTTTAGGACTGCTGCCCCCAATGACCCCTGTGCTGTTGGCAAACTGGGATGCATTCCTTTGGGATCTTCGGGAATTCGGATCTCTGCAGGTGTTACTTGTTTTGGCATCTGGAATTCTGATCTCAGCAGATGTTATTTTTCTCTACCCTCTCTCCAACCTTCCCCAAAGTTCCATAAAAATCTAGGGAAAATAATAAAATAAGAACGGGGAGTGGGGGCAAGTACCTTGGGCCTTATTCGTGTTTCTGGTCAAGAAATAAAGATTATAAAAATTGGCACCAATATAGCCATAGCAGATGCATCCTCAGGGGTCAGTTACGGGTCTGTTGTAGCTTTGTGTCTCTCGTGACACTATTGGGTCCAGGTGAGAGAGGAGAAAGAAAATGTTCCCTGCAAAGGTGTGTGTGTGTGTATGTGTGTATGTGTGTGGAAGGGGCAAGGAGTTGGCAGCTGGGGGCTTCCCAGAGAGTCTTAGTTATTAATTGGGCAGCCTGGGGATGACATTCCCCTGGGGATGACATTCCCCTGGGGATGACACTCCCCTGGGGATGACAGCTTGTAGCAAAAGATCCCAGTTTCAGAAACGTGCCTATGTGTCTCTGTTTATATAAGTGAGTGTCGCTGTGTGTGTGTTGTCTGTGAATATGTCTTATTTTTGTGTGTCTAACTATATGTCTGTGCATATGGGTGTACTGTCGATGTGAGCAGTCTGTGTCGCTGAATGAATGTATATCTGTGTATAAATATCTGTGTGTATCTGCATGTGTCTGTGTGTCCATATAAATATCTGTGTCTGTGTTCCTTTGTGTACGTCTGTAGGTCTTTGTACGTGTGTGTCTGTGTAAATGTCAGTGTGTGTGCCTATGTTTCTATGGTTTCTATGGTTAGCTCTGTCTGTGTGTCAGTGTATAAGTCTGTGTGTATATTTGTGTGTGTCAGAGTCCGTGTGTATATATGTCTGATGTCTATGCTAATGTGTCTGTGTGTGCATGTAGGTGTGCTGTGTGTATGATTGTTTCTCTGTGTATAAATGTATGTGTGTCTGTGTATATGTTTGTGCATATATCTGTGTCTTGTGTTTACACCATGTGTGTCTGTGTATATATCGGCATGTCTCTGTATGTGTGCATGTGTGTCTGAGTCTGTGTATTTGTCTGTTCTATGTGTGTCTAAATTTGTAAATGTGTATTTCTGTGTTTACATTTGTGTGTCTCTGCATGTGGGTGTTTATGCATTTGTTTTGTGTGTCTGTGTTGGTATACATTCGTTTATAAGGCGTGCATGGTGTATGTGTCTAGTTGATAGTGTCTGTGTTTCTATGTATATATCTGTGTGTCTCTGTATATGACAGTTTGTATAAGTGTCTGTGTCTATATGTGTTTGTATCTATCTGAGTGTATAGCACAGCGGGTAGGGCATTTGCCTTGCACGCTGCCGACCCAGGGTCGATTCCTTCGTCCCTCTTGGAGACCCCAGCAAGCTACCGAGAGCATCTCACCCACACGGCAAAGCCAGGCAAGCTGCCCATGACATATTCGGTATGCCAAAGACAGTAACAACAGGTCTCACAATGGAGGTGTTACTGGTGCCCGCTCAAGCAAATCGATGAACAATGGGAGGAGAGTGCAGTGGCTGTGTGTGTGTACATGTGTGTCTCTCTGCATGTGTGGATATGCATCTGTGTGTGTCTGAGTGTGCTATTGATGTCTGTTTCATGATTGGGCACATGTGTATCTGTATCTATATGTGTGTTTGTGTGTACATGGGTGTGAGTCTGTGTATATGTCTGTGTTGGGTGTGAATATGTGTCTGTTATAAGTCTGAGTTTGCCTATGTCTGTGTGCACATATTTGTGTCCGTGTGTATATGTGTCTGTATGTGTTGGTGTAACTGTATGTGCGTGTTTTTGAGTCTGTATTTTTGTGTGTCTCTCTGTGTGCATGTGTTTGTGTATATCCTGTGTGTACATGTCTGTGTTCACATGTGTGTGCCGCTGAATATGTATTGTATCAGTGTGTCTATGATGTACTTGTGCATATGCCTCTGTGTGTCTGTGTGTGCGTGTATCTGCTTATATATCCATATGTCTGTGTGAGTCTCTGTGTATACAAGTGTGTATGTCTGTGTATATTTCTGTGTCTCTGTGTGCATGTATGTGTCTATGTATCTGTTTCTACGTCTATTTGTGTGTCTGCGTGTATCTCTGTATGTGTGTCTCTTTTGTGTGCATGTGCATTTGTTGTATGTCAGCATTATTGTGTGCATACAGTGTCTATGAGTTTCTGTATGTATCTGTGTCTCTCTTCACATATGCATCTGTGTATATGTCTGTGTGGGTGTCTGTATGTCTGTGCATGAGTGTATGTCTGTGAATACGTGTCTCATTGGGTGTGGGATTGTACAGCTGTGTGTGTGCGCACATGGGTGTGTTTCTGTGTGTAAGTCTGTATGTGCATCATGTGTCTCTGTGTGTCTATCTAAATGTCTATGGGTTCATGTGTCTCTGCTCCTATGTGTCTGTGTATGTTTGTGTCTCTGTATGTCAGTGTGCACATACGTCCGCATATGTCTGTGTTAAATATCTGTTTCTCTGTGTCTGTGTCTATGTCTCTCTGTATATGCGCATGTGTGTGAGTTTATGTAGACATCTTTGTTGTGTCTGTGCGTGTGTGGGTGTGTCTGTGTGTGACTGTGAATGTGTATATGCTTGTGCCTGTGTATCTCTGTGTGTCTCCGTGAATGTGTCTATGTTGTGCCAGTGTATGTCTGTGTGTATTTGTGTGTGTGCGTATCTGCGTTGTGTATATACTATGTGTGACTGTGTGCATTTGTCTATCTGTGTGTGTCTGTTTATGTCTGTGTATGTCTAGGTGAGCATGTGTGTGTGCACTGTGTGTGTTTCTATATATGTCTGTATTGTTTCTCTGTGCTCATGTATTTTACGTGGAAGTCTGTGTCTCTGGACGTGTGTGGGGAATGTTTTTCTGTGCATATGTCTGTGTGACTACCTGTTTGTGTGTCTGTGTACATAAGTGTATGACACTGTGTGTGTGTCTGTGTGCACTTGTGTATTTGTAACTTTGAATCTCTAGAAGTATGTGTGTTGATGTGTGTGTCTGAGTGTCTGAGATTCTGTATTTATGTCGGTGTAAGTGTATGTACGTGTCTGTGTGTGCATGTCTGTGTCTCTTTGTGTGCACGCATGCTCCGGGTGTGTCTGAGGATGTCGGTGTCTCTGTGTGTGAGCATGCCTGTATGTGACTGTGTCTGTGTCTATAACCGATTGTGTCTACCTTATGTCTGTTCGTGTCTGTTTGGGCATAGGTTGTATGTCTGTGTATACATTTATGTGTGTCTATGTGTGATTGTGTCTGCACGTGTTATGTATATATTATGTGTCTCTTTGTATCTGTGTACATGTTTGATTGTGTTGTGTGTCTGTTTATGTCACTGTGTGTATATGTCTGTGTGTATATATGTCTTTATGCCTGTGTGCATGTGTATACGCCTGTTTGTGTCTTTGTGTTGCACTAGATGTGTCCTGTGTACGCTTGTGTATCTATCTCTGTGTATATTTGTGTGTATATGTGTGTCTATATGTGCATGTGTGAGCCTGTCTGTACATCTGTTTGCCTTCGTGTGCACAGGTAGATCAGAGTCTATATCTGTGTATGTATCTGTCTGCGTTTGTGTAAATCTCTGTTTGTGTATCTTCGTGTGTCTGTGTACATGTCTGAGTGTGTCTGTGTGTATATATGTATCTGTGTATATTTCTGTGTGCACATGTGTATATGTCGTTCAAGTCTGTCTGTGTGCATAGGGGTTTGTGACTGTTGTATCTCTGTGAATACAGTCCATGTCTCTATGTATGTGTGTTTGTGTATATATATTTAGTGTCTGTGTGTGCATGTGCGTGACTATCTGTGTATGTCTCTGTGTGTCTGTGTGTCTACCTATGTATGTGTCTTTGTATGTTTGCTGTCTGTGTGTTCTGGGCATATGTCTATGTGCATGATATGTGCATGTCTGAGTGTATGTTTGCCTGTGTTCGTATGTTTACTATATGTGTATGTCTATATGCGTCTCTCCATATGCCAGTGTACCTCTGTGTGTGCACCTGTGTTTGTGTGTTTCTCAGTGTGTGCATGTATTTCTGTGTGTATGTGTGTCTCTGCATGTCTTTGTATGTCTCCATTTATGTGTATGTGATTTGTGTCTGTGCATATATCTGTGTGTATCTCTGTGCATCACTGTGTATACGTCTATGTGTCTCTGTATATGTATTTGTGTGGCAGTGTGTGCGTGTGTGTGTTGCTATTTGTGTGTATATGTGTCTGTGCATGTCGTCGCCTGTCTCCATTTATGTGTATGTGATTTGTGTCTGTGCATATATCTGTGTGTATCTCTGTGCGTCAGTGTGTATACGTCTATGCGTTTAAGTGTCTGTGTTTACGTGTCTGTTTGCATTTATCTGTGTGTCTCTGTGTATACGATTCTGTCTCTATGTGCATGTGTGTATGCCTGTGTGTGCCAATAAATCTGTGTGTCTGTGTGCGCACGTGTGTTGACACATGTGTCCGCGTATATTTATATGTCTCTGGGTATGTATGCACATGCAAGTGTATTTGTGTGCATGTGTGTCTGTACGTTTATGTGTGTATGTGTGTTTGTATATCTGTGTGTATAAGTATGTCTATATGTCTGTGTGTCTCTATATATGTCCGTTTGTATCTCCACGTCTTTGTTTGTATACGTGTCTGTGCATATTTTTGTGTATGTCTATATGTCTGTGTCTGTGTACTTGCTTGTGGGTGTTTGTCTATGTCTGTTATATATGTGTGCATGTGTCTGTGCACACGTGTGTCTGTGTGCCTGCATGTGAACAGTGTTTGAGTCTGTGCATATGTCTGTGTGTCTGTATTTGCATTTGTATATATGTCCATGTGTGTCTGTGTGTGCATCTGTATATCTGTGTTTGTGCATGTGTCTGTTTTGGCTTGTGGATGAGTGTCTGTATGTTTGTGTATGTCTGTGTCTGTATTTTCATTCTTGTGTATGTCTCCCTCTCTGTGTCTGCCTATGAGTGTCTTTAATTATGTCTGTGTGTACGTCTCTGTGTATGTGTAAATGTCTCCGTGTCTGTATGTCTGTGTGTCTGTGTTCATCTGAGTATATGTCTTTATGTCTATGTAGGTGCATATGTGTGCCTGTGTGTCTGTGTATACATATGTTTGTGTGTCTGTGTGTGTGCAAGTGAGACTCAGTCTGTTTCTATGTGTGTAAGTGTGCTATTTGGGTATGCCTACATCTGTGTTCATGTGTGTGTCTGTGTCTCTGTGTGTATGCACGTGCATGTGCCTGTGTATATGATTGTGTGTCGGTATGTTTCAGTCTTTGTGGGCATATGTGTTCATGTTTCTGCGTGTGTGGGTTTTTGTGTATACATCTGTGTCGATATATCTCTGTGTGCAGGTGGATCTGTGTGTGTATATTTTTTTCCTGTGACTGTGTGCATGTGTTTGTTTATATCTTTGTGTGCGTGTGTCTAGGTCTATGTGTTTGCATATGTGTACGTCTGTGTATATACCTGTGTGTAGCAATCTGTGTCTGTGAATATGCCAGCGTGCGTGTCTGTGTCTGCATGTGACAGTGTGTTGGGATACAGGTCTGTATGTGCCTGTGTGTCTATCTTTATGCTATGTTTGTCTTAATATCTGTGTTTACGTCCGTGCACCTGTGCATATGTACATGAGTTTTTGTGTGCTTGTGTATATGCATGTGTGTCTTTGTTTCTGTGTATATGTTTGTGTGTACATTGTGTCCCCTGTGTCAACATTTCTCCGTGTGCCCGTGTATATGTTTGTGTGTACATTGTGTCCCCTGTGTCAACATTTCTCCGTGTGCCCGTGTATATGTTTGTGTGTACATTGTGTATTCTATGTGAACATTTCTCTGTGTGTCTGTGCCTATGTGTGTGTTCAAGAGTGTGCATGTGTCTCTGTATAAATCTGCATGTGTGGTATTGGTTGTGTGTTTGTGCATGTCTATTTTTGTCCAGGTGTGCAGGTGTGTGTCTGTGTGTCTGTCTATGATCATGTATGTGTCTGTGGATATGTGTGTTTCTTTGTCTATGTCTATGTCTGTGTGTCTCTGTGTTTAAGTGTGTGTCTGTGTCCGTATATGTCTGCGTAAGTGTGTGTATCCTGAACTGTGCGTCTGTGTATATGTGTGTATATGTGTGTCTGCGTGTGCATTTGTGTGTCTGTATGTCTGTTCTGTGTATACATGCATATCTTTCTGTCCGTGTATGCATGTTTGTGTGTCTTTGTATATATCTCTGTCAGAGTGTGCCTGTGTACTTGTCTGTTGTGTATGTTTCTTCCAAATATGTGTCTTTCTCTCTGCTCTGTGAATCTATGTGCACGTGTGTGTACCTGTGTCTATGTTTGTATTAGTATGTTGTGTGTGCATTGGGTACGAGTCTCTGTATATATCTGTATCTCTGTGTTTCTTAGTGTATGTCTAGGTCTCTGTCTGTGCTGTGTATATGTCTCTGAGTGTGCCTGACTGTCTTTGTGTATATCTTTGTGTGTACATAAAAATATGTGCATGTGTGTTTCTCTGTTATATCTATACGTCACTGTGTCTGTGTCTGCATGTGTGTGTGTCTGAATATGTCTGTGTCTCCTTGTGTGTATGTTTATATGTATCTGTCTGTATGCATGTGTGTCTGTGCATGTCAGTGTGTGTACATTTCAACAAGTATATGTCTATGTGCTTATGTAAGTATGTGTATATTTGTGTGTGCACGTGTGCATTTCTCTGTTGTGTATGTGTCTGGGTGTATACGTCTCTGCATCTCTGTGTCTATATCTGTACGTGTGTGTACGTGTGTCAGTGTGTGCATCTGTCTGTGTTTTTGTGCATTTGTGTGTCTGTGTATATATCTGTGTATGTGTGTGTATCTGCATGTCGTGTGCTTCTATATACTGTAAACATCTGTTTCTCTATATGTGTGTCTGTGCCTGTGCTTATGTCTATGTTTGCATATCTGCATGTTTGAGTGTCTGTGTATATGAATGTGTGTATGTCTATGTATATATCTCTCACTATATGTCTGTATCTCTGTGTCTGTGATTGTTTCTGTGTGTGAGCCTGTATATGCCTGTGATTATATGTGTGTATATGTGTGCATGTATGTGCATCTATGTGTCTGCGTATGTCTGTGTATATCTCTCTGTGTCTATATCGGTCTGTCAATGTGTGTCTGTGTTCTATGCAAAATCGGTGTCTCTGTATGTGTGTGTGTGTGTCTGTATGCCAATTCTGTGTGTTTATGCATATGTCTGTGTGCTTGTGTGTGTGTTGTGTGTATCTGTGTAGAAGCCTGTGTCTCTGTATCATTGTATCTCTATATTTTTCTGTGTCTTTGTGTCTATGTCTGTGTGAGTCTGTGTCTGTATCTCCCTGTGATTCTGTATGTGTCTTGGTATATGCCTGGATGTGTGCGTGCATTGGTTTGCCTGTGTATATATGTTTGTGTGTCTTTGTGTGTCTACCTATATGTCTGTGTGTCTATGTATCTGTAGATTTCTCACTGTGTCTGTCTTTTATGTCTGTGTGTGCATACATATGTCACTGTACATGTCTTTGAACCTATGTATAAATCTGCGTATCTATGTGTGAGTCTGTGTCTCTATTTCTGTGTCTCAGTGCGTGCGCATGTGTGTGGCCCTGCGTGTCTATGGCACAGCGCCAGCAGCCGGCGGGCGGGGGCGCTCACCTCCGGCAGGGGGCACGGCCGCTGAGCGATTGGCCCGCTGCCAGGGACAACGGGCAAGGCGGCCGCAGGGGCTCGTTTCCGGGTTCCGCTCAATCCAGCAGCGGAGCCCAGCAGCGGAGACCCCAACGCCTTTGCACAGCGGAAAGCAGCACAGAGTCTCGCGAGCCGGCCCCTCCTGGCCACGCCCCCGGCACCACCCCTTTTCCCTTCTGGACCTATCCGAGGAGGCGCTCAGCGTGAGGAGGCGGGGCCTCGCGGAGGGTCGGCCCGGCCCCGTCTTTCGCGCAGGCCCGGAAGCCGGCCACAAGGGGGCGGGGCAGGGAAGCGATCCGAGCTCCTATTGGCCGGACGGAGCGCAGAAGCTGCGATGGGCATGCAGCGAGAACCCAGCACAAAATCTCGCAGCCGGCCCCTCCTGGCCACGCCCCCTGTCGCCACCCCTTTTCCCTTCTGGACCTATCCGAGGAGGCGCTCGGCGTGGGGAGGCGGGGCCTCGCGGAGGGTTGGCCAGGCCCCGCCTTCCGCGCTCGGCCATGTAGACCGGCCGCAAGGGGGCGGGTACGAAAGGGATCCGAGCGCCTATTGGCTGGGCGGAGCACGTGAGCTGCGAGGGGCGGGGCGCTCTTGAGTGTGGCCCCGCCGCCCCGCCGGTTTTCCTTGAGGAAAGGGACTTGGGGTAGGGCTGGGGCCATAGCACAGTGGGTAGGGCGCTTGTTCTTGCACATGGCCAACAAGGGTTCAGTCCCTGGTACCCTACTTGGTTCCCTGATCTCGCCAGGCGGGATCCCTGAGCACAGAGCCAGGAGTAAGTAAGCCCTGAGCACGGCTAGATGTGACGGCTAATAATAATAAATTCAGGACACACGGCTTCAGAAGGCTCAAATAGGTCGGGTCAGGTTTGGTCCCTGGCCCTATTCAATGCAAGGAGTGCTCCCGTCACACCCGTCCTCAAGCCTAGAGTCGAGTATCCTTGCCCCATACAGCAAAATAAAGAGGAAGCAAAGTGTTAATATTGTAAGGAGGAGAGGAGGGAGGGAGGGAGAGAGAGATAGAGATAGATATATATAGAGAGAGAGAGGGAGAGAGGGAGACATATATATATAGAGAGAGAGGGAGAGAGAGAGAGAGAGAGGGGGGGGGGCGCTGCAGAAGGTGGTGGTGGGAGGGAACCTGGGGACACTGGTGCCGGGAAATGTGCATTGGCGGAAGGATGCATGTTGGAACACCGTATGACTGAAACCCAATCAGGAACAGCTTTGTAAGGGTCTCTCTGACAGTGATGTAATTATTTTAAATCCTTAAAAAAGGAAAGACAAGAAACTATTAACACAGAAGGCTTCACCTGTAACAACCTGTAGTCATCTCTTATACAAGGCTTATACAAGGCATCTCTTAAAGGCTCCAGTGTAAGACACAACAATCTTCACACACTTTTTCCCTAAGGAAATCATTTTTGATCACTGTTAGTGAATTTTTCATAATAAACGATACGAAATAAATTATTTAGGGCCTTCTATGGGGGCAGGCTTGGATGGTGGTTGGAAACTTGGGAGATAATGGGGTGGGAAGGTGTACTGGTGGTGGGATTGCTGTTGGAATACTGACTCTAAGAAACCATTGTGAGTAGCTTTATAAAAAGAAAATAGAATGGAATAGGAAACTGCAACGGCTTGGCACTTGCGGGGAGACTGCCGGCTGGCTGTGGGCCACATGCCCCCCTCTGCTCCTCGGGATTCACTGAGTTCTCCCGTGCTCACTGTCTCGAACGCCTTTGTCAGCTCCTAGGGTCTCACATGTGGGGAGCCAGGCAGCAGCCATACTGTGTGGAATAAGTGGCCATCTAGCAGCAACTCCCTGCAGCTGCCCAGCTGACGTCAAAGCTGGGACACTGCGTGTCTGTCTCCTTGTCTCTCTCCAACACCCACCCCCACTGGACAGAGCTCAAGGGTGCCTTCGAAGTACTCCATAGTCCCCTGCCCTTCAGTTCTTCTCACTTCCTCTCGGCCCTGAACTCATCCTCCGCTTCTTTTCTTCTTCCTGCCACCACCTCCTGCTCGCCTGTTTTCTCCCAACTCCTCCTCTCCAACTCCTCCTTTTGGCTCCCTACCTCCAACTCCGCCTCCTGTTCTGATTTTGCCTCTTTTCTTTTTCCCACTCTGCCTCCCCGTCTGCTGCTCTTCATTCTTCGACTTGCCTCGTCCACAAACTCATCCTCCCCTTCTTTTCTCCTTCCCGCCACCACCTCCTCCTCCGCTTGTTTTCTCCCTCCTCCTCCTCCTCCTCCTCCCCCTCCTCCTCCAACTCCTCCTTTTGGCTCTGTACCTCCAGATCCTCCTCTTGTTCTGACATCCTCCTTTTCTCTTTTACACCACTCAGTTTCCATTGTCTCCTGCTTTCCGGTTCTTGTACTTACCCTCATTCTCAAACGACTCCTCCTCTTCTCTCTTCTTTCCTCCACCACCTCCACCGCCAGTTTTCTCCCTTTTCGTCCTCCTCCTCCATCATCATCTTTTGGGTCTTTACCTCCTAGTCCTCCTCTTACTCAGGGATTCTTTTTCACCGCCTCGCCTCCTCTAGGTTGACATCTTTTCTTCCCCTTACCTCTACTCTTCTTCCACCACCCTGTCCTCCGCCTGTTTTCTTCATCTACTATGCTCTTCCGCCTCCATCGTTCTAACACCTTAGTGTTTCCTCCATTTCCGTCTCCTCTCCTACTTCCGCACCGTCTTTTCTTCCTTCAGGGTCAACTTCTCCCCATATGTTCCTGTCCCTCCCCCTCACAGATTCCATTCACAAATCCAAATTCCAATTCCCACATGTGCCCCTTCTTCTCAGGTCCCTTTCACCTTCTGGCAAAGTTCTCCTCATCATTGTCGTCCTGCTCTTCTTTTCTTCTTCCCAACACCACCTCCTCCGCCTTCTTTCTTCTTCTTCCCTCCTCCTCCTCCTCCTCCTCCTCCTCCTCACATCCTCCTTTTTCCTCCGTACCTCCAGTCCTCTTGTTCTGATGTTACCCATGTTCCATTTTCAACTGCAGCCCCCATAGTCCGCAGCCATTCAGTTCTCAATTCCTCTTGTCCTAGAACTCATCTTTCTCTTCTCTTCTTTTTCCCGCCACCACCTCCTCCACCTGTTTTCTCCCTCCTCCTCCTCCAACTCCTCCTCTTGGTTCCAAACCTCCTCGTCCTTGACAGGTTCTTTTTTTTTCTTTTTTGGGCCACACCTGGCGATGCTAAGGGGTTACTCCTGGTTCATGCATTCAGAATTATTCCTGGTGGTGCTCAGGGGACCCTATGAAATGCTGGGAATCGAACCCGGGTCGGCCGCGTGCAAGGCAGATGCCCTACCCGCTGTGCTATCTCTCAGCCCCTTTGAGGGGTTCTTTTTCACTGCCTTGACTCCTCTATGCCGTCTTCTTTTCTTCGACTTACCTCTCCTCAAACTCGTCCTCTTCTTTTCTTCTTCCCTCCACCACCCCATCCTCTGCCCATTTTCTTCATCTCCTATGCTCCTCCACCTTCTCCGGATCTAACTTCTTTGTGTTTCCTCCATTTCCGTCTCGTCTTCTACTTCCGGTTCATCTTTTCTTCTTCCACGGTCTCACTCTCCCCACACATTCCATCTTTCCCCATCACAAATTCAATGCACAAGTTCAAATGTCTCTTCCCACAGATACTCCTTCTGATGTCCACTTCATCTTCTTCTGACATATTTCTCCTCGACGTTGTCCTGCTCTACTTTTCTTCTTCCCGCCATCACCTCCTCCTCCACCTGTTTTCTCCTTCCTCCTTCTCCAAATCCTTCTTTTGGCTCCGTACCTCCAATTCCGCCTCCTGTTCTTCTGTTGCCTCCTTTCTTTTTCACCACTCTGCCTCCACTGCCTGCTGTGGGTACAGGTAGGTGTGTTTGTCCATATGTGTGTATCTGTGTGTATGTCTGGTATGTACAGGTGTATTTTAGTGTTTCTGTATATGTCTGTATATATCTTTGTGTGTCTTTGTGACCGGATGTGTGTGTATATGTCGGGGTGTTTGTGAGTCTACGTCTTTGTGTCTCTGTGTACACAAAGTATCTCTGTATATGTGTTTTGTCTAGCGTGTGCATGTGTGTCCGCATGTGTGCATATTCCTGAGTGTATATGTCTGTGTTATGTGTGTGAAAATGATCTGTGTGTATCTGTGTATTTATACATCAGTGTGCATCTTTGTGTCTGAACATATGTTCATGTGTGTCTGTATATGATTGAGACCTTGCATCTATGAATATATCTGTGTCACTATGTGTCTGCCTTTATGTCTGTATGTGAGCGTGTGTGTCTCTGTCTATGTGAGTTATGTCCGTTTGTGCATATGTCTGTGCCTGTGTATGTCTAGGTGTATCTGTGTGTATATCTACGTGTTTCTCAGTAAATGTCTGTGTGTCTGTACATGTCTATGTATCTGTTAGTGTGTATGCCTGTATGTGCCGGCAAGTGCATCTGTTGTATGTCTGTGTGAGCATGTGTGTTTCTGTGTGCATGTCTGTGTGTCTATGTATATATCATGTCCCTGTGTATCTGTATGTTATGCACATGTGTCTCTGTATTGTCTGTTGTCTCTGTGTGCATTTGGTGTGTGTGTATCTGTGTTTGGCCGTGTATATTTCTGTGTGTATGCTTTTGTATCTGTGTATGCCTGTGAGTCTGTGTATAAATCTGTGAGTCTGTGTCTGAATGTGTGTGACCTTGTATGTGCCGATGTATATATCTGTTGCCTTTGTGTGTATGTCTATGTATCTGTGTCTTTTATGTATATATCTATGTGTGCATGTCTCTGTCTATGTATGTGTGCATCTGTGTGTGTCTGTGTATGACTGTCTGTGTGTGCCCATGTGTGCGTGTCTCTGTTGTATATACCCATGTTTCTGTATGTGACTGTGCACGCATTTCTGTGTGCACGTCTATGTGTGTGTGTCTCTGTAATTGTCTGTGTTGTCGGTGTGCATGTGTTTCTGTATATATGCCTATGCGTCTCTGAATACTTCTGTGTGTCTCTGTTTCTGTCTATATGTCTGTGTTTTGACAATTGTGTATCACATGACCACTTGACTTCCTGTTAATTGTCGATTTGCTCGAGCGGGCACCAGTAACGTCTCCATTTGTCCCTGTCGTGTGCTAGTGTGGCCCAATGGCGTCTGAGCATAGCTGTTTTGATTCGTCTTTGGGAGACATGAATAGCGTTCTCATCCTGTTTGCGTAGGGCCCAGGTCTCTGAGGTGTATGTTAATGCAGGAAGAAGAGTGGAATCTAAGAGATGTGCCCGAAACCAGAGGTTCTTTGTCCTCTTAGCTATTTCTAAGACAATTGTGTTTGTCTGTGTAAATGTCTGTTAGTCTCTCTGTGTGTATGTGTATACTTGTGTATATATCTGAGTATCTGTTTATATGGCTGTTTGTGTCTGTGCGATGCATGTGTGTCTGTGTGTTTGCCTGTGTGTACGTGTGTCTGTACATATGTCTTTGTATGTCTTCATGTATATGTATGTGGGTTTTGTCTGTGCATGTCTGTAAGTATCTTTGTGTGTCAGTGTGTATACATCTTTGTGTCCCTGTCTATGTATTTGTGTACATGTCCACATGTGTCTGCCTATGGATCTGTTCTGTCTCTTTGTATGTCTGTATATATGTCTATATGCAAAAGGGTGTGTGTGCATATGGGTGTCTGTGTATGCCTGTGTGTATCTGTGTCTTCAAGTGTTTGTGCGAATGGGAGTATATTTATGTGCATATGTGTGTATCTATATATCTGTCTCTCTCTTTTGTATATGTCTGTGTTGTATATGTGCATGTTTGTGTTTTGTGTTATTGTTTGCATGCATGTCTGTGTCTATTTGATTATGCCTGTGTGTGCATGTCTATTTATATATCTGTGAGTCTCTGTGTGTGTCTCTGTGTGTGCATGTCTGTGTGTCTGTGTTTTTCTGTATATATGTGTAACCTAGAATTACTCCCGTGTCCCCCACTAAAAGAAAATACAACCACCTCTTGAGGAAAAAGCGACGTTTCTACCTATCTTCTGAATCAAGTTAGGAGAAGAAAGATTCGTTCAGGGGACCCAAAGGATCGGGGCTGCCGTGACAAGGAAATGGCTGCCTCTTTTCTAAACACTCTGGCATGAGGTGAGTCTGCAGTTGGGGGAGAAAGCAGGGAGACTCTGGCACACAGACCTCACTGCAAGGAAGGGACACTCAGCTCACAGCTTATAGAGAAGCTTAGAAGACGCAGTCAAGTATACGGATCGGGACTAGGGCCGGAGCTGCAAGAGAGTGGGGAAGGCGTCTGTCTGTCCTACATGCAGCAGACCCAGGTTCAATCCCCGACAACCCCCAGGACCCCCTCCTCACCAAGAGTGACTCCTGAGGAGAGCCAGCACCAAGCCCTGACCATCACCATGTATGAGCCAAAAACCTGAAATATTAATAATAATATTAAAATGTAGGAATGAGCGAAGGCACCGTGGGTAGAGTGTTTGCCTTGCACACTGCTGACCCAGGTTGGATTCCTCCTTCCCTCTTGGAGAGCCCGGCAAGCTACCAAAAGTATCTCAACCACATGCCAGAGCCTGGCAAGCTCCCAGTGGCATATTCGAGATGCGAAAAGCAGTAACAACATATCTCAAAATGGAGATGTTACTGGTGCCCGTTCAAACAAATCGATGAACAACGGGACAACAGTGTGACAGTGCAAATTTTAAATATTAAAATGTGCAAATTATTCTTTAAAATCAATGTGTAAGATTCTAAAATGGAGCCTAAATTCAGACTAGTCTCTCTTGTTTATATTTCTGGGTGTGAGTGTGTATACACCTTGGTATGTGTTTGTTTATGTCTGTTTGTATGTCTGTGTGTACACGTGTGCCTGTGTGAGTCTCGGTGTATGTGCACATATGAGATTGTGTATATATCTGTGTAAGTGCATGTGTTTGTACCTTTGTATTTGTCTGTGTAAATGTTCGTGTTTTGTCTGTGTGTGTGTGCATGTTGCGCAAAGGATTCAGCAACATCGACCATATCCACACGATAACCAAGCTCATTGAGGTTTCTCGGGAGTTCAAGATGCCACATTCATTGATTTAAAGAAGGCCTTTGATTCTGTTGAGACAGAAGAGGTCATTGAAGCCCTAGCCAATCAGGGCATTCAAGCCCAATACATCAAGATCCCCCGTGAGCTGTATTGCAGATTCACTACCAGAATCTCACCATTCTCCAAAGAAGTTGATGTCAAGAGAGGGGTTTGGCAGGGTGATACCATTTCACCGAAACTCTTCAGTGCCACCCTCGAGAACAACATGCAATGACTTGAATGGGAAGAAATGGGAGTGAAGATAGATGGTCGGCAACTACACCACCTCCGCTTTGCTGATGACATTGTTTTAATAACACCAAACATCAGCCAAGCGGCACAAATGCTGGCCGACTTTGACCGTGAGTGTGGAAAGGTAGGACTACAGCTGAATCTTACGAAGACAATGTTTATGAGAAACAGCCTTGTTCCTGACGCCCCATTCGCTCTCAATGGAACGACCATCTCCGAATGCAACAGCTATGTGTACCTAGGTCGAGAGGTCAACATGACAAATGACCTGGCACCCGAGCTGCGCAGGAGGAAGAGAGTGGCTTGGAAAGCCTTCAAGAACGTCGAAGAAACAGCTAAGAGGACGAAGAACCTCCGGCTCTGGGCACAGCTCTTTGATTCCACTGTTCTTCCTGGATTAACATATGCCTCAGAGACCTGGGCCCTATGCAAACAAGATGAGAACACTATTCAGGTCTCCCAAAGAAGAATAGAAAGAGCTATGCTTGGAATATCACATTTCACTCAAATGAGAGAAAGAATCCGGAGTTCCGACAACCGTCGATGATCAAGAATCAGGGACGCTGTCTCATTTGCCAAGGTGTCAAAAATCAGATGGGCTGGTCACGTAATGAGATTTAAAGACGACCACTGGACTAGAGCTGTTACCGACTGGATTCCACGGGATGTCAAAAGACCGTGTGGCCGCCCACCTACCAGATGGTCAGACTTCTTCATCAAGATCGTGAACCATCGGTTTGAGGCTCTTCATGTTCCCAGAGCGAACAGATGCCATTGGGCTACACTAGCACGCGACAGGGACAAATGGAGATGTTACTGGCGCCCGCTCAAGCAAATCGACGAGCAATGGGAAGTTAAGTGATTTAAGTGAAGTGTGTGCATGTCGGTATATTTCTGTGAATATGTCTGTGTGTGTCAAGAGTCCATGTGTATATATCTGTTGCTGGTGTATATTTGTGTCTGTATGTATATGTGTACATGTGTGTTTCTATATGTCTGTGTTTCTCTGTGTCTGCATGTGTGTCTGAGGATGTATTTGGGTCTGTGTGTTTACAGTATTTTTCTGTGAATATGTCTGCATGTACGTGTATATATCTGTGTCTGTCTGTGTATATGCTTGTGACTTTTATGTTGCCTGTGTGTGTGACTCTGTGTCTATGTATATGACCCTATCTGTCTCTGTTTATATCTGTATGTCTGTATACATATCTATTTGTGTCTGTTTGCAGTGTGTCCGTGTATATGTCTGTGTGTATGTGATATGTCTTTATATGTCTGTGTGTGTGCAAGTGGGTTTGTCTGTGAAAATGTATGTGTGTCTTTATGCCTGTTTGTGCACACACGCCATATGTCTCTCTGTGTATGTCTCCATGTATGCATGTGTGTGTTCTCTGTGTATATGTCTGTGTGTATGTCTGTTTGTGCGCATTGTGTGTGTCAGCGTGACTGTACTCTGTATCTGTGTAGATGCCTGTGCATGTCTCTGTGTGTCTTTGTATATGTCTCTGAGTGCCTGTGCATGTGCATGTGTGTGGATCTGTTTGGGTCTGTGTATGTTTGTGTATGTCTCTGATTGTGTGCATGTGTTTGTGTCTATGCATATATCTGTGTGTCTGTGTATATTTGTGTTTATTAGTGCTTGTGTATACACTGTGCCTGTGTATGTCTTTTTTTGTGTACCTGTGTATGTCTGTGTCTATATGTTCATGTATGTATCTTTATGTGTGTTCATATGTCTGGATGTCTATATGTGTGTGTGTGTCTGTGGGTGTGTATGTGATTGCGACTCTCTCTGTGTCTGTGTCTGCACATCTGTTCATCTGTGCTTATGTATCTGGGTTTGTATATCTGTGTGTGTCTGTGTTTTTTGTATGTCTGTGTGTCAGTATGTTTGTGTGTGCATATGTCTATGTATATGGTGTGTGAGTCTAAGTCTATGTGTATATCTGTGTATGCACTCTGTGTTTGTATAAATGTCTAAGTGTATGTGTGTATGCTTGTATCTGAGTTTATGTGTCCTTGTGTGGGTTTCTGTGTGCATGTGGGTCTCGGTGTTGTGTGCACATCTGTGTCAGTGTATAAGTCTGTGTTCACATGTGTACTGTGCCTAAATACGTCTGTGTGCATGTGTGTGTAAGCCTGTGTATGTCTGTGTGCATATGTGTGCCTATGTTATGTCTCTGTGTGCGTGTGTATATTGTGTGTATATGTCTGTATGTATGTGTCTGATTGTGTGCATGTGTTTGTGTCTGTGTATATGTCTGTGTGTCTGTAGGTGCACAAGGGTATGTCTAAATATGTGTGTGTCTCTGGGTATGTGTCTGCACATCTGTTTAGTGCATGTGTATTTGTATATATATGTGTGTATTAGTACATATATATCTATATATGAGTATGTGTGTCTATATGTCTGTGTGTTCATGTGTCTGTGCACATGTGTGTGTTGTGTGTCTAAGTATATATCTGTGTATCTGTCTGTGGTTGCACATGTGTGTGTTGTGTATATGTCTGTGTGTCTATTCTGTATGTGTGTCTGTTATGTGTGCATGTCTATGCATCTGTGTGTTTATATATCTGTGTGTGTATATCTCGCTGTGTCTGTGTTTCTACGTATATATCTGTATGTAAACTGTGCTCTTGATGTCTCTGTGGGAGTGCACGTGTTTGACTCTGTATATGTTGTGTATGTTTGTGTGTGATACACAGAATTATACACAGATGCCTACACTGAAGACATACAGATTTATGCACAAAAAGACATACAAACATGTCTGTGTGCTTGTGTGCATGTCTTTGTTGTCTGTGTGTGTGCATGTGCGTAGCTCTATGTGTGCAGGTGTCTAAGTGTATAATGTCTGTGTATATGTCTGCGTGTCTCTATGTGTGTCTGGGTGTGTTTCTGTGTGTCTGGATGTCTCTGTCAGTGTGTGCACATGCGTGTGTGTGCGGATTAGGTCTGTGTCTCATTCTGTGTGTGCATGTCTGCTCTGTGTATCTGCATGTGTCTCTGTATCTGTCTGAGTGTGTGTATATATATATCTGTGTGTGGTTATGTGTGTGTGTCTCTGTATATGTCTGTTGTGTCTGTGTGTCTTTTTGTGCACAAGTGTATGCATCTGTGTATAATTCTGTGTATCTATGTGTCTGTGTATATGTCTATATGTGTATTTGTGTCTGTGTAGAAATGTGTCTGCATATATGTCTGTGAGTATGTGTCTTGCACATCTGTGTGTGGATGTCCATATGTTTCTGTGTATATCAATTTTGTATCTGTGTGTGCATGTTTTGAGCCTGCACATAATTTCATGCTGTGACTGTGCTGCATGTGGGAGGATGTCTGTGTCTGTCTGTGCGAGTCTGTCTGTATCTATGTCTATGTGTGCATGTGTGTGTCTTTCTATAAGTCTCTGTGTGTGTATCTGTGCATGCATTGGGTGTGTCTGTGTATATGTCTGTGTGTGTCTGTGTGTCTGTCTGTGTCTGTCTGTGTCTGTCTAGGTGTTTGCTTATGTGTGCATGTCTCTGTGTCTATGGATAGATCTGTGTGTCTCTGATTGTCTTTGTATATTTGTTTGTTTCTGTGTGCTTGTGTGTGAACTGTGTCTCTGTATGTCTGTGTGGGTCTCTGTGCATATATGTGTGTTTGTGTGCCTTTGGATATGTCTGTGTGTCTGTCTCCTTTTTTATATGTGTTTGTGTCTGTCTATGTCTGCATGTCTGTGAATACATCTATGTGTCTGTTCATGCATCTGTGTGTTTGTGCAAATATCTGTGTCTGTCTGTATATGACTTTGTGCTTCTGTGTGTGTATATGCCTTTGTATGTCTCTCTATATGCATGTGGGTGTGTGTCTTCTGTATCTGTGTGTGCATGCATGTTTTCACCTGTTTATGTGCCTGTGTTTGTATGTCTGTGTATGTGTGCTTTTGTGTAAATGTCTGTATGTATCAGTATGTTTGTGTGTGCATATGTGAAGGTCCGTGTGTGGCTATGTACAAGTCTGTGTCTATGTGAGTCCATTGTCTCTGAGTCTATATATATGTTTGTGTCTCTGTATCTGTGTATATGTCCGTGTGTGCATGCATGTGTGTCTGTGTAGATGTCTATGTGTATATGTGTGTATGTGTATCTGTGTATATGTCTTGTGTGTATCTTGTGTGCGCATGTCTCTATATGTCTGTGTCTGTGCATATCTATGTCATGTATGCATCGGTGTCAGTGTATGTCTGTGTTTGCTCTTGTAGTACATTGTCTGTAAATATATCTGTTTGAGTCTGTGCGAGCATTTGTGTGTCTGTATGTAAATCTATCCATCTTCTCTGTGTGTTTGTGTGCGCATGTGTGTTTCTGTGTGTCTGTGTATATGTCTCTGTGTGTATATGTTTGTGTATGTCTTGTGTGTACATATCCATGTGCCTCTATCTGAACGTGTCTGTGAGCATGTAGGTGTCTGTGTATATGTCTGTGTGTATGCAAGGGCATGTCTTTATATATGTGTCTCTGGCTGTATGTCTCTAAATCTGTGTAGTGTTTGTGTATTTGTGTATATATCTGCATGTGAGTCTTTTGTGTACTGCTCATGTGTGTTGTGTGTCTATGTATATATCTTGTGTATCTGTGTGTCTGTCTATATGTCTGTGTGCTTTTGTGTCTGTCTGTGCTTTTGTGTCTGTGTGTGCCTCACTGTGTCAGTGGGTGTACATATGTTATGTGTCGTGTATATGTTTGTGTATGTCTAATTCTGTATATATGTCTGTTGAATATAAGCATGCTTATTTCTGTGTCTGTGTATACATGTGTGTCTGTGTATATGCTCGCGTGTCTCTAGGTGTGTGTCTGTATGTCTATCAGTGCCTGTTTGCCTGTGTACATATATTTATTGTCTGTGCATGTACTCATGTGTTTCTGTATGTACGTACATATACAGACACACAGACACACACACCAGTGTAGTATGTGTCTGTGTGTCTGTGTCTGTCTGTCTGTCTGTGTGTCAGTGTGTGCACATGCATGAGTGTCTAGATATGTCTGTGTCTGATTCTGTGTGTATGTCTGTCGTGTGCCTGCATACGTGTGTTTGTGTATGTATGTGGTGTTTGTGTGCGTGTTTGTGTGTGTCTGTTTATATATCTGTATGTCTGTCTTTTTCTGTGTAAGTGTAGGCATTTGTGCATAATTCTGTGTATATGTGTTTCTGTATATGTTGTGTGTGTCTGTGTGTGCATCTGTGTCTCTGTATAAGTGTGCATCTGTATATGTCTGTGTATATGTGCCCGCACACTATGTGTATGGCTGTCTCTATGGCTATGTGTATCTCTGAATATGTCAATTTTTATGTGTGTGAATGTTGCGTGTATAAGTACAAGTTGTGACAGTGCTACATGAGGGTGCCTGTGAATCTGTACCTATGTCTACATATGTGTGTGTCTTTTTATATGTCTCATTGTTGTATCTTTGCAAGCACTGGGTGTGTCTGTGTATACATCTATGTTTGTGTATGCTTGTGTGTGTGCGCATGTCTGTGTGTCTGTATATATGTTTGTGTCTGAGGGTACACGCATCGTGAGTCTGTGTATGAATTCGTGTTATGACTGTGTTGCTTGTGGGTGTTGTCTGTGTGTATGCCTGTGCATCTGTGTGTGCACTGGGTGTTTCAGAGTGTATATATCTGTGTCTCTGTGTGTTTAGCTATATATCTGTGTATAAGACTGGCAAGCTACCGAGAGTATTCCGCCCGCACGGAAGAGCCTGGCAAGCTATCCGCTGTGTATTCGATATGCCAAAACCAGTAACTACAACTGGTCTCATTCACCTGACCCTGAAGGCTTCACCGACATGG
Organism: Sorex fumeus; assembly: GCF_029834395.1. Lineage (NCBI taxonomy): Eukaryota > Metazoa > Chordata > Mammalia > Eulipotyphla > Soricidae > Sorex > Sorex fumeus. The sequence continues at coordinate 150,832 of NW_026606385.1, read as the reverse complement.
CAGCACTGAGAAGGATGAGAAAGGAGAGGCCGACAAAATCTCAAGGCCGACCTAGGCTGCCACAACGAAGGAAGACAAAAATGATCGTCTGTACTTTCAATGCACGTACGCTAGCATCAGATGCATCCATCGAGGACCTGATGGTACAAGCGCGAATGATCAAGTACGACATCATTGGTCTGACCGAGACAAGAAGGCACGAATCTCACCATGCTGTTTTCGACACCGGAGAAGAATTGTTCCTCGGAACATGCGATAAAAGAGGTGTTGGAGGCGTCGGTGTCCTTGTCAACACAAACTTGGCCAAGAGCATTGATTCATTCGAATGCCTAACAACCCGAATCGGACGTTTACATTTGAATAGATGTGGCTCACTGCCTGCAGTTTCTATCTTCGTTGTCTATGCACCAACATCTCATTATGATGAAAGAGAAATCGAGAAGTTCTACATGGAGCTAGAGAAGTTCTATAAAGAAGACCACACCTTCTACAAGATCATTGTGGGTGATTTTAATGCCAAGATAGGACCGAGAAGATCAGCTGAAGAACTTCACATCGGGACCCATGGCCTAGAATGGAACGAACAGGGTGAGAGACTGTCTGAGTTCATCATGTCGACCAAGACCATTCATGGTAACTCACAGTTCCAGAAGGCAGAATCTAAACGATGGACATGGGAGTCTCCCGGTGGACGATTCCACAACGAAATAGACCACATCATATTCAATCGACGGTTTTGCCTGACTGATGTCGCTGTTGTCCCAAAATTTCGAACGGGATCGGACCACCGTCTCCTTCGTGCAAAATTCTACTTCACAGAGCGGGGAGAAAGGGCTGCAAAGTTCAAAAAGAGAACTCCCAGAATGACCACCAACTGGGAACTCTTTGGTACTATTGCGGCAACATGGGAAGATGCCATTGTTGACAACATTGACGAGGAATACGATCGACTGGTTCAGCACCTCCATGAATGTGCGAGGAACGCCAAGAGAGAGATAGCCACAAAAAGTCGCCTATCTTCGAAAACTCTTGAGCTAATTCGCCAGCGTGGTTTGGCGCATGCCTCAGGCAACCGCAAGCTAACGTCCGAGCTTGCAAAGCAGTGCAGAGATGCGATCAAGGAAGACCTCAAAGAGAGAAGAGCAGAAGTACTGATAGATGCAGCAGAAGCCGGGAAAAGTATTCGTAACGCCCGCCTGTCCTTCGCCAACTATAAGACCAAGATGACTGCCCTCCGACGTCCTGATGGATCCATCACATCCTCCAGAACGGCAATGGAGAAGATTATCCATGACTTCTACTCAAATCTCTTCGATAGCCATGTCCACTTGCCGACATACCAAATTCCACAGGATGGGTATGTCGTTCCTAACGTTCTCCCTTCCGAAATCCGACACGCCATTTCGTTGGTAAAGAAGCAAACAGCACCCGGCCCAGACAAGGTCAGACCTGAACACCTGAAGAACCTGCCGTCAGTACTCATCAATACACTGGCTCGGCTCTTCACTCGCTACCTGTCTGAATGCAAGGTTCCGTCCCAATGGAAAACCAGCAGGACCGTACTACTGTTCAAGAAGGGAGACATCCATGACATTGGCAACTATCGCCCGATCTGCCTATTGTCTGTCATCTACAAGCTGTTCACTCGAGTCATCCTGAATAGGATTGGCAGAACACTAGATGAAGGACAACCATGCGAGCAAGCAGGGTTCCGCAAAGGATTCAGCACCATCGACCATATCCACACGGTAACCAAGCTCATTGAGGTTTCTCGGGAGTTCAAGATGCCGCTCTGCTTAACGTTCATTGATTTAAAGAAGGCCTTTGATTCTGTTGAGATGGAAGCGGTCATTGAAGCCCTAGCCAATCAGGGCATTCAAGCCCAATACATCAGGATCCTCCGTGAGCTGTATTGCGGATTCACTACCAGGATCTCACCATTCTACAAAGAAGTGATCATTGATGTCAAGAGAGGGGTGCGGCAGGGTGATACCATTTCACCGAAACTCTTCAGTGCCACCCTCGAGAACATCATGCGACGACTGGAATGGGAAGGAATGGGAGTGAAGATAGATGGTCGGCAACTACACCACCTCCGCTTTGCTGATGACATTGTTTTAATAACACCAAACATCAGCCAAGCGGCACAAATGCTGGCCGACTTTGACCGTGAGTGTGGAAAGGTAGGACTACAGCTGAATCTTACGAAGACAATGTTTATGAGAAACAGCCTTGTTCCTGACGCCCCATTCGCTCTCAATGGAACGACCATCTCCGAATGCAACAGCTATGTGTACCTAGGTCGAGAGGTCAACATGACAAATGACCTGGCACCCGAGCTGCGCAGGAGGAAGAGAGCGGCTTGGAACGCCTTCAAGAACGTCGAAGAAATAGCTAAGAGGACGAAAAACCTCCGGCTCCGGGCACATCTCTTTGATTCCACTGTTCTTCCTGCATTAACATATGCCTCAGAGACCTGGGCCCTACGCAAACAAGATGAGAACGCCATTCAGGTCTCCCAAAGAAGAATAGAAAGAGCTATGCTTGGAATAACACGTTTCACTCAAATGAGAGAACGAATCCGGAGTTCTGACATCCGTCGACGATCAAGGATCAGGGACGCTGTCTCATATGCCAAGGTGTCGAAAATCAGATGGGCTGGTCATGTAATGAGATTTAAAGACGACCGTTGGACTAGAGCTGTTACTGATTGGATTCCACGGGATGTCAAGAGACCGCATGGCCGCCCACCTACCAGATGGTCAGACTTCTTTGTCAAGATCATGAACGATCGGTTTGAGGCCCTCCATGTTCCCGGAGCGAAGAGATGCCATTGGGCTACACTAGCACGCGACAGGGACAAATGGAGACGTTACTGGCGCCCGCTCGAGCAAATCGACGACTAACGGGAAGTTAAGTGATTAAGTGAAGTGATCTGTGTATATGTGTGTCTGTATACACGCTGCTGTCTTTGTACATGGCTTTGTGTCTTTGTGTCTGTCAATGTGTGAACATGTGTATGTCTGTGTATAGGTATGTGTCTGTGTAAGCATGTGTCTATGTATGTCTCTGTGTGTTTGCACATGTGTGTGTCGCTATGTATATTTCTGTGTGCCTGTGTAGATATCTGTTTCTGTCTGTCTGAATGTGCACATGTTGTGAGTCTGTGTATAAGACCCTGTTGTGACATGTTGCATATGGGTATGATTCTGGGTATATGTCTGAGTCTGTGTGTATCTCTGTGCATATGTGTGTCTATGCATATGCATGTGCATGCGGATTGGGTGTGTCAGTATTAATTTACTGTGTGTCTGTGTGTCTGCTATATGTCTGTGTGTCTGTATATGACTGTGTGGGCTTGCATTCGCACATGTGTGTGTCTGTGTATGCTTGTGTCTTGTGTCTGTGTCTATGTATATATGTGTGTATCTTTGTGTCTATGTGTCTCAGTCGGTATGTGCACATTTGTCTATGAATGTCTTGTATGTCTGTGTGCGTCTGTGTGTGACAGTATCTATGTGTGTGTCTGCATATGCCTATATCTGTGTGTTGGTATGTTATCTGTGTATAAGACCGAGTTGTGTGTTGCATGCAATGTGTCTGTGTATATGTTTATGTGAGTCTGTATCTCTGTGTTCATGTGCTTGTGAAAATATGTGTGCATATATCTGTGTTGTCTGTGTGTGATTATGTGTATATATGCTTGAGTGTATGTCTCTGTATGTATGTGTTTATGGCTATATATGTGTTGTGCTTGTGTATATGTCTGTGTGTGCATGTTGCTGTATCTATATATATGTCTTTTGAGTGTGTGTATGCCTGGTGTCTGTGTGTATGTCTGTGTCATTCTGTGTGTGCACGGGTGTGTCTCTATATATGTCTGTATGTGTCTCTTTGTGCATGGGTCTGTATGTTTCTGTTCACATGTGTCATGCAATTGTGTATCTTCGTATATGTGTGTATGTATACATATATACATATATATGTCACTTGCTTATGTGCATGTGTTTCTATGTGTACATTTGATTGTGTGTCTGTGAGTCTGTGTGTCCATGTATATATCTGTGTGTGCATGTGGCTGTGTGTTTATGTATATGTGTGTTGCTCTCTGTATACATGTGTCTATGTACATGTCTTTGTGTTTGTGTATATGTCTGTGTCTCTGTGTGCATGTCTGTCTGAATACACCTGCTTGTGTATACATGTGTTTGCTTCTGTGTTTCTCAGTGTCTGTGTATATGTCTCTATGTGTTACGGTATCTATGTGTGTGCATGTGTCTCTGTTGTGTATATGTGTTGTCTGAGTGTGTGCATGTTTGTATCTGTGTGTGTATCTATGTCTGTGTATATGAGTTAGTGTGTGTGCGGATCTGTTTTCTGTGTGTGCATGTGTGTCCGTGTAAATGTCTGTATCCATAGCTTTGTATGCCTTTGTGTCTGTGTCAGTATGTGGATATGTGTGTATCTGTATCTATGTTTGTGTGTTTGTATACACATGTGTCTGTACGTATATGTCTGCGTCTGCACATGTCTGTATGTCTGTGTGTGTGGCTACAATTATGTCTGTATGTCTGTGTATATGTCCGTTTCTGTCTGTGTGTGCACACGTTGTGAGTCTGTTTAAATCCCAATGTGAGTTGGTGCATGTGGGTATAGGTCTGTGTATGTGCTGAGTCTTTGCGTGTGCATCTCTATGCATATGTATTTTCCCATATGCCCCTGTGTATCTGTGTGTGCACTGGGTGTGTCTGTATAAATTTATTGAGTGTCTGTGTGTCTATCTATAAGTCTGTGTGGGTCTGTGTGTGCACATATGTGTGTCAGAGTATAATTCTGTGAATGTTTGTGTCTAGTGTCTGTGACTATGTATATATGTGTGTCTCTTTGTGTCTATGTGTCCCTGTGTCGGTATGTGCACATTTCTGTGTCTTCAAATGTCTACGGATGTTTGTGTATGCACATCTGTGTGACATATTTATATATGTGACAGTCTGTGTCTATGTCTGTATCCTTGTGTACACATGTTGTCTGTGTGTAAGAACGTGTTGTGTGTTGCATGTGGGTGTGTCTGTGTATATGTCTGGGTGAGTCTGTGTGCAATTATGTGTGTGCTTTCCCATATGCCTGTCTGTGTATCTGTCTGTGCACCGGGGTATCTGTATAAATTTATTGTCTGTCAATAAATTTAAAAAACTGGGGACATTGGTGGTGGGAAATGTAACCTGGCAGAGGGGCTGGCATTGCAACAAACACTGTATGACTGAAACCCAATCAGGAACAACTTTGTAACTGCATCTCAGGGAGACTTGATAACTCAAAAACAACAACAAGTTATCCAGGGGGTGGGTCAGAGCAATAGAACAATTGGTGGGATGCCTTGCAGCGGCAGACTGAGGTTTGATGCCCAGCATCCCACTTGGTCCCCCTTGCACTGCCAGCAGTAATACTGAGTGCAGAGCCACGAGTACCCCCTGAGCATGTTCCCCCTGAGCACCGCCGACTGTTCACCCTCTGAAAACGCCAAAAAAATGATCGGGTGTCAAAGCTGAGAAACCTTGACCTCCGGACAAATAGATTCCCTTAAAATGGGAGTTGGAGGAGAAAATACTTCCACTAATCTCATTCAAAGTCTGACTTAAATATCTTTCATGTAAGCGTCATCGATGTTACGCCTCAATAGGACATTTCTGTGGTCTGGATTAGACAGAACAACTGTGCATGTTACTAACAACTAAGCTGCAGGAAGTTATTTGTTTCTGCTCTCAGAAGTATTCCCAGCTCAGTATTCCTCCTGCGAGGCCCCAGAGCCTCAAAGTCTGAGCTTTCAACATGCAAAGAGTGCCCAAACCTTGTGAGTCTTCTCCCGGGGCCCAAAGGAACTTCTTCCAGCTCGTAAGAGTCTCCAAGCTCCGTTGAAAGGTCTTGATTCGTCCCAAACACAAAGGTTTCCATTCGAAAGGACCCGTGCACGCCTGTGTCCACTGCACTGCTAAGTCCAGACGTGGAAACCACCCAAAGGCCCAACCACGGACCAAGGGATGAAGAAGTTGTGAGACATAGACATACAGTGGGACCCGCTCTGCTCTACGAACAAAATCATGCAGCCTGCAGCCCCATGAATGGAGCCATGAGCATCATGCGCAGTCCAGCCAGTCCGAGGGACAGGGGCTGACACGGTGCTCTCTCACTGCAGGACTTACAGAGACATAGCCAGGGAGCAAGGAGGGCCAAAGGCAACACGCGGGCAAACTGAGCCCGGCCCTTGGGGGAGGGAGGTGGGTACCCAGTGCCAGATGTGTGTCGGGATGATGTGCACGCAAAGCACCATTAACTGCCTTTCAATCACAGAGGCTCAAACAATCAAATGGGGGGTAAAAAACTACATTGAAACAGTCAAAATTACAGTTTATTCTTTTTTCTTTTGCTTTTTGGGTCACACCTGGCGATGTCAGCTGCATGCAAGGCAAACGCCCTACCCGCTGTGCTATCGCTCCAGCCCCGCCCCAGTATTCTTAATGCAAAGGAGGCATCAGATAAAATTTCAAATTTCCAACACAAGACCCAGGTAATGGCTTGTGCTGAGAGGTCCAGTGGAATATAAGAAATGTCTTTTCTTGTTTCTGCAGAGAGGAAGCAGCATCATGAATAGCTGAGCCTTGGCACGACTAGAAGAAGACACAGCAGAAACTGGCTAAACCACGTCTGAGATGCTGGAAACTCTGAAGGACTTTTCTCTAGGTTTCTCCATGAAGAAGGAGGAGGGTGATGCATATTTCAATATATAGGGACTTGAGGATTAGTCATAGCACTAATTAAGTACTAGCTTACATCAACAGTTTTAGTTTCATATTTAATTAACATGATTGGAGCTCATAGCATTATCCCAGAATGAAAAATAATATTTTTTAATTATTTTTTATTTTTTAGGATTAATATTCACACTGCCAATATCACTCAGAATAAACAGGAAGGCTGTTGGTCTTGGCAGGCATTGTGTTCAATGGAAGGTAAAGGATGTAGGTAAACAAAAAAACAACTTCAAGTTAAGGGATGATTTATAGTTCTCCAAAATTACATGTTTCCAAATAAAGAAGGCTAAGTCAGAAACGATATCACTGTCACTGTATCGCTGTCATCCCGTTGTTCATCAATTTGCTTGAGTGGGCACCAACCAGTAATGTCTCTATTCATCCCTGTCACGTGCTATTGTAGCCTGATGGCATATTGAGGGCTCTTTCAGGGTCAGGGGAATGAGGACCATCATTGTTATTATTTTTGGCATATCGAGTACGCCACTGGGTAGCCTGCCAGGCTCTGCTGTGCGGGTGGGATACTCTCGGTAGCTTGCCGGGCTCTACGAGAAGGATGGAGGCTTTTGGGGCAGCCTCTACTCACCTTTACAGGAAAAATAAATAAATCAAGTGAAATACTTTAGATAAAATCTCAGAATACATTATATAATCCCTTTAATAAATGGTTCTCCTTTTCATACTTTTTACAAAATTTTGTCTGGTTAGGAGCATGTCAAAGTTGTCTTGTTTTTATGAATTTCTGTTATCAATGACATATTTTGCCCTAATATAATTTGTGATGTGATAAAAAAATGGACACAAGAACACAAAAATTTTCCACATATATTATCTAATATACATTCTCTGCTTTTTTGAATAAGGCATGAACAGATCAAAATCCATTATCATTGGGTCAGATAATCTAATGCTTGAGGTGTGGATGCCTTTGATGTGGCTGACTCCTGTCTGATCACTAGCACTTCATGGTCTACTCCACTCTCTCCCGGCATCATGGCTGGGGTATAGCCCAGGAGTCTCAAGCACTGCCAGGAGAGCCCCGTAAACACTAGCACTGTAGGGTTTGAGCAGCACCACATAATCAGGACCCTCGTATCAGAAATGATATAAAGACATAAATAAATGTCTCCCTAATTTTGAAGAGACTACATTGATTAACGGGCTGGAGCGATAGCACAGCGGGTACGGCATTTGCCTTGCACGAGGCCAACCCAGGTTCTATTCCTCCGGCCTCTCTCAGAGAGTCCAGCAAGCTACCAAGAGTATCTTGCCCACGTGGCAGAGCCTGGCAAGCTCCCACTGGCTTATTTGATATGCCAAAACCAGTGACAGACAAGGCGCACAATGGAGACGTTACTGGTGCCCGCTCAAGCAAATCGATGAGCGGGAGGACAGTGCTACAGTGTTACTTTGATTAAAAACAGGAAGCATAGTCAGGGAGTGGATCGAACAGTTGGATATGCATCGGGCCCTAGGGCTGACCCTTGATATGGCCTGGTCTTATCCCTGATGGCTGGGCCTCCAAAGACCAACAACACCAACAAATCTTGGAAATCTCGGGTCGAACAGCCTCCTAACACCACCTGTTCCACATCAGGGACTTATCCAGGGTACAACTGGCAGCTTGACTTCATGCAAAGGATCAAATGCTCAAATGTTTAAGGTATAAATATCCATTGGTTCTTATTGATAGCTTCCATGGATAGGCAGAAGCTTTTCCGATCTGTACTGAGAAAGTCAGAGACGTGGCTTGGTGTTTCTATGTAGTTTAGACAGATTTGGACACAGGAAGTCATTTTCTATCAACCAGAGGCATGGGTGAAGGAGTTATTACTTTTCATTTTTATGGTAAGACTGGGTATGCCATTATGCTGCTTTGGTGACTGTTGTGTTTGTTAACTTTCATGTTCTCTGAAACGAGAAACCATTTTGCCCTCAGTAAGCCAGAGAAGACCTTCTACTCCTCCAGGGTCTAAGACTCTCTAATAATATTCCTCAGCCTAATCTGTCTGATCTTTTCTTTCAGAGGTTGATGATTCCAGGAACCCAACCCATTCATTGTCTGGCGCCCATTAAAAACTAAGTTATCATGAGGTTTCACCCCTTGTGCAGTCAGGGTCAGCATCCCTTTGTCAGCAGGAAGTAACTCCAGAAGTTGGATCTTCAACCATTTCCCTTTCAAGATTTGTCACACCCAGCGGCCTCCCCTGCCTACCCGCAATGGTGCTCTCCAAGCACAAGCCCTGCTGTGCATCCTGGGGAGCCAATCACCAAGCCTAGTATGGACAGCCTGATACCATCTGGAGAGGAAATTCAGCATAGCACAGGGAAGGCGGTCACTCAGGTGGGCAAGGACAAGGCCCCGCATGGATGCCTGTCCAGCACAGCACAGCCGCGCCCGGGGTCCAGCCTGCTCAGGCCACCGCAGGGACACGCAGGGCAAGTCTCTTCACAGGCGGAACACCCCTCCAGCTCCCGCTGCTCCTGCCTCTCCCCCTCATCCACCATCCCCCCAACCCTAGGTCACTAGGAACCTCTGAGGTCCTTATAAAGATCCGAGCCAGGCGCCCTCTCTCAGAGAGCCAGATTCAATCTGTCTATGGTAGAACACTGGGCTCTCAGTGTTCGTTTCCGTGGCTTGGCTGTGCTCATGACTGCAGGGCTCAGTGCTCGGGGATGGCTCCTGACAGTGCTCCGAGGAGCAGGAGGTGACTGGTGCCAGGAAGCAAATGCTGTCTCCCATGCACCAAGCACCCTCCCAGCCTGTGAGCTTTCACCTTTGGGGCTCCAGTGCCTCGAGGCAAAAAGCCTCCTTAGGGTCCAAGGCGGGAAGCCAGGGAACAACCATTGTTTGGAAGAGCCACAGCATGGGATCGAAGTGCAAGCTCAGGTCTCAATAGCGCGGGCTGTGGCGGCCTCCGATCCAAGCCCCTTTCTTTGAGATGTGCGTTAGCCGATCCTGGGGCTTGGCTCTGTCCATCTCGTCATAAACACCCAGACCTCCTTGCTTTTTCCTCCATCCGTCTCTGGCCAGACTCACTTGGGACCTTTCCAGACACTCAGTCTGTCTTTCTAAGGTCTTCTGGGCAATCCTGGAAAAGAAGAAGGGCCATAACTGGCCTCCGAACTGTCTTTTTCAGAGGACAGATGGGCATCTGGCTCTCCAGAACTGGGGGAAATGCACACACACACACACACACACACACACACACACACACACGTAATTTGGTGCCACTGCTGACCCCTATTGTCAGGGCGTTACCGAGGATTATGGGGCCCAGGAAGGAGACGGAGGGTGTCACATATGGAGTCTTGCTCCCTAGACTGGCATATTTTCTCAGAAGCAGGAATTCACGTCCGAGAAAGCCCTGGTGGGAAGCAGCAGCGGCAGCAGGGACCCAGCCTACCCCCTGCACAGTCCCCCGTGAGGGTGCCCCAATGTCGGGGCAGAGCGCCCCTCAGTCTGCTCCCCCAAAAGTGTGCTCCAGCCCCGTCTTCCTGGACACCCCAGAGAAGAAAAGGAACTGAGAAGCCAGGAGCACGAGAAGGAAGAGCCACGGGCCCTGGGCTTCTCCCTCCTGCCCTCTCTCCCGCCACGTCTGCAGGTGAGTACAAAGGTGATGCAACTGAACCAAACCCATCGCTGGTGGCCACGGCCATCATGGCCCGCTGCAAGGCAGCCTTTGGACACAGGGAGATTTCTTGTTTCTTCTTTATTTGTTTTTGTGACACACCTGTTAGAGCTCGGGGCATACTTCTGGCTCTGTGCTCAGGGTGGTGGCTGACGGTGCACAGGGGATCCTGTGGAGTGGCCGGGATGGAATTGGTACAAGGTTTTTGTGCATGCTCTTATTTCCGACAAGAAAAGAGATCTTGCAAAGCAGATATTCCCCGAAAGGACCACATCAGCCAGCAACGCAATGAATAGCCTCTTCGGAAACGGTGCAATGCAGGTTTGTGTGTGCACCTGTAGGGCACCAGTCACCAGTCACCAGCCAGCCGGGATCTTTCAAGAGGGATCTTCACTAAGTGCAACAGTATCCAGGTTGAGATGTAGCAGAGGTGCCTCTGCCAGTGACTGCACCAAGGTCCTGAGCCAGGAGAAAACCAGTTTCCAAACGCCTCGAAGTAGGTAGGTTGTCCAGCAGCAGGCTGGCCAGCTTCTACTGCTTCCCAGGAGTTCCCTTCGCATTGAATTTTACCCCAAATCGCCAGCAATGAGACTGACGTGTTTGGTGCCTAGATTCGGCAGGAAATCTAGTCTGTATCAGCATCTCTAGAGTATTCCCAGGAGATTCTCAAGGGGCCAGAGGGGAAGATCATGAAAGGGGGACAGAAGATGACAGCCCTCCCCCAATCGTGAACGACTTTGTCACTGTGTATCTCACCGTCATTAAATGGGGGGAAAATAAAGGATTTAAACAAAATTAAATTTAAAACTAAAATTTGAATTAAACAATTTATTAAAATAAAATTAATTTTAATTAAAAAACTAAAAATTAAAAGCTCACAATAAAAAGTTTTAATTTTAAAAAAGATTTTAAATTTTTGTTTTTTGGGTCACACCCGGCGATGCTCAGGGGTTACTCCTGGCTTTGCACTCAGGAATCTCTCCTGGCAGTGCTCAGGGGACCATATGGGATGCTGGGGATCGAACCCGGGTCGGCTGCGTGCAAGGCAAACACCCTACCCGCTGTGCTATCACTCCAGCCTGAAGATTTTAAAATTTTAAAATTAAGATTTTAAAATAAAAAATTAAAAAGCACTAAATTTTAAAGAGTTAAATTCACATCTAAAAATGACTAGGACCCAAGCATCAGGACAGGGCAGGGTCTGGAAGGAAAGTGGGATGAGGCTGTGGGGGATGGGCAGACAGAGCAGGCCACTGTCCAGGCATCTGCACTGAGGGGGACTCTCGTGGCCCTGGTGCTGGATGGAAAGAACCCCAGAGGATGCCCTTTCTCTGTCCCTGGTCCCCGAGGGGCACATGGTGCCTCGTGGCCCCCTCCTGGGGTCCCTGCAGCTCAGCCCCAGCCTCCTCTCAGAGCTCAGGGATCTCTCCCGAGGGTGCTGGGGAACCCCGCAAGGTGCCAGGACCCCAGTGGGCTTGGCTGCTGGCACTGTCCCACTCTCTGGCCTAGTGTCCGTATCTCGACAGGATTGAAACATTGCTGGCTCGGTCCCAACCTTCCATTTATAGAAGCCCCAGGCCAGGCAAATCAGAGGAGACCTACACGAGAGGGTCTGGGCTAAATCTGAAAGGACAGACCTTTAAACTTGGCACCTCTCAGCAGCCTACTTTGATGTGGAACAGGTAATGCATTGTTTACAGAAAATAATATATCTATGGGCCAGAGACACTGGAGCAGGCAAAGTGCTAGCCTTCCACACAGACAACCTCGTTCCGACCCCCAACGTGTCGCTTATCCCCCAAATGCTGTCCTGTGTGATCCCTGAGCACTGAGCCAGGAGGAAGCCCTGAGCACTGCCAGATGTGTTCCCCATTCCCCAAAGTGCCACGATGAAAATGTGGCACAGTGACACTTTGAAAGGCATTTTTAAACAAATGCTCTTCAAACCAACATACTTGTGTTCTGGTTTTCGTTCCTAAACATTGAAAGGACTGATAGGTGCTCTTCATAAATATGGATGCTTTGTTCTGTTTAGAAAGCCCATGGACCCTCAGGAATTACTCCTGGTAGTGCTCATATAGGATGTTGGGAATCGAACCCGGGTTGGTCCTACCCGCTGTGCTATCTCTCTAGCGCCCTCTCTTTCTTTTCTTTCTCTTTCCTTCCTCCTTCCTCCCTCCCTCCCTCCCTCCCTCCTTTCTCTCTCTCTCTCTCTCTCTTTCTTTCTTTCATTCTTTCTTTCTTCTTTTCCATTCTCTCTCTTTCTCTCACTCTCTTTTTCCATGTTCCTTGAACCTTGGAATTAATAGAATGAAAGAAGCATCAGGAAAAGTTCACAGGCAGCTTTTGGCAGGAAACAGCGCCCCCCAGTGTCCACACGGACAAACAGCTCATACACGGGCAGGAGGTACCTCAGTCACGCTGAGCGCCTGGACACTGAGCCCTGTTCTCAGTGACCAGCAGCTGGACGGGTTCCAGAGCGGCGGTGGCTCAGTTCCCTGCCTCACTGCATCACACCGGCCTGAGCCGGGGAAACGGGTTCGGGGCTCTGCACGTGGGTTTCCGGGGGCACCTGGTGGACATGTCTCAGGCTCTTCCCCCTTCACAGCTCCAGGGCCCAGGAGGGCTGCCTGGTGATTGTTCTGGAAGGTGCAGCTCCCTTCCGGAACGCCTCTTTGCAGCTCTGGGCTCCTGGCTTCTGAGGAGCCTGCAGGGTCGGGGAACGCAGGTTCAGGCAGTGGCACAAGCATGAAAGTTCCCCTGACCAGAGGGCAGCAATAGCCGCGAGGTCAAACTGAACAAGTGGGAAAGTTTGAGGGGATGCTGTGTACCCTGTGACCCCCAACAGAGATCCAGTGTCATGAAGGCAGCCTGAACTCCCTCCCTCCCTCCTTCCCTCCCTCCCTCCCTCCCTCCCCCTTCCTCTCTCCCTCCCGCTCTTCCTTCCTTCCTTCCTTCCTTCCTTCCTTCCTTCCTTCCTTCCTTCTCTTCCTTCCTCTTTTTATTGCTTTAGAAATTTTTTAAAGTTACTTTTATTACACTGCCGTTATCCATAAAGTTATTGCTAACAGTTGCTTCTGGCACACAATATCCAAGCGCCAACCCCGCTGTGCTCCCTCCCTGCACCAAGGCCCTCGCCCTCCCCCCTCCCAGCCCACCTCTAAAGACCCCTCATGGATTCCACATTATTGCTCCAACACGACTTAAAGCAGCTGCAATGGGATTATCGGGCGATAAATGTCCAGCCCAGTGCCTTCTCACCAGCCCCAGCCTGAGAAAGCTCCCTGGGGCCAGAACGGAAGGGTAAGAGGTGTTTCCGGCTGGACTGCGCCTTGTGGCAGCAGAAGGAGCTGGGGAGGAAACGGGCCAACACAGAGGCCGGTCCTTCCCGACCAGGCCTTGCCTCGGCCCGACAGTGCCCCCGGCTCCCCGCATGCCCACGTGCCTCTGCACAGTCTCCGCGGCACAGTCCAGAGTGGCCAAGCCCTGGTCCCGACCATGGGCTTCGGTGTCCCCCAGACAGGACGTGGCACAGGGCTCAGGGTCACAGTGCTTGAGGGCCACAGGGCCCATCACAGGGCGGGAGGAGCGGGGATCTCTTCCTCTGTCCCCGCTGGGTCTGGTGTGGGCACAGGAGGTGCTCACAGTCCCGGGGAAGTGCTCTGCCTGCGGGACCCCACGAGGAGGATCAACACAGGATCCATTTCTCTCCCTTCTGCGAACAACGATCTGTTTCCCCATTGTGTTGACTTATCTCTCAGGGGGATACAACTGACAGTGCTCAGGGCTGACACCTGGCTCAGTGCTCAGGGGTGAGTCCTGGCTCTGTTTTCAGGGCTCCTTCTGGCTCTGTGCTCATGGATGACTCCTGGTCTGTGCTCTAGATTCCTCCTATCTCTGTCCTAAAGGAAAACTCCTGGGTCTGTGCTCCCTAGACCTAGGTTGGCTTCCCTAGACCTCCACTAGAAAATGGGATGTACTAAAACTTTCCTTCGGGATGAGGGTAGCCAGGTTCAAACACAAGACACCCTGTGACTTTGAATTCTATCTTCAAGGGACACATTGCTACTAAAGATCTGTCTGCCATTGACCTGAAAATCGATTTTAACAAAGCATCCTGTATTGGCTCTAACTGGTGAAGTGAGCCATTACCACAATGTTGAAGAGAACAAATTAATATCTGTTTCGAGTCATGAAAACTGTAAATAAAATTTAAAACTAGGACACAAGGAGAGAGTTCTATTGGTTGAAAACTCAAGGAAGATTTGGGTGGGAAAAATACCCTTGATCAAGTGAGATTTGATCAAGCTGCAAATGAAAGATGTGCTCACATCTGGCAAACAGATGCTAAGGGTGATGGCTAGAAGCAAGCGTAGTAAATGTACTAGCATCAGGAAGCCCTTCCAAAGTCCACGGCGTGGCATCCAAAACCACCTACAGTGAACCCAGCTTTGCCCAGACTCAAGCAACACCACCTGCCAGGAGAATCCACGGGAGAAGCTTAAGGCAGGAGCCAGCCAAGGTGTTTTGGAAAGAGGCAGGACATGCTTGCTAGCCTGTGCTCAAACTGTCCCTATGGCAACTCCCAGCTCCATCACCGAATTACCCACTGACAGCAGAGGAAAGGATAGATGTGGCCGCGTCTCAAGAAAACTTTACTCACAAGAGCAGCAGGCAGGTTGGGTTTCACAGACAGCAGAGAAAGGAATGGATGTGGCTGTGTCCCAAAAAAACTTACTGACAAGTGGCTGTGTCCCACTTAAACTTATTGACAAGAACAGCCAGCAGTTCAAATTGGATGGGACAGAGACAAGTGGATGTGGCTGTGTCTCAATAAAACTTTATTGACAAGAACAGCAGGCAGTTCAGATATCACAGACAGCAGAGAAAGGAATGGATATGGCTGTGCCTCAATAAATCTTTATTGACAAGAACAGCAGGCACTTTGACTTTAACAGTACAGAGAGGAATAGATGTGGCTGTGTCTGAATAAAACTACTGACAAGAATAGCAGACAGTTTGGATTTGATGGACAATAGAGAAAGTCATGGATGCAACTGTGTCCCTACAAAACTTTATCAACAAGAACAGTAGGCAGGTTGGATCTGCCCCAAGCTCTAGTCTGGGGACCAAAGGCAAAAGAAAAGATTGTTGGTGGCTCTTAACACTATGGATGAGCTTTTCACTCAAAGGAAGAAACAGCAAGGGCAAGAATTATTTACCGCCATCTCCTCTACCTGGGTAGAATTGGCAGGATGTTGAAAGGTTTAAGATAGGGATTGATACCACCAAACTCCATCATCAATGCAGCTCAGACGAGTCGGTTTTCTGACTTGTGAAATCAACTAGCCGGCTGAACAAGACCTAGATTGTGAAAAGATTAAGATGTCTGCTTACTGGAGGCAGATTAGCAATGGAGTCACAAAGGTACCTTCTGTCCTAACACAGGGAATACCGTGCTGATTAAATTGCAGCCAGCCTCGCTGTATTTCATCTTATAAAATGCCCCGTATTCTCCTTTCTGTTAAAAACACATAAAGAACACATAAAACGGGAAGGCTTCTGGGGTGATTATCTTTCACGTTTGTGTTCTTTATTCACTACAGAGGAAAAGTAAGATCATAAAGTCTCACCGGATTAATGGGACAGTGTCTGAATTTTTATAGATGTCTCCTAATTCCTTCCCGGAGGCCAGAACTAGCAGATACATTTGTTGAAAGGGGATATCATTCATCACATCTCTTGTGGGGTAAGAACTTGCAATTCGATACAGCACAGCCCATCACTTTATTCAAAATTGAACAATGAGCAACAGGATGTCAGTTTATTCTTCTTTATGCAACCTATGATAAATATGGACACATTCATTCAGTGACCACTTTCTGCTGGAGAGTCAGCAAGCGTACAAATGTCTACAGCAATTTATTCGTCTGTGGTTCAAACCGTCTTCTCTGAGACACATCCTAACTCCTTCAGTACGATGAACTATTTCAGCTGCTTACTTTGCAAGACAGGACATAGGATATGAGGGGTTAGAATTTGGGGGAAAAAAAGAGCTGATTTTGTTACACAGTAGAACCTTGCCATGTACCCAGAAAATCTGAAACATACATCTAAGATTCTGACGATAATGTCAGAAAGGCACATTTATTTGTTTTTAATGTGCTGCCTGGGAAGGTTTCTTAGAACCTAATAATAGTTACTGGGTTCAGAAGAGTGCCTTTAGGGGAAAAGTATATGTAAAAAATAATGATTTTCTATTGGTTTTTGGGAGTCGCTGGGGCTATGCCCAGCTGACTCCTGGCTCTGCACTCAGGTCTTACCTGGGAGGGGCTCAGGGGACCGTGCGGGGGCATAATATCATGAGGAGCCGTGCTCAGTCCTGTTCGATCTGATTTTGGCTGTGATTCTGAGGCCGTGAATTAAATAGGAAGGACCCATGACGGCGACTGGGAATTGCTGCTCGCACCCGGTCTGCTTGCAGGGAAGGGGAAGGGGAAGGGGAAGGGGAAGGGGAAGGGGAAGGGGAAGGGGAAGGGGAAAGGGAAGGGGAAGGGGAAGGGGAAGGGGAAGGGGAAGGGGAAGGGAGGCGCGGAACCACCAGTCCCACTACCTGGATGGGAGAGTGCACCACTGCCACCAGGTGGAAGAGGGGAGAATTGCTGCCAGCCAGCCCCCAACAAACAACCCACCGGGCCTCAGGGGCTGCAGGAGAGGCAGGGGGACAGAGAAGGGACCACCAGGACAAAGACAGCTGGAAATGGTGACTCTGGACAAGAGCTTTGTGCCGAAAGGAGGCAAAGGGACACACAGGATAACTCTCAGTACCTGTATCGCAAACCATAATGCCCAAAGGGGGAAGAAACAGAGACAGAGACGAGACAGAGACAGAGACAGAGACAGAGACAGAGACAGAGAAGGAAAGTGCCTGCCATAGAGACAGGCTGGGGGGAGGGTGGCGGGACAGAAACTGGGGACATTGGTCGTGGGAAATGTAACCTGGCAGAGGGGCTGGCATTGCAATACTGTATGACTGAAACCCAATCAGCAACAACTTTGTAACTGTATCTCAGGGAGATTCGATCATTCAAAAACAACAACAAATTATCCAGAGGGTGGGTCAGAGCAACAGAAAATTTGGTGGGATGCCTTGCAGCGGCAGACTGAGGTTTGATGCCCAGCATCCCACTTGGTCCCCCAAGCACGGCCAGCAGAAACTACTGAGTGCAGAGCCACGAGTACCCCCTGAGCATGTTCCCCCTGAGCACCGCCGACTGTTCACCCTCTGAAAACGCCAAAAAAATGATCGAGTGTCAAAGCTGAGAAACCTTGACCTCCGGACAAATAGATTCATTTAAAATGGGAGTTGGAGGAGAAAATTCTTCCACTAATCTCATTCAAAGTCTGACTTAAATATCTTTCATGTAAGCGTCATCGATGTTTCGCCTCAATAGGACATTTCTGTGGTCTGGATTAGACAGAACAACTGTGCATGTTACTAACAACCAAGCTAGAGGAACTTATTTGTTTCTGCTCTAAGAAGTACTCCCAGCTCAGTATTCCTCCTGCGAGGCCCGAGAGCCTCAAAGTCTGAGCTTTCAACATGCAAAGAAGTGCCCAAACCTAGTGAGTCGTCTCCCAGGTCCCAAAGGAACTTTTTCCAGCTCGCAAGAGTCTCCAAGCTACATTGAAAGGTTTCGATTTGTCCCAAACACAAAGATTTCCATTCGAAAGGACCCGTGCACGCCTGTGTCCACTGCACTGCTAAGTCCAGACGTGGAAACCACCCAAAGGCCCAACCACGGACCAAGGGATGAAGAAGTTGTGAGACATAGACACACAGTGGGACCCGCTCTGCTCTACGAACAAAATCATGCAGCCTGCAGCCCCATGAATGGAGCCATGAGCATCATGCGCAGTCCAGCCAATCCGAGGGACAGGGGCTGACACGGTGATCTCTCACGGCAGGACTTACAGTGACACAGCCAGGGAGCAAGGAGGGCCAAAGGCAACACGCGGGCAAACTGAGCCCGGCCCTTGGGGGAGGGAGGTGGGTACCCAGTGCCAGATGTGTGTCGGGATGATGTGCACGCAAAGCACCATTAACTGCCTTTCAATCACAGAGGCTCAAACAATCAAATGGGGGGTAAAAAACTACATTGAAACAGTCAAAGTTACAGTTTATTCTTTTTTCTTTTGCTTTTTGGGTCACACCTGGCGATGTCAGCTGCATGCAAGGCAAACGCCCTACCAGCTGTGCTATCGCTCCAGCCCCGCCCCAGTATTCTTAAAGTAAAGGAAGCATCAGATAAAATTTCAAATTTCTAACACAAGACCCAGGTAATGGCTTGTGCTGAGAGGTCCAGTGGAATATAAGAAATGTCTTTTCTTGTTTCTGCCGAGAGGAAGCAGCATCATGAATAGCTGAGGCTTGGCACGACTAGAAGAAGACACAGCAGAAACTGGCTAAACAACGTCTGAAATGCTGGAAACGCTGAAGGACTTTTCTCTAGGTTTCTCCATGAAGAAGGAGGAGGGTGATGCATATTTCAATATATAGGGACTTGAGGATTAGTCATAGCACTAATTAAGTACTAGCTTACATTAACAGTTTTAGTTTCATGCTTAATTAACATGATTGGAGCTCATAGCATTATCCCAGAATGAAGAATAATATTTTTTAATTATTTTTTATTTTTTAGGAATAATACTCATACTGCCAATATCACTAAGAATAAACAGGAAGGCTGTTTGTCTTGGCAGGCATTGTGTTCAATGGAAGGTAAAAGACGTAGGTAAAACAGAAAAACAACTTTAAGTTAAGGGATGATTTGTAGTTCTCCAAAATTACATGTTTCCAAATAAAGAAGGCTAAACTCTTTAAAGTCAGAAATGTTATCCTTGTCACTGTATCGCTGTCATCCCGTTGTTCATGAATTTGCTTGAGTGGGCACCAGTAATGTCTCTCTTCATCCGTGTCATGTGCTATTGTAGCCCGATGGCATATTGGGGGCTCTTTCAGGGTCAGGGGAATGAGGACCATCATTGTTACTATTTTTGTCATATCGAGTACGCCACGGGGTAGCTTGCCAGGCTCTGCTGTGCAGGCGGGATACTCTCGGTACCTTGCCGGGCTCTCCGAGAGGGATGGAGGCTTTTGGGGCAGCCTCTAATCACCTTTACAGGTGAAAGAAATAAATCAAGTGAAATACTTTAGATAAAATGTCAGAATACATTATATAATCCCTTTAATAAATGGTTCTCGGCAGCTCCGGCCGAAACTCACGCATGACTGAAGACCCACAGAACAAGATAAGCGGAACTCTCTGAGACCTTGGACTCCAGGCTCAACGGACCCAGGGACAGAGGTTCTCTGCTTGCTCCCACCAACCGCAGGTGACAAAGGGATTATAATCAGGAGCCCCACCATACCCTGCCTGTCTGCTTCCACCAACCACCCAAGACCCAGGGATCGGAATGCGCACAGAAGACCCACCCTACCCCTACCGGGACCATATAAATACCCCACTGGCAGACCTCCACTACCGACACTACCTCCACTACCCAGCCGTCGCCACACTCCAGGACACTTTCTGGACCCGCGCGGCCGCTTCGCGGCCACGGGACCCATCATAAGACACTAAATACCCATCTTCCGGAATTGCCGTACAATATCTGATAGGGTTCAAATATGGTAACACCTACAAGGGCGATTAGAGGTCGCCCCAAAAACCTTAGGTTATGACAGGCCCTAGAGGTCATTCAGGTCCAGCTCCATATGGGGCTTTGAGAGTATGACCAAAGCATCGGTAACTCCTCACCTATACTCACTGGGAGACCTGGTCTAGGTTCGGTGACATTAGACTGCCATCCTTGAACCTCAGTGGAGAGGTCCCTATCCCATGACCCTGATCATGCCGTTCACTCTGAAGGTGGAAAGAATCAAAGCCTGGGTCCATGCTTCACATGTGAAAACTGCCTCCCCCCTTGAAGACAGGACGACAATGGCCAGTGGTGTGTCCTGCCAACTGGAGCCTCTCCCTCCAAGATAAAACTGAAGAAAGTGATTGAAGGGATCCTATGGAGTGGCACGGGTTATTCTCTGCTTCTCTTTGCTCAGCTGTGAAGCAAACTCACTCTGAGCCCAAATTTTGGCACTGGGTACTTTCTGCCACTATGACGGGTAGAATTATAGCCAATGACACCCAGGAAAGATGGAGACTGCACAGTTTCAGCTTGGTCTGTACCAGTTATGGCCCATCCTGGGACTTGTGTTTGTTTAGGGACCTTTAACTTGTAAGATTCCCCCTGCTGAGCCGATTTTAACCCAGAAATATAGGATAGACTCCCAGCAATTGTACCAAGGGTCAGCTAGAAGACTTGGTTTGTTTGCACATATGACCTGCTAACGTCTGGCTTGTCCCCTTCCTATCTCATTGACTCCGGTACAGGCATATTGTTATGGAAGGGGAGCTGGGAAGGTCAACTTCTCACCCTGATCCCACCCCTCATGGGACCCCTAGTGCTCCTGCTTCTGTTCCTGACTGTGGGCCCCTGTTTCCTGGATGAGTTGGTGGCATGGAGTTTGTGAAAGAACGTGTCAGTACCATTCAGCTTAAGGTACTCAGAAAAGTATTTCCCTCTGAAACAATTGTAGGGGTCAAGATTGACCCTGCTCAACCACGGGCATAAAAGAAAAGGGAGGAATGAGAGACAGAGAAGCAAAGGCAGCGCCATGACAGGCTCTTACAGAAGCCAGAAAAAGCTGGGCGTAGGTTTCAGTTCTGGAATTCCTGCGAATTGGGCACAGATACCTGGAACTGAGTCATGATTTCCCTGAAGCGAGATAGCCTGGGTGAGGTCAATGATGGGTTACCAATCAGGTGCAGGTAGGGAAGCTTCCCTATGTAACTCCAACTTATACCCAATCAGCTAAGTACAAGTAGTGAGAAACCCCTCATACTGCAGCTGAAATGGTAGTCTGCGGAAAGTCCCTGTTCCATGATGCTATGGGAGAAAAGTCCTTCAGTTTTGAGACTCGGGGCCACTCGTTCTGAGAAGGCTGCCACTGTGTCGGTGAGCTTGATGAGGGCCCTAGCTTGAGCTAGCCGAGCTAGCTAATAAAAACCCTTTGCTTATTGTATCACAACTTGTCTTCGTGTGAGTGCTCTGGGGAGATCTCGGCCCGGTTTGACACCACCAACAATGAAAATTACACCCACAACACTAACACAACAGCACAACCACGAGCAACACAGATACAACCACCAGCACTGACGACACTGTCACACCCACAAGCACAGCAAACTCAACAGGAAAGCCAGGAAGAATGCCCAGCCACTGGCATACCTGTGAAACCAAGAATCAGCCTAATGAATGCGAGCACCAAAAAGGAAGGAAAACCCACCCCCACACGCCAAGAAACCAGAAGCAATTTTACCGTGTCTTGCCAAGAAAGCGATTGGGCCATTACTTGTCTTCAGTGGGAAAAATCCGTGCATGGGGCTGTAAAGGCACTAGATATGGCCCCACATCCATCCTAGGGGGTCTCTCTCCTTGGCTTGTATGTCTGTCTGAGGCAGGGGAGCCCCAACCCCAATTCCAGAAATTCTGGGCCAGCCAGGCCAGCTGAGCCCACCCTGAGCCCTGAGCACTGAGTACCGAGTGTGGCCGGGCCAGCTGAGCCCAGCCCTGAGCACGGAGTACCGAGTGTTTGGGGGCTCCAGCCCTGCTGAGACTCCGGAGCCTGGTCAGCTGTGGGTGGGCGTGTCTGTGCCTTCAGTCCTGCACCCATGGATGAGGATGCTGCGGGTGCTTTCTCGGGGTGTCCGACCCGGCAGTGGCCTCAGAGTCCATGGCGCGGGACCTCTGTGCCCCCGGGTAGGGGTCAGATGGCGGCTGTCTCCACCTCAGCGTGCCCCCGCACACCTGGAGGAGATGCCCGCGCAGGCGCGTTCACTGCCCCCTGAACATCGTGTCCACACACCGTCTGTGCGTCCACCAGCAGGAGCCTTCAGTGGCCGCTGTCCACGCTGCGGGCCTTTTTCCTCCTGCTAGGGCCCAGCAGGGGCGCTGAGCCGGGAACAGCGCCTGCCCTTCAGCCAAGTGGCTCCCCTTTCCCATCAATGCCAAGATATTCCTGTTCCACTGAGCAGCTGCTCAGGTTTTGGGGGGGCAGGTTGGGCTGCGTGACTGGTCTGCAGGAGACTCAGCATTAAATGACCTTGCAAACGCCCCGCATCCAGGCTGCAAAGCGGGAAGAGGCTGCAGCTGGGAAGAGTTAGGCTGTTCTTCCGGTGCCAGGGGTTGTACCACCCCAGCGCGGGCTGACGGGGAAGGGGATGGGTGCGCCCTCTGCCCTGCACCCCCGTCGATGGCTGCCCTTCCCCACCGCACCCAGCATCCGCATGAACCTTCTCACAACGTCCATGATGGTTGTGGAACACTGGGAACCCACGTCAGACTCTGCACTGGGTGCTCCTGGCATGTGTGCTTAAGGCGATTGCTTCAGAGATGGTTACCTACCCTACACGCTCTTCTCTATAATCACACACAATAGTAGAGAATTTGATTGTCTAGTATTCACAGCAGGTTTATCCTTTTGTAGCCAAAATGATGGTGACCCTTCCTTCCTTCCTTCCTTCCTGCCTGCCTGCCTTCCTTCCTTTCTTTCTTTCCTTTTTCTTTCTTTCTGTCTTCCTTCCTTCCTTCCTTCTTTTCTTCCTTTCTTTCGTACTTTTTTAGTCATGGTGAATTGCAAAGTTACTCATCATTGAATTTCAGGCATAGGATATTCCATTCCAGTCCCACCAGTGCTCACATGCCTCCACCAGTGTCCCCAGTTTACGTCCTGAGCCTGTCTCTCGTGGACGCACTGTCTGCCTCTTTTCAGCACTGCATTCTGCTCCAAGTGACCGCTGCCCCCGCCAATGGCCTATTGTAGCCTGTTCTCCCCTGCCCCAGCCCCTACAACTAGCAAGTTTTCTGCTGGAGACTGGTTCTCATTCTCTGTTTCGGTTGCCTTGTGTTATTCCCCGACTCTGTTTCTTCATATCCTGCACGGTAGGAAGACCATTCATGTCTGTGCTTCTTCCTCTGACGCATTTCACTTTGCCTGAAACTCTCCAGAACCACTGATGTGGTAGCACATGACATGACTTCATCTTTCCTATGACTGAGTAGTATTCCACTGTGTATCAGGGTTCCTCGATCCACTCATCGGCTCTTGGGCACTTGGGTTGGTTCCACATTTTGGCTCCTGTGAGTGACTAGTGCTGCAATGAACACAGGAGCGTAGAAGTCTTTTCTGCATTGTGGTTTTGGACCCCAGTATATAACCTACTGCTGGGTCATATGGAAGTGCAATTCCTAGTTGATTGAGAAAGGTCCCTGTTGTCTCCCTGAAAGCCCGGGCCAGTAGACACTGCCCCAGCAGTGAGCACGAGGCTTCCTGTCCCCGCATCCACACCAGCACTGCTTGTTCTGGTTGGTTTGCTTGTTTTTGGCTTTCAGGGTTACACCTGGAGATGCAAGGAATAACCTACATCGGCACTCAGGAATTACTGCTCCTGGTGGTGCTCGGGTTATTCCTGGCTCTACACTCAGGAATTACTCCTGGCGGTGCTCGGAGGACCACATGGTTGTGCAGGGGATTAAACCCTGGTCGGCCAACGCCCTCCCCTGTGCTGTCGTTCCAGGCCCGGTTGCTCTCATTCTTCTGGATGTGTGCCAGTCTCTTGGCATCAGATGACATCTTGTTTTGAGTGGCATCTCCCTGATCATGAGCAATGTTGAGCATTTTCTCACACGCCTTTTGGCTGGTTGTATTTCTTCTTTGAGGAAGTTTCTGCTCATCTCTTCTCTCCAGTTTTTGATGAGGTTGGATTTCTTTTTTCTTGTAAAGTTCTACCAGTGCCTTATATAACTTGGAGATTGATTCTAAGTCAGATGAATGGTTTCCACTTGTCATTGGGCCATTTATTTTTCTTAAATTTTTATTAGTGAAACACCATGAGGTACAGTTGTAGACTTACAAAGTTTTGTGCTTGGGTTTCAGTTATACAATGATCGAATACCCATCCCTCCACCAGTGCCCATACTCCAACACCACCAGTCCCAGTATCCCTCCCTCCCCCGTCCCCCCAACCCACTCCACCTCTGTGGCAGGGCATTCCCTTTTGTTATCTTTCTCATTTTGAGTGCCGTGGTTTGCAAAAGAGCCATTGAATGGCAATCTTTTCCGGTCTATAGTCTACTCTCATCACGCATTTTCAGTGGGCCAATTTTGTATTCTGGTCATTGTTTCTTTTGCAGTTCAGAAGCTTCTAAATGTATGTATGTATGCATGTATGTATTTAGCTTTTTGGGTCACACGTGGCGATGCTCAGGGGCTACTCCTGGCTCTGCGTGCAGGGATTACTCCTAGCAGTTCTCGGGGAAATATATACGATGCTGCGGATCAAAGTCCGGTCAGCCATATGCAAGGAAAGCAGCCTATCTCTCCGCTCTGGCCCTAAGGTTCTGAATTTCATGTAGTCCCAATTGTTTCTCTTGATTTGTTTGGTGTGGCCAGTGGTCTTGCCTCATTGAGGATGCCGCTAACTTCAATATAACGGAGATTTCTGCTAATCTTTTCCTCTATATACCTTATGGATTCAGGTCTGATATCCAGGTCTTTAATTCCTATTGATTTTATTTTGTGCACGGCATTAGAAATGGGTGAGTTCATATTTTGACAGTGACTGCCAGCTTTTCCAGTACCACGAGTTTTAGAAGGTTTTCCTTGCTCCGCTTTATGTAACATAGAGTTTAAACATCAGGAAATGAGCGTTTATATAAGTTTATATGAGTGTTTACAAAATAACATTTTATTGTTATCCTATAACTATGAATAATTAGCCCACTATATATTTCCTGTGTGTATGCATACAGCAGGTAGGTTGACATATATATTTAGCACATACTGATAGAGATACGCAGAGATGTGTTACTTGAAGGCTTTAGTCTTCTCTCTGTAGAGAGAAACAACGGTCCTCAGACTCACATGAAATATAAGAGGCACTAGAGAGAGAGTATAGCACGGATGGAGGGTGCTCGCCTGTTCCAGTCTCACATCATACACGGCCCCCTGGCACTGCCAGGAGTGATACCTGAGCACAGAGCCAAGAGTCATTCCTCAGAAGGGCCCATAATAAAAATAACATAAAAAATAAGTGCCATATTGCTTAGACTTTGTTGCTGTCTTCACCCATGCTAAACACATCACATTGTCACAAACAGTGTTTGAGCTGGAGAGGGCAGGGTGTCACTCACTCAAGGGATTGGGTCATTGTAGCTTTGGACCATGGCTGGACTTGACAGAGACACTTTGCTTGTTGCAAAACACCCACACCGTCATCCTTCCCTACTAGAAAAAGGTACAACGGCAAGACACACTGAAGTTTGTTATCCGCAAAGAGAAATAGGGTCAACTCGTATTCTTCAACGGGAGGAACCCCAACACGGATGCAAACAAAAACTCCCAGCCGCGTGCGGTGCGCCCCTCAGCAACATCTCAGGCCTGGATTCCCTGGCTGGCCGCCAGCTCCCCCGATGAGCCCCGAGTGTCCACTGAAGCCCGTTCCCATAAGGCCTCACCCACGCCCCGACCCCCCAGAGGGTGGGGAGCCCGGGGAGGCTCAACTCTGCGGGCCCCCACGTCCAGGCACCTCGTGGCCGTGCCCAAGCCCACCCGCCCTCCGCTCTGTGCTCCCGACGGTCCCATGTACGCACATGGTGGGGGGTGCGGGGAGGTTCCACCACGCAGAATCCCCGAGCCCCGAGTCCTAGGTCACGCGCCATGTCACTAAGAGTATGCCGGAAGGAACACTGGTTCCTAGGGACATGCCGCACCTGCACCCTCCAGCCTGGACGCTAGTTGCCAAAACAGGACTTGAATTCCTCCTACAGACCAGGCCCAGCTTGGTGCCCTGCGCCTGCGGCTGCCCGCTGGCTCTTGCTCCGCAGGCCCGCACCTACCCACAGCTTGATCACCCCCTTTCTGACCCCTCCGCCCACGGTGATTGCCCCCACCTCTGAGGGGGTGGCAGAGACCTGCTGCAGCGGGAATGGGGACCCCAGGATACAAAAAGGGGACCAGGGCTCAGGGAAATGGGATGAACCAGAGGGAGGCAGGCCCAAGGGGGGCGTGGCAGCCCAGAAGAGGGGGCGTGGCAGCCCCAGGACAGAATGAGGTGGACCCTAAACCATATCAGGACCCAGAGAGATCACAGAGGGTCCCGTGCAATTCCCTCTATGCTGCGGTCCCCTGAATATCTCCGGGGGCAGTGGCCGGTACTGCCCAAACCCTGCCCAAAATCCTAAGAGGGAATCCAAGGGACCCGATTTCAAGGACTCCCGTCTTAAACATGCCTATCCGTTGGGCGCACCCTGCACTGCTCGAAGGATGCAAAGAGTGCGCAGAGGCGGCCGCAGAGCGTGAGGGCACAAAGTTCCTAGTGGGAAGTGGAAGGCCCAGCACGTGCAGGACCAACGGGTCGAAGCCTGACCCGGTACCAGGTGTGTGGGGCTCCCGGGGAAGATTCCAATTCAGTGGGACCCCTCGCCTGGGCGCTCTGTGCACGAGCCCAAGCCCACACGCCCTCTGCTCTGTGCGCCCGACCGTACCATGCGCGCACATGGCAGGGGGGGCATGGGGAGGTTCCACTGCGCGGGATCCCCGTACCCGGAGTTCTGAGGCCACGCCCTACATCACTAAGGGTATCCAGGAAGGAACGCTGGTTCCTAGGGACGCGCCGCACTGGCACACTCCCACTGGGACGCTAGTCTTGGACGCTAGTCGGCAACACGGGACGGGACGTGAATTCCTCCGTCAGACCAGACGCAGCTTGGTTCCCAGCACCTGGGGCTGCCCGCTGACTGTTCCGCGACAGACCCGCACCTGTCCGCAGGTCGATCACCCCCTTTGAGACCCTTCCGCCCACGGTGAGTGCCCAAGGGGGGGACAGAGACCTGGGGCTGCGGGGATGGGGGAGCAGGGGTCAGGGAAATGGGGCCAGCCTGAGGGAGGGAGGCCCCAGGGGAGGGGGTGTGGTAGCCCCTGGACAGAAGGAGGGAAGCCAAGGGAGGAGGGTGGGGAGCCACAAGGGAGGAGGGTGGGAAGCCCCTAGAAAAATGATGGGAATTGCCAGAGAGAATGGGGAACAGTGAGGGAGGAAGTTGAGAGTCCCCAGGGAGGAGGGTGAGAGACCAGAGGGAAGACTCCAAGGAGTCCCTAGGGAGGAGAGTGGGAGTCTCGAATGAGAAAGGAGGGAAACCCTAGGGTAGGTAGGTGGGATTCCAGAGGGGAGAGTCCAAGGAGCCCCTAGGAAGGAAGGTGAGAGTTCGAGGGAGGAGGATGTGGAGCCCCTAGGAAGGAGGGCAGGAGTCCAGAGGGAAGACGCCAAGGAGTCTCTAGGGAGGAGGGTGGGAGTCCAAGAGGGGGGTAGAGAAGCCCCTATGGAGGAGGGTGGGAGTCTCCAGGGAGGAGGGTGGGAAATCCCAAGGGAGGAAGGTGGGAGTCCAGAGGGAGGAGTCCAGGGAGCCCGTAGGGAGGAGGATGGGAGTCCCCAGATAGGAGGTGTCTTCTGGGCTGACAGCACTAGACTTGCATGACCCGAACTCGCTTCCGGGCTCCAGAGATGGGCCCCCAGACCCACCAGGAGGGACCCCTGAGGAAGACCTGGAGTCAGCCCTGGGCACCATGGGGCGTGGCCCCAAAGTTGACCAAACAATAAAATGGTTTTTGTGTGACCCCTGTGGACCCCAAAGGTGCAGAAAGGGCCCCAATGGCAGGGAGGGGGTGTGCGTCTCTGGGCTGCCAGGGTCTGAGTGTGGCCTGTGATCTGCAGAGCCCTGACCCGGGATGACGCGGAGACCGTGCGACATGTGGTTCTACCAGGACCTGGGGACGCCGCGACCAGCCCAGGCGCCATGCACACGGGGCTACGGTGGGCCCAGCTCTGTGGGGCATCCTCAGCCCCACGCCCCTTATCCCTACAATCCAGGGCCTTATGTCCACGGCCCGCCGACTTACTACCCATGGCCGGGGCCCAGTGGCCAGCCCACAGGGGCCTATGGACATGGCTACTATGACCAGCGGGCTCGCCGCCAGGGTCCCCAGTTAGTACCCTCTGACCAGCATGGATGGCCCGTTCGAAAGGAGGAAGACTGGTGTGAGGCTGTGGTCTACTGTCCACGGAAAGCCCCCTGCTTCCAGAGGGGCACGCATCACTGTCAGGCCCTGCTAGGCCACAAGACCCCTCATGGCCGGGCGGTGACCCCCGCCCCAGCCCAGAAGGGGGCCCCAGTGCCCCAGAAGGAGGCCCCTCCGCCTCCGCTCCCGGTGGCAGTGCCCGCCCCAGCTGCACCCGCAGTCATAGGGTGGCCACAAGCCCCTGACGATGGCCAGGTTGTGTCCACCAAGGACACACAGGCCTGTCTCAGTGACGTGGAATCGATGGAAGTTGTGTCCTGCGGGAGCAGCATTCAGTCCATGGATGCGGAATCCCAAGGGGAACCACTCAGCGACATGGAGGTGGATCCACCCAGTGTCCCCATGACCCAGCCACGCGCTGCAATGGCCGCACCCCAGGGCCAGGCGACCCACGTCCAGGCCGCAGGGATATCACAGCAGCGCTCGAAGAGGACGAGAAACAACCGTGCGAAGCTACAAGGCCCACAAAGTAAGAGACACCAGCCGGGCGCTGGACCGGGCCCCAATGTCACCCAGGGCGCCCCTGTGCCTGTGCCTGCCATGCAGCTCCCTTCGGCGCCGAAGCCCATGCCCCCCAATGTTCCGGGACCAAGTGGCACCCAAGGTGCCCCTGCACGCATGCCAGCCTTCCGATTTGCACCTCCGCGGCAGCTCGGGCCTCCCAACGTGCCGGGGCTAAGTGGTCCCCAGGGCGGACCAGTGTTCCACTTTGCACCCCCGAGGCAGCTTGTGCCTCCCAAGGCACCAGGGCCACGCGGTACCCAGGGGCCACCTGTGCCTGCACCCGCCATCCAGATCCCACAGGTGTCGCACCCTGTGCCCAGCTATGTGCCCGCACCCCAGCAGGGCTTGAAAAGTGCTGCCACCCAGCAGGGCGGGTACCAGCGGCCACTTGTGGCTCCTGCTACTCTGAAGCCTAGGCCCGCAGTCCAGCAGGGCTCAGCCAGTGGTGCCACCCGGCTGATGTGGTACCAGCAGCCACTTGTGGCGGCCCCCAACCAGGTCCCACCAGCATGGCATCCTGTGCCCCCCCCGTGTGCCCGCACCCCCACAGGGCTCGAAAAGGAGTGCCACCCAACACGCACAACACCAGCAGGCACTTATCAATCATGCCAACCATGTCCCACCTGCGTGGCACCGTGTGCCCCCTCGCGTGACCCAGCAGGGCTCGAGCGCCAGTGTCACCCAGCTGGTGTGGCACCAGCGGTCACTTGTTGCCCCCTATGGGCAGCAGCGTCAGGGTGCCCCAGCCCGGAAGCTTAGGCGATAGGGGTCCCAGAGCTCAGGGGCTGCGGTCCTATGGGGCCCTTATGGCCGGAGGCCTCACGGTCAGACACCCCCACTCAGACACCCTGGGGCCCCCCTGTCTGAAAGGTTTCTCAGCACCTCCCATTACCATCCATATTGTTCCACAAATGACTTGGATCAACTGCTCTGTATGAGTCACACGATATAATCTGTTCTTTACCTTAGAATATATGATAGCACATTTTTTTCTCTAAAATAAAGTTGTTGCAACGTGTGTGGAGCCTGCACTCTGCTTTTCTCTCCGAGCAGGTGAGCGGGCATCGCCCCGTCGGGGTGAGGAAGGGCAAGGAGGAGCCGGTTGCTCTGCAGTGCTCCCCATTCTGAGCGCTGAGAAGCTCAGCGCGTCTCCCTGCTCCTCCATGCTGAGGGTACTTGCCCCTTGGTGGTAGCCTCAGCTCTACTCAGCCCCGTCCCAGGCCAGGCTCCTCCCCCATCTTAAGCACCACTGTGCTCTCCAGCCAAGCAGCAGAATGGCTGAGGACCAGGGGGAGAGACGGGGCGGGGGCTTGGTGGAGGCACCCGCATGGCAGAGACAGCCCTGGGCTCACTCCCCGTGAGCCCCAAATCCAAACACCTCCAACACTGGGATTGAGACATCGGGGGCGAGGCCAGAGACTGAGGATAGTGGGCGGGCATTGGTCTGGCACAAGGCCCACCCATGTTCCACCCCGTACCTGCCCCCAGCCCCCAGGAGTAACTCCCGAGAGAACAGTCAGAGGTGACCTTGAGCAACACCGGGGCTGGTGCCAAACTTGAAAGTACTTCGATCAACTCCTAGGGGAGGGGGTGGGAGGGATCAATAGCTCTGTTAAAGCCTCTAGGCCGCAGGCAGCAGACCCCAGGGCCGCCCGCCTCTCCCCGAGGACTGCACAGATTTTTGCTCACCGTCAGCAGCCCCCACTGCAGGGGCCGGGCTGACTGGGACCCGGGAGCCGGATTCGGCGTGAAGAAATCAAACCCAGGGGCTGGGAGGGACTCAAGGGGGTGACTGAGCATGGCACAGCCACGGCTCATCCTGACCCTGACGGAACCTGAGCGACACCTGCGGACGGGACACTTGCCTCCTCCTGAAGCGGCCGGCTCCTCTGGGACAAGTGGAAGGTGGGCCATGGTCCTGCCCTCCGGGAGCCGGGCAGAGACACGGCTCTGAGGTGGGGTCACACAGGAAGGGGCATGGGCTCAGACGTGGGCTCACACAATTAGGGACACGGGGGCTCTGAGGTGGGCTCACACAGGGAGGGCTATAGCGCTCTGAGGAAGGGTCACACAGGGACGACACGGGGCTCTGAGGAAGGGTCACACAGGGAAATACAGGGAACTCTGAGGAGTCAAACAAGTAGGGACATGGTGCTCTGACATACAGTCACAGGGAAGGGATTGGGGCTCTGAGGAGAGCTCACACAAGTAGGTTCTCGGACCTCTGGGGGGGTGTCACAGGGTTCTAGGGAGGGGTCACAATATTAGGTGTACGCACCTCTGAGATTGGGTCACACAGGGGTAACGGGATGGACAGGAGGCTCCGAGGAAGGGTAACACATGGAGGTACACATGCCTCTTAAGAGGTGTCACATAAGTAGGTACATGGCACTCTGAACCTACTTATGACCACTCCTCATAAGAGTGGTCATAAAGGGATACAAAGCTGAGGATCACAAAGGGATGGTCACGGGGGGACACAAAGGGACACAAAGGAGGGACACAAAGGGACACAAAGGGACACAAAGTAGAGGGTCACAAGCAGATGGTCACGGGCTGTCACAGGGTAGGGCCACAGGGCTCTTACGTGGGTCACACAAGTAGGGTCCAGCACTCAGAGGAGAGGTCACAGAGGGAGAGACAAGGGGTTCTGAGAACAGGTCGCATAAGTAGAAATACGGGGCTCTGAGGTGTGGTGACAGGGGAGGGACACAGAGCTCTGAAATATGGTCACAGAGGACAAATCTGGGCTTCTGGGGAGGGGTCACACAAGGACGGTCACGGAGTCTGAGAAGAGGTCACATGGGCAAGGACACAGGCTCTGAGAAGGTGTCACACAGGCAGGGACATGAGACTCTGAGAAAGAGGGACACGGGGCTTTCAACAGGGGTCAAACGGGCAGGGACAGGGGTTCGGAGGTGAGGTCACACAAGTATGGGCACGGGTCTCTGAAGAGGGGGCACATAGGGAGGGACATGGGATCTGAAGTGGGGGTCACACAAGCAGGGACACAGGGCTCTAAGATGGAATCACCCGGCAAGGAAGACAAATGGGTGGGGGGGGTCACATGATGTGTACATGGGGCTCTGAGGTTGGAGGGTTTATGAGTAGAGTAAGAGGCTCTCAGTTGAAGTCACACAATCAGGGACTCGGGGCTCTGAGCAAGGGTCACACAAGCAGGAAGAGAGGGCTCTGGGGACAGGTCACAGGGCCAGGGCCAGGGTTTCTGAGGAAGGATCACACTAGCAGGGTTATCCGACTCAGTGGGGGTCAGTTGTCAGGGAAACAGGTAGCCTCACAGAACAGATCCATCGGACATTTGTGGGTCAGACAAGCAGGAATGTGATTCTCTGAAGTAGGGACCCTCAAGCAGGGTCCATGGCTCTGAAGTGTAGTCGCACATGAAGGGTCATGGGAATCTGAGGTGTGGTCACACAGGCAGGGACACGGGCTTTTGAGATGGGCTCAAGTTTGGAGGGACACAGGGCTCTGAGGAAGGTTCACACACACTGGAACATAGGGCTCTGAGTTTGGATCACATGGTTGGGGACTCATGATCTGTGGAGGGGGCACACAGGTAAGAACAAGGGTCTCTGAGGGGTGGTCACATGTGTGGGACATAGGCCACTGACATCAGCTCTGACACAGAGATCTAAGTTGAGATCACACAGGCAGGGACACAGAACACAGGGTAGGTTACATGTCTAGGATGTGGGACTCTAAGTGGGGGGTCACACGAGCAGGGACATGCGCTCTGATTACGGGCAAAGATCAGGGTACACAGTTCTGAGGTAGGGTCTCTTATGTAGAGTCATGGGAATCTGAGGTCACATGGGCAGGGACACAGGGCTCTGAGGTCAGTCAAAGTAGTGGAGACATGGAACTCTCGCTGAGGAGGGGTCCCAAAAGCAAGGCTCTGAGGGGTGGCGACACAAGCTGGGACAGGGCTCTGAGGAGATGTCACACAAGCAGGGACATGGGACACTACAGTGGATCACACGGGCAGGGGCAAATGACTCAGGTGGGCCACATGGCAGGAATATGTGCACTGAGGTGTATTCGCAGAACAGGGACCTCAAAGACAAGCAGGGGCGTGGTACTCTAAAGTGGGGATAAACAAGCAGGGTACACGGCTCTGAGGTGAGGTGACACAAGCAGGGACATATAACTCTGAGGTGAGGTCATAAAAGCAGGGACATGGGATGCTCAGTTGTGATTTCACAGGCAAGGCTGTGGGGATCAGAGGTGGCACTGACTGGATCTGAGGTGGATGATCACACTAGTAACAACATGAGGGTTGTGTTCCGATCACACAGGTATGGATCCAAGGCTCTGATATGGGGACACAACTGCAAGATACGAGGCTCTGAGGTGGGAGGTCACACGAACAGTGAAAAGGGTCTCTGAGGTAGGATCACATGGGCAGGATCACTGGACTCTGTGGTGAGGTCACACAAACAGAGATAAGAAGGTCTGAAGTGGGGTCACACAAGCAGGGTCATGGGGATCTGAAGTGTGTCACAAAAGGTCATGCTCAAAGGTCCTTGTGGAGGTCACAGAGGCAAAACCATGGGGTCTGAGGGGTTGTGACAAGGGTAAGGGCACGGGTTTTTGAGGTAAGGTCAGGTAAGGGGCAGCAAGGACTAAGGTGGGTCACATCAAAGGTAGAGTACAAACCTGTGTCACACAGGAAAAGTCTCTGAAGTCGCGGTCACAAAGTCAGGTACGAGGACTCTGAGTTGCCTGTGGGGAGAGGCCTATGGTGAGACCAGTTTCTTTTCTGAGATCATGCTGGAATGCAGGGACATGCACACTGAGTTGAGGTCACGAAGTGGAGACCGGGGGCTCTGGGTCAAATTAGTGATGGTCTTACATAGGGTGAGCAGGGCCATGACAAGAAGCTCTGATGTGGGGTTAAAAGAACAGGGGCATGCTTCTGTTGGCTGTCACCCAAGACAGGACGGCAGATTCTGAGCTAGGGAAGCAGGCAGAGGCCTGGGTTCGGTCACAGTAACACACACAGGACAGGGTCACACAAGTGGGACAAGGGTTCGTGAGGTGGGGCACACTGACAGACATGCGTCCCTGGGAGGGTCAGACCAGCAGCGATAGGGACTGGCAGGGCTCACCCACGCAGGAATAAGGGCTTTTTGAGAAAGAGTTCAGGATTGGGGTGTGTGCATGTATGCACGTATGCACAAAGGAAAGAGTTCAGGATATTTGCGGGATTGCATAGTGCAGCGCCCAGGGAGGTTTGTTTCTGTGTATGTACAATGGAAAGAGTTCAGGATTGGTGTGTGTGTGTGTGTGTATGTGTGTGTGTGTGTGTTTGCACGCGCGCACAATGGAAAGCCTTCAGGATTGTCCCAGGATGGAAGTTTGCAGGATTGCATGGTGAAGTGCCCTAGGGGCAGTGTGTGTGTTTGTGTGTGTGTTTGTATGTGCAGGTAAACACAATGGAAAGAGTTCAGGATTTGCTGCAGATGGGCAGTTTGCAGGGTTGCATGGTGCAGCACTGTATCTACAAAGATTATGTAGATACAGCCTCACCCTGGCCAGGCCTGGGGGTCAGGGGCCTCTGTTTCAAATCTGCTAAAGCATCAACGTTTCTATCAAGACAGTAATATCAAGCTTTAGGACTGCTGCCCCCAATGACCCCTGTGCTGTTGGCAAACTGGGATGCATTCCTTTGGGATCTTCGGGAATTCGGATCTCTGCAGGTGTTACTTGTTTTGGCATCTGGAATTCTGATCTCAGCAGATGTTATTTTTCTCTACCCTCTCTCCAACCTTCCCCAAAGTTCCATAAAAATCTAGGGAAAATAATAAAATAAGAACGGGGAGTGGGGGCAAGTACCTTGGGCCTTATTCGTGTTTCTGGTCAAGGAATAAAGATTATAAAAATTGGCACCAATATAGCCATAGCAGATGCATCCTCAGGGGTCAGTTACGGGTCTGTTGTAGCTTTGTGTCTCTCGTGACACTATAGGGTCCAGGTGAGAGAGGAGAAAGAAAATGTTCCCTGCAAAGGTGTTTGTGTGTGTGTGTGTGTATATATGTGTATGTGTGTGGAAGGGGCAAGGAGTTGGTAGCTGGGGGCTTCCCAGAGAGTCTTAGTTATTAATTGGGCAGCCTGGGGATGACATTCCCCTGGGGATGACATTCCCCTGGGGATGACACTCCCCTGGGGATGACAGCTTGTAGCAAAAGATCCCAGTTTCAGAAACGTGCCTATGTGTCTCTGTTTATATAAGTGAGTGTCGCTGTGTGTGTGTTGTCTGTGAATATGTCTTATTTTTGTGTGTCTAACTATATGTCTGTGCATATGGGTGTACTGTCGATGTGGGCAGTCTGTGTCGCTGAATGAATGTATATCTGTGTATAAATATCTGTGTGTATCTGCATGTGTCTGTGTCCATTTAAATATCTGTGTCTGTGTTCCTTTGTGTATGTCTGTAGGTCTTTGTACATGTGTGTCTGTGTAAATGTCAGTGTGTGTGCCTATGTTTCTATGGTCTCTATGGTTAGCTCTGTCTGTGTGTCAGTGTATAAGTCTGTGTGTATATTTGTGTGTGTCAGAGTCCATGTGTATATATGTCTGATGTCTATGCTAATGTGTCTGTGTGTGCATGTAGGTGTGCTGTGTGTATGATTGTTTCTCTGTGTATAAATGTATGTGTGTCTGTGTATATGTTTGTGCATATATCTGTGTCTTGTGTTTACACCATGTGTGTCTGTGTATATATCGGCATGTCTCTGTATGTGTGCATGTGTGTCTGAGTCTGTGTATTTGTCTGTTCTATGTGTGTCTAAATTTGTAAATGTGTATTTCTGTGTTTACATTTGTGTGTCTCTGCATGTGGGTGTTTATGCATTTGTTTTGTGTGTCTGTGTTGGTATACATTCGTTTATAAGGCGTGCATGGTGTATGTGTCTAGTTGATAGTGTCTGTGTTTCAATGTATATATCTGTGTGTCTCTGTATATGACTGTTTGTATAAGTGTCTGTGTCTATATGTGTTTGTATCTATCTGAGTGTATAGCACAGCGGGTAGGGCATTTGCCTTGCACGCTGCCGACCCAGGGTCGATTCCTTCGTCCCTCTTGGAGACCCCAGCAAGCTACCGAGAGCATCTCACCCACACGGCAAAGCCAGGCAAGCTGCCCATGACATATTCGGTATGCCAAAGACAGTAACAACAGGTCTCACAATGGAGGTGTTACTGGTGTCCGCTCAAGCAAATCGATGAACAATGGGAGGAGAGTGCAGTGGCTGTGTGTGTGTACATGTGTGTCTCTCTGCATGTGTGGATATACATCTGTGTGTGTCTGAGTGTGCTATTGATGTCTGTGTTTCATGACTGGGCACATGTGTATCTGTATCTATATGTGTGTTTGTGTGTACATGGGTGTGAGTCTGTGTATATGTCTGTGTTGGGTGTGAATATGTGTCTGTTATAAGTCTGAGTTTGCCTATGTCTGTGTGCACATATTTGTGTCTGTGTGTATATGTGTCTGTGTGTGTTGGTGTAACTGTATGTGCGTGTTTTTGTGTCTGTATTTTTGTGTGTCTCTCTGTGTGCATGTGTTTGTGTATATCCTGTGTGTACATGTCTGTGTTCACATGTGTGTGCCGCTGAATATGTATTGTATCAGTGTGTCTATGATGTACTTGTGCATATGCCTCTGTGTGTCTGTGTGTGCGTGTATCTGCTTATATATCCATATGTCTGTGTGAGTCTCTGTGTATACAAGTGTGTATGTCTGTGTATATTTCTGTGTCTCTGTGTGCATGTATTTGTCTATGTATCTGTTTCTACGTCTATTTGTGTGTCTGCGTGTATCTCTGTATGTGTGTCTCTTTTGTGTGCATGTGCATTTGTTGTATGTCAGCATTATTGTGTGCATACAGTGTCTATGAGTTTCTGTATGTATCTGTGTCTCTCTTCACATATGCATCTGTGTATATGTCTGTGTGGGTGTCTGTATGTCTGTGCATGAGTGTATGTCTGTGAATACGTGTCTCATTGGGTGTGGGATTGTACAGCTGTGTGTGTGCACACATGGGTGTGTTTCTGTGTGTAAGTCTGTATGCGCATCATGTGTCTCTGTGTGTCTATCTAAATGTCTATGGGTTCATGTGTCTCTGCTCCTATGTGTCTGTGTATGTTTGTGTCTCTGTATGTCAGTGTGCACATACGTCCGCATATGTCTGTGTTATATATCTGTTTCTCTGTGTCTGTGTCTATGTCTCTCTGTATATGCGCATGTGTGTGAGTTTATGTAGACATCTTTGTTGTGTCTGTGCGTGTGTGTGTGTGTCTGTGTGTGACTGTGAATGTGTATATGCTTGTGCCTGTGTATGTCTGTGTGTCTCCGTGAATGTGTCTATGTTGTGCCAGTGTATGTCTGTGTGTATTTGTGTGTGTGCGTATCTGCGTTGTGTATATACTATGTGTGACTGTGTGCATTTGTCTATCTGTGTGTGTCTGTTTATGTCTGTGTATGTCTAGGTGAGCATGTGTGTGTGCACTGTGTGTGTTTCTATATATGTCTGTATTGTTTCTCTGTGCTCATGTATTTTACGTGGAAGTCTGTGTCTCTGGACGTGTGTGGGGAATGTTTTTCTGTGCATATGTCTGTGTGACTACCTGTTTGTGTGTCTGTGTACATAAGTGTATGAGACTGTGTGTGTGTCTGTGTGCACTTGTGTATTTGTAACTTTGAATCTCTAGAAGTATGTGTGTTGATGTGTGTGTCTGAGTGTCTGAGATTCTGTATTTATGTCGGTGTAAGTGTATGTACGTGTCTGTGTGTGCATGTCTGTGTCTCTTTGTGTGCACGCATGCTCCGGGTGTGTCTGAGGATGTCGGTGTCTCTGTGTGTGAGCGTGCCTGTATGTGACTGTGTCTGTGTCTATAACCGATTGTGTCTACCTTATGTCTGTTCGTGTCTGTTTGGGCATAGGTTGTATGTCTGTGTATACATTTATGTGTGTCTATGTGTGATTGTGTCTGCACGTGTTATGTATATATTATGTGTCTCTTTGTATCTGTGTACATGTTTGATTGTGTTGTGTGTCTGTTTATGTCGCTGTGTGTATATGTCTGTGTGTATATATGTCTCTATGCCTGTGTGCATGTGTAAACGCCTGTTTGTGTCTTTGTGTTGCACTAGATGTGTCCTGTGTATGTTTGTGTATCTATCTCTGTGTATATTTGTGTGTATATGTGTGTCTATATGTGCATGTGTGAGCCTGTCTGTACATCTGTATGCCTTCGTGTGCACAGGTAGATCAGAGTCTATATCTGTGTATGTATCTGTCTGCGTTTGTGTAAATCTCTGTTTGTGTATCTTCGTGTGTCTGTGTACATGTCTGAGTGTGTCTGTGTGTATATATGTATCTGTGTATATTTCTGTGTGCACATGTGTATATGTCGTTCAAGTCTGTCTGTGTGCATAGGGGTTTGTGACTGTTGTATCTCTGTGAATACAGTCCATGTCTCTATGTATGTGTGTTTGTGTATATATATTTAGTGTCTGTGTGTGCATGTGCGTGACTATCTGTGTATGTCTCTGTGTGTCTGTGTGTCTACCTATGTATGTGTCTTTGTATGTTTGCTGTCTGTGTGTTCTGGGCATATGTCTATGTGCATGATATGTGCATGTCTGAGTGTATGTTTGTCTGTGTTCGTATGTTTACTATATGTGTATGTCTATATGCGTCTCTCCATATGCCAGTGTACCTCTGTGTGTGCACCTGTGTTTGTGTGTTTCTCAGTGTGTGCATGTATTTCTGTGTGTATGTGTGTCTCTGCATGTCTTTGTATGTCTCCATTTATGTGTATGTGATTTGTGTCTGTGCATATATCTGTGTGTATCTCTGTGCGTCACTGTGTATACGTCTATGTGTCTCTGTATATGTATTTGTGTGGCAGTGTGTGCGTGTGTGTGTTGCTATTTGTGTGTATATGTGTCTGTGCATGTCGTCGCCTGTCTCCATTTATGGTTATGTGATTTGTGTCTGTGCATATATCTGTGTGTATCTCTGTGCGTCAGTGTGTATACGTCTATGTGTTTAAGTGTCTGTGTTTACGTGTCTGTTTGCATTTATCTGTGTGTCTCTGTGTATACGATTCTGTCTCTATGTGCATGTGTGTATGCCTGTGTGTGCCAATAATCTGTGTGTCTGTGTGCGCACGTGTGTTGACACATGTGTCCGCGTATATTTATATGTCTCTGGGTATGTATGCACATGCAAGTGTATTTGTGTGCATGTGTGTCTGTACGTTTATGTGTGTATGTGTGTTTGTATATCTGTGTATATAAGTATGTCTATATGTCTGTGTGTCTCTATATATGTCCGTTTGTACCTCCACGTCTTTGTTTGTATACGTGTCTGTGCATATTTTTGTGTATGTCTATATGTCTGTGTCTGTGTACTTGCTTGTGGGTGTTTGTCTATGTCTGTTATATATGTGTGCATGTGTCTGTGCACACGTGTGTCTGTGTGCCTGCATGTGAACAGTGTTTGAGTCTGTGCATATGTCTGTGTGTCTGTATTTCCATTTGTATATATGTCCATGTGTGTCTGTGTGTGCATCTGTATATCTGTGTTTGTGCATGTGTCTGTTTAGGCTTGTGGATGAGTGTCTGTACGTTTGTGTATGTCTGTGTCTGTATTTTCATTCTTGTGTATGTCTCCCTCTCTGTGTCTGCCTATGAGTGTCTGTATTTATGTCTGTGTGTACGTCTCTGTGTATGTGTAAATGTCTCCATGTCTGTATGTCTGTGTGTCTGTGTTCATCTGAGTATATGTCTTTATGTCTATGTAGGTGCATATGTGTGCCTGTGTGTCTGTGTATACATATGTTTGTGTTTCTGTGTGTGTGCAAGTGAGACTCAGTCTGTTTCTATGTGTGTAAGTGTGCTATTTGGGTATGCCTACATCTGTGTTCATGTGTGTGTCTGTGTCTCTGTGTGTATGCACGTGCATGTGCCTGTGTATATGATTGTGTGTCGGTATGTGTCAGTCTTTGTGGGCATATGTGTTCATGTTTCTGCGTGTGTGGGTTTTTGTGTATACATCTGTGTCGATATGTCTCTGTGTGCAGGTGGATCTGTGTGTGTATATTTTTTCCTGTGACTGTGTGCATGTGTTTGTTTATATCTTTGTGTGCGTGTGTCTAGGTCTATGTGTTTGCATATGTGTACGTCTGTGTATATACCTGTGTGTAGCAATCTGTGTCTGTGAATATGCCAGTGTGCGTGTCTGTGTCTGCATGTGACAGTGTGTTGGGATACAGGTCTGTATGTGCCTGTGTGTCTATCTTTATGCTATGTTTGTCTTAATATCTGTGTTTACGTCCGTGCACCTGTGCATATGTACATGAGTTTTTGTGTGCTTGTGTATATGCATGTGTGTCTTTGTTTCTGTGTATATGTTTGTGTGTACATTGTGTCCCCTGTGTCGACATTTCTCCGTGTGCCCGTGTATATGTTTGTGTGTACATTGTGTATTCTATGTGAACATTTCTCTGTGTGTCTGTGCCTATGTGTGTGTTCAAGAGTGTGCATGTTTCTCTGTATAAGTCTGCATGTGTGGTATTGGTTGTGTGTTTGTGCATGTCTACTTTTGTCCAGGTGTGCAGGTGTGTGTCTGTGTGTCTGTCTATGATCATGTATGTGTCTGTGGATATGTGTGTTTCTTTGTCTATGTCTGTGTGTCTCTGTGTTTAGGTGTGTGTCTGTGTCTGTACATGTCTGGGTAAGTGTGTGTATCCTGAACTGTGCGTCTGTGTATATGTGTGTATATGTGTGTCTGCATGTGCATTTGTGTGTCTGTATGTCTGTTCTGTGTATGCATGCATATCTTTCTGTCCGTGTATGCATGTTTGTGTGTCTTTGTATATATCTCTGTCAGAGTGTGCCTGTGTACATGTCTGTTGTGTATGTTTCTTCCAAATATGTGTCTTTCTCTCTGCTCTGTGAATCTATGTGCACGTGTGTGTATCTGTGTCTATGTTTGTGTTATTATGTTGTGTGTGCATTGGGTACGAGTCTCTGTATATATCTGTATCTCTGTGTTTCTTAGTGTATGTCTAGGTCTCTGTCTGTGCTGTGTATATGTCTCTGAGTGTGCCTGACTGTCTTTGTGTATATCTTTGTGTGTGCATAAAAATATGTGCATGTGTGCTTCTCTGTGTATATCTATACGTCACTGTGTCTGTGTCTGCATGTGTGTGTGTCTGAATATGTCTGTGTGCCCCTGTGTGTATGTTTATATGTATCTGTGTGTATGCATGTGTGTCTGTGCATGTCAGTGTGTGCACATTTCAACAAGTATATGTCTATGTGCTTATGTAAATACGTGTATATTTGTGTGTACATGTGTGCACTTCTCTGTTGTGTATGTGTCTGGGTGTATACGTCTCTGCATCTCTGTGTCTATATCTGTACGTGTGTGTATGTGTGTCAGTGTGTGCATCTGTCTGTGTTTTTGTGCATTTGTGTGTCTGTGTATATATATGTGTATGTGTGTGTATCTGCATGTCGTGTGCTTCTATATATTGTAAACATCTGTTTCTCTTTTTGTGTGTCTGTGCCTGTGTTTATGTCTATGTTTGCATATCTGCATGTTTGTGTGTCTGTGTATATGAATGTGTGTATGTCTATGCATATATCTCTAACTATATGTCTGTATCTCTGTGTCTGTGATTGTTTCTGTGTGTGCGCCTGTATATGCCTGTGATTATATGTGTGTATATGTGTGCATGTATGTGCATCTATGTGTCTGCGTATGTCTGTGTATATCTCTCTGTGTCTATATCGGTCTGTCAATGTGTGTCTGTGTTCTGTGCATAATCGGTGTCTCTGTATGTGTGTGTGTGAGTCTGTATGCCAATTCTGTGTGTTTCTGTATATGTCTGTGTGCTTGTGTGTGTGTGTTGTGTGTATCTGTGTAGAAGCCTGTGTCTCTGTATCATTGTATCTCTATATTTTTCTGTGTCTTTGTGTCTATGTCTGTGTGAGTCTGTGTCTGTATCTCCCTGTGATTCTGTATGTGTCTTGGTATATGCCTGGATGTGTGCGTGCATTGGTTTGCCTGTGTATATATGTTTGTGTGTCTTTGTGTGTCTACCTATATGTCTGTGTGTCTATGTATCTGTAGATTTCTCACTGTGGCTATGTCTTTTGTGTCTGTGTGTGTGCATGAATATGTCTCTGTATATGTCTTTGAATCTATGTATAAATCTGTGTATCTATGTGTGAGTCTGTGTCTCAGTGTGTGCACATGTGTGTGACCCTGTGTGTATATGTCTATTGACTGTGCTTATGTATGTCTGCTGTCTTTGTAAACATGTGTATCTGTATGTTTGTGCACATCTCTCTGCATCTCCGTATGTGTCTGTGCATGTGTGTGTCTGTTTATAGATCTGTGTGTCTGAGTATGAGACTCTTCATGTGCGTCTGTGTATATGTCTGTGTCTCTGTGTGTGGCTGAGCATATGTATATGTCTGTGTTGTGTGCGTGTGTGTTTCTGTGTGCCTGTACCTGTCTATACATCTGTCTGTATGTATGTGTATGTCTGTGTGCACATCTCTATGTATGCATGTGTCTGTGTATATGTCTGGGTGTGCATGTGTGTCTGTTTACACAGGTAAGTGGATAACTACTGTCTGTGTTTGTATGTCTGTGTCTGAGTCTGTATGCCTTGTGTGTGCATGTGTGTCTGTCTGTATATATGCCTATATGTCTCGCAGTGTGTGCACGTAGGTGTGTGTTGGTGTCTATATCTGTGTGCGCGCAAGTGTGTGTGTCTGAATATGTCTGCGTGTGTCTTCATGTCTGTCTGTGCATACATGCCATATATGTCGGTCTGTGAATGTCTCCATGTGTGCATATGGTTGTTGTCTGTGTGCATGTATCTGTGTGTTCCTGTTTATATGTCTGTGGGTGTCTATGTGTATGTCTGTCTGCTTGTGTGCATTGTATGTCGGTGTATGGCTGTATCTATCTGTGTGTCTGTGTACACGCCTGTGCGTGTCTCTGTGTGTTTGCATATGCCTCTGAGTGCCTGTGTATATGCACGTGTATCTGTTTGCGTCTGTGTGTTTGTATATGTCTGACTGCGTGAGCATGTGTCTATATCTATGTGTGTGAATATATATGTTTGTGTCTCCATGGGCAAGCATGTGTTTGTATGTCTTCAGTGTGTCTGTGTGTGGCTGTGTGGCTATGTGTGCATATGTGTATATGTCTGTATATATGTCTTGGTATGTGTGTTTCTGTGTATAATCTGTGTGCGTATGTATTTCTCGATTGTGCACGTGTCTGTGTGTTTGCTTAATTCTCTCTGTATCTGTGTGTCCATAGTCTGTGTGTAAATTTGTGTGTTGGTGTGTGAACATGAGTGTTTCTCTGCATACGTGCATGCGTCTCTGTATGTATCTCAGTGTGTGTATACTTGTCTGAGTCTGTGTGTGTCTCTGTATATTTGTGTATGTCTCTGTATGTACGGCTCTTTATGAGTCTGTGTGTGTAACTCTGCCTATGTGTGATGATGTGTTTGCTTTGGGTATGTGCCTATGTATCTGTGTATGCAATGGGTGTGCCTGTGTCTATATTTATGTGTCTATGTGTCCATGTGTTTGTACATATGTACGTGGCTGTGTCTCTATGTGTACGTGTGGTTGTGTGCCTATGTATATGTCTGTGAGTCTGTATGCATCTGTGTGTCCATGCATATGGATGTGGGTATATCTCTGTGTACTGTGCGCGTGTCTGTGTATGTCTGTGTATCTGTATGTCTCGTTGTGTGTCTATGTCTGTGTCTGTGTATGCTTGCATGTTTTGGCATATGTATGGTTCTGTACAGGTCTCTCTGTGTGTATGCATCTGTGTCTGTGTATGTCAGTGTGTGTGGATCTGTATCTGTGTGTTGCTGTGTATATGTCTGTATTTGTATGTTTGTGTATCTGTGGCGCTGTAGACATATGTATGTGTGTGTGCATGAGTCTGTGTACATGTCTATATATGTACATATGTATGTATCTGTGTGTGGCATTGCATTTGTCTCTGTGTACATGAGTGCATGTCTGTGTGACTGCATATATATGTCTGTTTTGTCTGTATATATGTCTGTGTCCTACCGTATGTGTCTGTATGCATGTGTCCTGTATCTGTGGTGTGTCTTTGTATGTCTGTGTCTATATCTTTGTCTGTGTCCATGCATGCATCTCTGCATGTCGGTGTGTACGTCTGACCTTGTCTCTGTGTGTCTAAGTGCTTATATGCCTATTGTCTGTATGCATTTGTGTGTCTATGTAAATGTCTTGGCGTGTATCTGTGTAAATATAAGCGCATCTGTGTGTATCTGTGTATATCTCTATGTTTGCATATGTCTGAGGGTTTGTGTGTACACTTGAGTCTATGCACGTCTGTATTTATGTCTGTGTTCATGTTGTATATCTGCATATATCTGTGTGTGTGTCTGTGTATCAGTGTATATATTATCTGTTGTCAGAGGTCTGCATCTACGTGTTTTTGTATATGTCTCTATGTTATGTTTGTGTGTGCATGTGTCTGTCTATGTCTATTTGTATTTGTGTGTGCATGTGACTGTGTGTCTGTA
This sequence comes from Sorex fumeus, assembly GCF_029834395.1. Taxonomy (NCBI): domain Eukaryota; kingdom Metazoa; phylum Chordata; class Mammalia; order Eulipotyphla; family Soricidae; genus Sorex; species Sorex fumeus. Next base: position 106,001 of record NW_026606385.1, on the reverse strand, counting down.
TGTGTGTGTCTGTTGTGTCTCTGTATATGTCCCTCCGTGAATGTCTGTCTGCATGCATGTATAAATGTCTGTGTGTCTGTCTACATGTCTGTGTCTTGTGTATATGTCTGTTTAGGATTGCGTGGTTGTGTCTATGTGTCTAAGTATATATGTCTACATCTGTATATGTGTACACTTCTATATCTGTGTGCACATATATACATGTCTGTGCATCTATACACATGTAGCCTGTGTCTGTATACATGGGTGTCCACCGAAGTATCTTTTGTGTGTGTGCATGTGTCTGTTTTGTGTATGTCTTTGTGTGTTTGTATATGTCTGTAGGTATGTCTCTGTGTATGTGTTTGGTAAGACTGCATCTGTCTATAAGTCTGTGTGTGCCTGTGTCCATGTGTGTGCATGTGTATATACTTTTCTCTATATGTCTGTGTCTGTATGCCTGTGTTGTATGTCTTCTCTGTGAATGTGTATGTCTCTGTGTGTTCATGTGTGTATCAGTGTACGTGTTCGTGTGCCTGTGTTTCTATCTGTGCCAAATAAGTACCGTTTTAGGAATTGGATCTCATGTAGATCTATTTTTCCTCCACAGCCAGGAGAGATGTTCTATTTTACTGCGGTTCTAACTCAAACCATTTAGTGTTCTTATCTTAGCAAATTAAAGTTCCAACACATTTAAGATATTAAGAATCACCCAAAGCTTTGTGCCACCTAGTCAACTATTTTCACGCCGAAGAGGACCTACCTTGAGATGTCAATCTGGCTAGGTTGATTCAGGCTCTGTTAGGAATGAAATAGGCAAGCAGGTAACAAACACTCTTCTTTGGTTTTGCATATATATTCATACACATATATACACACATACACGTATGTCTACATTACTTGGCCTTAGCATGGACCGTGTGCAGAGCAGGTGCTGACTTTCTGAGTCCCTGCTCCATGTGGTGATCGCTGGTGTACTCACCTGGCCAGAGTCCCAGCCAAGGTCCCCACGTGGTGTTCACCTGGCCTTTCCCCATGATGAATCTCAGGATGGTGCTGGAGGCCACCGAGCCCAGATCCTGGTGCCTGGCAGGCTGAAGCAAGGAAGCCAGCAGCTTCTGGAAGCCACAGAGAGCAGCGTTAGTGAAGCAAGCCTCCTGGCCCAGGCCGCCACTCCAAGTCCAGCAAACAGCTGCTGTGACAGGGCAGGGCGCATCCCCTTCTGCTTGGGGTTAATCTCCCCCTGTACTGCTTTTGCATATGGATTTCCTGATGGAATACCCTGAGCACAGACCCAGGAGTAAACCTCTGACACACAGCCCCCAAAGTCAAAAGAAACTTTAAAACTGGAGGGCTTCCAGAAAGTGCCCTGAGAAGGGAATCTGGTGGGGGCCGTCACTCACCAGCAGGTAGACAGGGAGACTCTGCCTGAGGCCAGGACCCGCACTGGCCCGGTCTTCGCTCCTTCTGTCTTCCAGGATTTGTGCACGCCATGGGGGACCCAGCACCTGGAACATGAAGGAAAGGACCCCGGGTTGAGTGAGTGCAAGAGGAAGCCTCAGTTTCGGCTGTGAATGGCTGTATTTTAGCTATCTCTGCTCCACATACTTTTTAAAAATAGTTTTCTATGAAAAACACCCTGATTTGCCAAGTTGTTCATTATACATTTGTTCCAGCACCACCAGAACGACCTTCCCTCCACCAAGATCCTCAGTTTCCCTCCCCACGCAGAGCTGCTGAGAGAGCCTCCGTTTCTGCTCCCACCTCAGGGAGAAGGCCCATGGTTGGGCAGGCTCATCCTACAGTTTTGGCTTCCAGCAAAATTCCGGGCCTTTTTCAGATCAACAGGGAGTTAGCCACTGTCCGTGCAAATATTCTGCCCTAGAGTTTGGGCTCATGGAGGGCTGAGAAAATGGGCAATACCTAGGGCAAATAGCCAGACAGGCACCTGCCAAGAACCCACTTTCCATTTGAAAGGGTCTGCAGCAAACCCTGCTTACCCTGAAAGTCTGCAGCCCCTGTAAAACAAAGAGTGGTTTCCCTACATTCCTTCCCACTTGCAGACTTTCTTTTGTTTTCTTCGATACTTTTTTTCCTTTGGTACTTATGCTTTACTTTAAAACTGTTTAATTGAAATTCTGTGGTTTACCATACTATGAATAATGTGGACATATGCACATAATTCCAACACCACACAACTCATCACCAGAGCAGTTCCTTCCTCTCTTTTTTCCTCTTCCTAATCTCTAATACACAAGCCTATTAGCTACTAGGCTGATAAACTGAGGCTCTCTACTTTCCAACAATGAGTCTGAGCATCCTGAGGACTCCCAATTTCCATTCATGAAAATACTGGAAAGCTGGGACCCTCTGTCCTGCCTCATCTGCCTCACTGCCGCCCTAGGCACAGTGAGAAATGGGTCCCTCTGGCTTATTCCAACCAGACTTTAAGAACTGGCAAACGGTAATGCTCAGAATATGCTAAGAGCCAGTAGAAGGATGCCTCTACCCCATCTTGACATCAAAAAAGTAACCCTACTGAATAGAATAAAGTAGATTCAAATGCCCCTCCTCGTTTCCAGGTAGAATTAAACAGAATCGACCAACCCCTCTCGTCTTCCTCTACGCCTTTTGACCTCAGTTGTGCACTGCGCTTTCGGCTCTGCTTGGGACCTGCGTGGGCTAGCGCCCGGGGTGGGATGCAGGGATCCGGGGATACAGGGATACAGGGATGCAGGAATGCAGGGAGGCGGGGATGCTGCTGGGCGGCCTCCCGGGGGCATCCCACCCCGCCCCCGCCCGCTTCCCGGGCTCCGACGTCACAGGCGCGGGGCAGGACCTGGGCCCGGGCCAAGCTGACAGCCGCAGAGGCACCGCGCCAGCAGCCGGCCGGCGGGGCGCGCTCACACTCCGGCAGGGGGCGCAGCCGCTCAGCATTTCGCCCACTGCCAGGGCCAATGCGAAAGCCGGCCGCAGGGGATCATTCCCGGGTTCAGGGGCAGCGGGGGCAACCACTTCCCGGGCGAGGCACAGGCGGGGCTCAGCCGGCTCGCTGAGGGGCGACCGAAAGGCAGCCCTTTGGCTCCCGGATACACATGAGGGCTGGGGCGAGTCCAGGACAAAGCGCCGGCTGGTCCCTTTTCAATCACCCGTGTGCCAGGGGGCGTGGGTACGCTCGGTCCAGCAGCCAGCCCCCAACGACTTCGCCAGCGGGCTGTGGCCGCCAGTTGCAACGACTTCGCAACTGCGACCCGGGCCACCGCTCTTCCCCTCCAGGACTGCCGGGCAGCGTGAACTCCTCACAACGTCTCGCGGGCCGGCCCCTCCTGGCCACGCCCCCGTCGCCACCCCTTTTCCCTTCTGGACCTATCCGAGGAGGCGCGCGGCACGGGGAGGCGGGGCCTCGCGGAGGGTCGTCCTGGCCCCGCCTTCCGCGCGCGCGCACGGAGGCCGGCCGCAAGGGGGCGGGGCACGGAAGCTATCCGCGCTCCTATTGGCCGGGCGGAGCGCGGGAGCTGCTATGGGCCTGCAGCGTGAACCCAGCACAAAGTCTCGCGGGCCGGCCCCTCCTGGCCACGCCCCCGTCGCCACCCCTTTTCCCTTCTGGACCTATCCGAGGAGGCGCGCGGCGCGGGGAGGCGGGGCCTCGCGGAGGGTCGTCCCGGCCCCGCCTTCCGCGCGCACGGAGGCCGGCCGCAAGGGGGCGGGGCACGGAAGCGATACGCGCTCCTATTGGCCGGGCGGAGCGCGGGAGAGGCGGGCCGTGCCGGCGGGGGCTGCGATGGGCGGGGCGCGCTTGAGTGGCGGCCGGGCCCCTGCGCTGGAAGCCAGGGCGTGTTCCGCGGAAAAGGACTCGGCCCCCAGGGTAGGGCTTAAAGCGCGGCCTCCGGGCGGTCGCGGGAAGGCGGCCACGGCAGCCCCGGCCGCAGGGCCCCGGCCCCGGTTCCCTTGAACGTGTCAGCCCGGCCCGCGAGTCGGCGACCCGGCCGGAGACTTAGGGCGCACGCCCCAAAGGTTCCGCCCCTACCCGGGGCTCTGCAGATGGGCCCGTAGCCCCTGCACCCCGGGGAGCCGCAGCCGCCTGCTCTGGGCGCGCGGCTACAGCGACACACTGGCACCCAGTGGGGCGTGTGTGTGTGTGTGTGTGTGTGTGTGTGTGTGTGTGTGTGTGTGTAAAGAGATCAGTATTGTGGCAGGATGGTGGCTTGCAGGACTGCATGGTGAAGCACCCTGGGGGGAGGGGTGTATGTGTGTTTGTACACATGTCCACAATGGGAAGAGTTCAGGATTGGGGTGTGTGTGTGTGCATGTATGCGGAATGGAAAGATTTCAAGACTGTTGCAGGATGGCAGTTTGCAGGTTTGCATGGTACAGAGCCCCAGAGAGGTGTGTGTTTGTATGTGTGTGTGTGTATATGCACAATGGAAAGAGTTCAGGAATGGTGTGTGTGCGTGTGTGTGTGTGTGTGTGCACAATGGAAAGGGTTCGGGATTGTCCCGAGATGGCAGTTTGTAGGATTGCATGGTGAAGCGCCGTGGGGAGGGGGGTGTGTCTTTGTGTGTGTGTTTGTGTGTGCACGTGTGCACAATGGAATGAGTTCAGGATTGCTGCAGATGGGCAGTTTGCAGGGTTGCATGGAGCAGCACCGCTGGGAGAGGGTTAAATCAATTGTATAGATGCAGCCTTGCCCCGGCCAGGCCTCGAGATCAGGGGCCGCTGTTTCAAATCTGCTAAAGCATGGACGTTGCTATCGAGACAGTAACGTGGAGGTTTAGGACAGCGGCCCCCACCGACCCTGGTGCTGTTGGCAAACTGGGATGCATTCCATGGGGATCCTCAGGAATTCGAATCTCTGCAGATATTACTTGTTTTGGCATCTGGAATTGTGATCTCAGCAGATGTTATGTTTCTCTACTCTCTCTCCACCCCCCAGATTTCCATAAAAATCTAGGGAAAATAATAAAATAAGAACGGGGGGGGGGGCGGCAAAGACCTTGGGCCTTATCCGTGTTTCCAGTCAAGGAATAAAGATATATGATGTGTTGTTTGTGTGGTATCTGTGTGTCTGTGTATGTCTGTGTTAGACATGTGTGTCAGTGTCACTATGCATTTGGCTGTGTGTCTATATATTAGTTGTCACTCTGTGCATGTGGCTGTGTGTCTGTTTATGTCTGTCTATATTTCTGTGTGTGTTCATGTGTCTGTGAGAATGTGTCAATGTATGTTTGTTTCTCTGTGTGTCTGTGTACGTTTGTGTATGCGCATATGTCCCTGTGTCTGTAAATGACTGTGTGTGTGGATATGTGTGGTGCATGAGTGTGTTATTGTGTGTGTTTATCTCAGTGTGTCTTGTGATTATGCCTATTTATATATCTGTGGCTCTATGTGTCAGTATATGTTAGTGCGCATTTTGATGGTGTCTCTCTATATCTGTGTCTCTGTGTGCATGTGTCAGTATATATGTCTGTGTGTTTCTGTGTGTCTGTGTGTATATTTTTCTTTGTGACTGTGTGTGCCCACATGTCTCTGTATTGTCTGTGGGTCTACATGTTGAAATGTTTCTGTGTCTGACTGTGTGACTCTCAGTTTGTGTAAGTCTGTGTCTGCATGTTCATGTCTGTGTATATGTATGTCTCTGTGTGCATATGTTTGTTTCTGTGTGCATATGTGTCAGTGTATGTGTCTGTGTGTACACACCTGTCTCTATGGTCATTTTTCTGTGTGTGGCTATAAATATGTCTGTGTTTCTGTGTATATGGCTGTGCTTGCAATTTTGTGTCTGTGTCTCCGTGTATCTATCTGTGTCTCTGTGTTGATATGTCTATGTGTGGTATATGTCTGTTATCTCTGTGTATACTTATAGATGTATGTTTGTGTTTACCTGTGTATACTGTCTGCATATGTCTGTGCTGGACACATGTTTGTATTTTGTATACGGGTATATATCTGTGTTGACTGTGAATGTCTGTATTTGTGTACGTGTGTGTGTCTTGTATATATGTGTGTTTCTGAGTGTCTGTGTATATATATCTGAGTATGTGTGTTCACATGTGTTTCTGTGTACATGTCTGTCTCTGTGTGCATATTTTTCTTGCATCTGTGTGTGCATGTTTTTGTGTGTTTACATGTATATGTTTGTGTTTCTATGTGTATAAATATCTGTGTATTTCTGTGTGTGGAGGTGTCTATGTATGTCTATGAGAGTCTACGTGTGTGTATATTCCTTTTGTGTGTGCATGCTTACATGCCTGTGTTTCTGTGTGTGTTTTTCTATGTTTCTATATGAATGTGTCTGTGTATATGTCAGTGTATATGTATCTATGTGTACGCGTTTGTGTATATGCAGGTGTATATCTGTGTGTTTGTGCATCTGTCTCTGTGTACATTGTATCTACCTGTGCATGCTGTATATATGTCTGTGTCATTGTGTGTGCATGTGTGTCTACCTCTGTGAGTGTCTATATATTTGGGTGTCTGTGAGCATGTGTATCTATTGTATATGTCAGTGTATACGTATTTTGGTGTATGGATATGTGTGTAACTGTCATGTGTATGTCTATGTGTGCATGGGTGTCTCTATGTCTGTAAATATGTCTGTGTTTGTGTGCATGTCTCTGTGTGTCTGCATGTGTGTTCATCTGTGTATATGTCTGTATGTGTATCTATGTGTGCACCTATGTGTGTCTCTGGATGTTGATATATTTATAATTTTGTGTCTGAATACATCTTTTGTGTTTCTGTGTGCGCATTTATGTGTCTGTGTGTGACTGTGCATATGTATGTGACTGCATATGTCTCTGTGTGTGGATGTGTGTGTTCCTGTCTACATATTTCTGTGTGTGAGCAAATGTGTCTGTGTATATGTCTGTATGTGTAGGTTTAATTGTGTGCTTCTGTGTGACTTTGTATTTGTGTGTAAGCATGTCTGTTTACGTATGTGTGTATATTTGTGTGTCTGTGTATATATCTGTGGGTGCATGTGTCTATATTTCTGTGGATATGTCTGTGTTTCTATGTGTGCATATGAGTTCGTATGTATATATGTCTGTCTTTGTATACCTGTGTGTGCGAATGTGTCTGTGTATATGTCTATGTGTTCATGTGTGTATCTGGAAACGTTCCCATGTGTTTGTGTACACATGTTGCATTTCTGTGCATGTGCATTTGTATATAAGCCTGTGTGTTTTGGTGTAACTGTATGCATGTGTTTATGTGTGTCTCTGTGTTTATGTGTGCCTCTCTGTGTGCCTGTGTTTGTATATAGGTCTGTGCGTTCACATGTGTCTCTGAATATGAGTGTGTGCATCAGTGTTTCTGAGTGTTTTTGTGTATATGACTGTGTTTCTGTGTATATGCATGGGTATGTGTCTTTGTATATGTCTGCTGTGTCTGTGTGTTCATGTGGGTACATGTTTGTGTATCTGTGTGTCTCTGTGTATGTGCATGTGTATGTATCTGTGTAAATGTGTATATCATGTGTGCATGTCTGAGTGTATATGCCTATGTGTCTGTGTGTTTATGTGTTTAGTGTATCTGTATGTCTGTGTGCATCTCTATGTCTCTATGTGTATCTCTGTGCACGTGTGTGTCTGTGTGTATCTCTGTGTTTGTATGTCTGTGTTGCGGGTGTGCATATGTGTATTTGTGTGTACATGTATGTTTATATATGTCTGTGTGTCTCTGTGGTGCATGCTTGTGTCTATGTATGTCTCTGTGTATATATGCCTATGTTGTGTTGCACATGTGTGTGTATTTGAGAGTACATGTGTTGTTCAGTGTATATGCCTTATGTGGGTCTGTATGTTTGTGGGTGTCTATTTGCACGTTAGTGTGTCCATGTTTGTGTGAGTCTGTGTATATGTCCTGTGTGAGTGCATATTGGTTTGTGTGTGTCTGTGTATATATCTATTTATATGTCTCTGTGTGAATGTGTGTGTCTATGGACATACCTGTGTCTGTGTATCTGTTTGTGTCTCTGTTGTCTTTGTGTGTACATATTTGTGTGTCGGTTTATATGTTGGTGTGTCTGTATGTCTGTGTATCTATGTGTATCTATGTCTCTATGACTGTTTTGTGTCTTGTGCATAAATGTGGGTGTATTTATGAGTAAATGTTTGTGTGGGTACTTGTATATGTCTCTGTGTATATGGTCCTGTCTGTGTATACGTCTGTGTGTGTCTGCATATCTATATGTCTCGGTGTGTGCATTGTATGTCCATATCTGTTTGTGTGTCTCTGTATATATTACTGTGTCTGTATGTGCATGTGTTTTTCCGTATATGTTTCTGTGTGTCTCTTGTGTGTATGTGGGTGTGTACCTGTGTATATATCTCAGTGTGTATTTCTGTGTGCAAATCTGTATGTATATTCGTTTGAATTGTGTGCAAGAGTATGTCTGCGTATATTTGTGTCTCTATTGTGCATGTGTCCACCTTTATATATCTGATTGTGAATATGTGTGATTCTGTGTATGCATGTGTGTCTGACCATATGTGAGTATCCAGTGTATGTGTCTGTGTTCTGTGTGTGCAGATGTATTTATGTGTCTCTGTGTATATCTGTGTGTGCATGTGTTTGTGTCTATATATATTTGTCTTTATGCATATATGTGTTGTGTGTCTGTGTTGTATGTTTGTGTGTATACATCTTTGTGTCTGTGTATATACTGTGTTTCTGTATGTTTTATCTTCTGTGTGCATGTGTGTCCACATGTGTGTATATGCCTGTGTCTGTGTTGTGTATATGAGCATGTGTGTATCTGTGGGTATATATCTGTGTATTTATGTCTGTGTGAATGTGTGTCTGAGCATGTGCCCATATATGTCTTTTGTGTGCTTGTGTCTGTGTGTATGTCTTTGTGTGTCTGTGTATACATGTCTGTGTATGTTTATGTGCTCATGCGTTGTGTCTTTGTATATATCTGTGTTTATATATGTGTGTATATGTGCGTGTCTTTATGTTTGTATGTGTCTTGTGTCCTTGTGGATGCCTCTTTGTATATGTCTGAGTCTCTCTGTGTGCACCTGTATATGCATTTGTGTATATCTCTGTGTGTCTGTGATCATGTCTATGTGTCTATGTATATATCTGCTTGCCTATGTGTCTCTGTTTATATAAGTGAGTTTCCCTGTGTGTGTGTGTTGTCTGTGAAAATGTCTTACTTTTGTGTGTCTAACTATATGTCTGTGCATATGGGTGTACTGTCGATGTGGGCAGTTTGTGTCGCTGAATGAATGTATAAGTGTGTATAAATATATGTGTGTATCTGCATGTGTCTGTGTGTTCATATAAATATCTGTGTCTGTGTTCCTTTGTGTACGTCTGTACGTCTTTGTATGTGTGTGCCTGTGTAAATGTCAGTGTGTGTGCCTATGTTTCTATGGTTTCTATGGTTAGCTCTGTCTGTGTGTCAGTGTATATGTCTGTGTCTCTGTACGTCAGTGTGCACATACATCCGCATATGTCTGTGTTATGTATCTGTTTCTCTGTGTCTGTGTCTATGTCTCTCTGTATATGCGCATGTGTGTGACTTTATGTAGACATCTTTGTTGTGTCTGTGCATGTGTGGGTGTGTCTGTGTGTGACTGTGAATGTGTCTATGTTTGTGCCTGTGTATGTCTGTGTGTCTCTGTGAATGTGTCTATGTTTGTGCCAGTGTATGTCTGTGTGTATTTGTGTGTGTGCGTATCTGCGTTGTGTATATACTGTGTGTGACTGTATTTGTCTATCTGTGTGTGTCTGTTTATGTCTGTGTATGTCTAGGTGAGCATGTGTGTGTGCACTGTGTGTGTTTCTATATATGTCTGTATTGTTTCTCTGTGCTCATGTATTTTACGTGGAAGTCTGTGTCTCTGGATGTGTGTGGGGAATGTTTTTCTGTGTATATGTCTGTGTGACTACCTGTTTGTGTGTCTGTGTACATAAGTGTATGAGTCTGTGTGTGTGTCTGTGTGCACTTGTGCATTTGTAACTTTGAATGTCTAGAAGTATGTGTGTTGATGTGTGTGTCTGAGTGTCTGAGATTCTGTATTTATGTCGGTGTAAGTGTATGTACGTGTCTGTGTGTGCATGTCTGTGTCTCTTTGTGTGCACGCGTGCTCTGGGTGTGTCTGAGGATGTCTGTGTCTCTGTGTGTGAGCGTGTCTGTATGTGACTGTGTCTGTGTCTATAACCAATTGTGTCTACCTTATGTCTATTCGTGTCTGTTTGGGCATAGGTTGTATGTCTGTGTATATATTTATGTGTCTATGTGTGATTGTGTCTGCGCATGTTATGTATATATTATGTGTCTCTTTGTATCTGTGTACATGTTTGATTGTGTTGTGTGTCTGTGTATGTCACTGTGTGTATATGTCTGTGTGTATATATGTCTTTATGCCTGTGTGCATGTGTATACGCCTGTTTGTGTCTTTGTGTTGCACTAGATGTGTCCTGTGTATGTTTGTGTATCTATCTCTGTGTATATTTGTGTGTATATGTGTGTCTATATGTGCATGTGTGAGCCTGTCTGTACATCTGTACGTCTTCGTGTGCACAGGTAGATCAGAGTCTATATCTGTGTATGTATCTGTCTGCGGTTGTGTAAATGTCTGTTTGTGTATCTTCATGTGTCTATGTACATGTGTGAGTGTGTCTGTGTGTATATATGTATCTGTGTATATTTCTTTGTGCACATTTCTGACCCCTCTCCTCCAGGCCCTTCTTACACTCGGCCACCAGGCCGCTCTTGCTCATCTGCAGCTCCTCCACCAGGGCCTGCAGCCCCACCTTGGCGACCTGTAGTGCGTCATTCTCCACGCGCACCCTCTGGAGCTCCTCCTGTACCGCCCTGCCCTCTTCCAGCATTTTCTCTTTCTCCGCCTCGAGGGCTTCTCTGCCGAGCCGCTCCTCCTGCCAGAGCTTCCCTGCGGCCCGCCTGGCCTCGATGACCTTCTCTTTATCGAAGAGAATCGCTTGGTTCAACAGCCAGAGCTTCCTCTGCTCTTCCCGCAGCGAAGAGTTTTTGGCCTCCACTTCTGTGAGCTTCAATAGCAACGACCCTCTCTCTGACTTCAGAGAGAGCTTCTCCTTCGCCAGCAATTGATTCTCTGACCTCAGGGCCCTGCGATCCTCCGACATCAGCTCAATTTCCTCTGATGTTATTAGGTAAGTTAATGACTACAGAAACAAAAAGCGGGAAGAATGGAAACAAGAATGAGATCAAGCAGGCACAAGCAAGCCAAGCACGTAATGTGGCCTAAATACCAGAAATGAAAATCTCAGAGTAGTCTTACCTGCGCACACGTGCGCGCGCACACACACACACACACACACACACACACACACACACACACACACACGCGCAGGACGGAGAGGCTCAAACACAGCTTCACAGGGTCAACATACCGACCTGCCTATTTTGGGGATGGGGGCCCCACACCTGGTGGTGTTCGGGTCTCGCTCAGGGTTCTGTGCTCAGGGGTCACTGCTGGCAGGGCCGGAGGACCATATGGGGTGCTGGGGATCAATCCCGGGTTGGCCAAGTACAAGGCAGCACTACCCATTCTACTGTCAGCCAATTTTATTTTTGAAAAGCCGTCTGAAATTATTTCTGACAGCTCCCTGGAAGATTTACGTACAGTTGGATCAGAAGGGTACCGAACCCAGGAGGCAAGCTCTGCTGGGGGATCCCAGAATGGCCCTCAGATACCGGCACTCTCTGCAGGAAACTCCGACGCCGTGCCCAGCTGGGGCAGGCTGGCCACTCGGCTAAGACTTAAAAGTGCAAGAGTCAAAGCTGGATGGTGGGGCTGGAGCGATAGCACAGCGGGGAGGGCGTTTGCCTCGCATGTGGCAGACCCAGGTTGGATTCCCAGCATCCCACTGGGTCCCCCGAGCACCGCCAGGAGTAATTCCTGAGTGAAGAGCCAGGAGGAAGTCCTGAGCATCTCCGGGTATAACACCCCCCCACTAAATAATAAAACCGAATAGTTCTAAACATGCCCGCAAAAGGTTTGTCTTGAAACACTCGTTCTTTATCCAGCAGCTATGCAGAGGGAAGAAGACAAGGGCTGGAAGCGGCAGAGGGGGAGCCTGCTGTGAGTGGCCGACCTGGGTTCCACCCCAGCACCCCATTATGACCCGGCAGCTGTGCCAGGAGTGACCCCTGAGCACCCCTGGGAGGGGCCCTAAGACAAAACAGAGAAACTTCTCTCCGTGTGACACGGGTCAGCTGTCCTTCCTCGGATGGGGACTATTTCCGCTGCCTGGGACAGGCCGTGCCACAAGCAACCCACCACCTTTTCTTCACAAATCACACAAAAAAGTGGGTGACGCTGCGGCCATCCGATTGAGCAGCTGACTTGAGGGTCCCTGAAGGAGCCTCAGAGATCTCGGAGAGGGCCTCAGACAGAATTCCGGGAGGGTGACTCGCGGCTGCAGGCGACACCACAGAACGTTCCGGAAAAGCAGCCCGACACACCCACCTCTCCTGCAAGCGTAGTTCATCACTCATTCTCGTCAGCTGTGCCAAGTTTTCCCCGGACATTTTCATGATGTCCGCGATGTCGTTTTCCAACTTGGCCTTTGCCTTCGTCAACTGCTCTTCTCGCACATCTCTCTCTGTGAATTTGGCCTCCATATCTGAGGGGAGGGGAGGAGAGGAAGGGGGGAGGGAGGGAGGGAAGGAGTGAGAGGGACAGAGGGAGAGAGAAAGTCAGGGAGAGATGCGGGGGGGGGGGGGAGAACAGCTTTGGGGTGTCGTAGGCAACGAAGCATCCCCTGCGCTTCTGTCCCAGGCCTCCCTCCGAGGACGTTTCACTCTCTGGCCCCTGAAAACTGCTCGAACCGAGCAGCAGCCAGTGAAACCAAGGACAACTCACAAGATGGGGAAGAAACGCAGGCAGCGAGCAAAGGATGGGGCCAGGGCGGGGGTCCGACCGTACAAGGCGCCTCATAGATGACCCTCAGGGGGGACCTTGGGCAGCATTTGACAGTCTTCCCAGGGCCAAGGTGGCCGGAGTGTCACAGGGCCCCAGGAAGTGATAGGGGGGGCGGGCAGGAGGGGGACTGGGACCTGCTGTGGGGGCTCCCTAACGGAGGCCGGGAAGCTGAGGAGGTGGCGTGGGAGCGTCAGCAGGGAGGCGCCGCATGCCCGGGGTGCCTCTACACGACACCCGGAGACCATCTCTTACCTGTTCGATTTCCTCGCAACTTCTCCAGTTCAGAAGACAGCGCCTTAAACTGTTCTTCTTGTTGATGTAACTTATCAACAGATTCTAGTTAGGATAAAGTTAGAAGTTTAATATATTTCACGCACCATGGGGATTATTTGAGAGTCTGTCTGGCAGGCTCCATCAAATCTCACACTGGCGTCTGAGGTCACCGGGGCGATAAAGCGTCTCTACGGGAGAAGCCCCCGGCCGAGGGCAACACCAGGAGGTTTTGGCATGGAGACGGCGGGTCTGGCGCCAGGAGGAACTCGGGGTCTTGGCTGGGGGCATCCCAAAATCTTCCCACCCAGCCAGCTCCCTGCCAGGTCACACAGCACTTTCCCAAGCACACCTGCATGTCACCACAAACAGTGATGTAGGGACTATGATGCCACCAGCAGGTCAACCTGTACCTGCGGTGAGATTGCATCAGCAGCCTGATGGAGCCTGCAGACTTCCAGATACCCCAAAATTGCTCCTGTGCCTTTGGTCACGCCCCAACAACTTGGGGTCAAGTTTACCAAGAAATTAAACGGACAAAAGTTCAGTATGTGGGAAACACACCCACAAACCACTAAATAAGCTATATAAGCTTTATAAGCTCATCTGTTGGCCTTATTTCAGAGACCCATACATCTCAAAAGAGATCAAAAGATGCAGTTAGGCTCAGTGGCCCGGAGGTAAATGGGAACCCGTGACTGAGAGCTCCAGGCTTGCTCAGATCAGGACTGGGCCTCCTCCCGCCACATTCCCAGTTTTCCAGTAGCTTGGCAGTCACACCCACAAACTGCCCCCCAGCACCACGTAATCTCGTCAATGGCCAAGACCCAGAGACTATGCAGTACAGCTCCCGGAAGAGAATGACACAGATATTCCTGGTCATTATATTCTAGCCATAAGAAGCAATACGAAACAAATCATCTAGCATTGCCTTTTCAGCAGGTTTGAGTGCTGGTGGGACTGGTGTCAAAATATCGGATGTAACCAAAGTAGAGAGAGAGTATGGGGGAAATTGTGTGCCTGCCACACAGGCAGGGGAAGGCTTGGCAGAGGCGTGGGGCTGGTGGAATTCTGGGGATTTTGGTGGTGGAAAATGTGCACTGGTGATGGGACGGGTGTTTGATGATTGTGTGACCGAAACTCAAACATGAAAGCTTTGTAACTTATCTCACATGAATCAAAAAAAGGAGGGAAATATAATAATAATAAAATAATAAAATAAAATTAACATTCAGAACAGAATTTTAAAAAAATAAGTAATGTGGAGTTCATGCCCAATTAAATCAGCTTCATCCATGGCTGAATAATTAGTAGTACTCCTACATTGGGCTGTAGCGATAGCACAGTGGTAGGGCGTTTGCCTTGCATGGAGCCAACATGGCGGATCCGAGTTCGATTCCTGCGCCCCTCTTGGAGAGCCCGGCAAGCTACCGAGAGTATCTCGCCTGCACGGCAGAGCCTGGCAAGCTCCCCGTGATGTGTTCAATATGCCAAACACAGTAACTCCTACATTATTAACAAAAAAAAATTTAAAAAAAAAACAATGTGTATGTGTGTGATGTGTGTGTGTGGGGGGGGGGGGGGCTTTGTGCGCGTACATGCTACGCCCAGGGTACCTCCTGGCTCTACACTCAGGGATCAGCCTGCTGGTATCAGGGATGGATACCAGCTTGGCAGTGGGCAAGGCAAGCGCCTGGCCTGCTCGGGTCTCTGGGAATGAACTTTATGTCAAAGAGGAAAGAGCCGGAGGAAGTCAGCTGTGGGAAACGAGCAGGCAGAGCCCTGAGCGTGGCCCCCCAGAGCTCCGGCCCTGGCACAGTCACCCGGTGGCCCGCACCCACCTTGCCTGTTTTTCTGAACAGAGGCTGACTCTTCTGAAGCCTCTGCGAACTTTTCTTTCTAGAGAAACAGAATCAGATATTCAGACCAGGAGGGTGCAAAGTAGCTTCCAATCAACGACATGGGAGACACTCCATTTTGTGATGCTGTTCATGAAAATGAACTTGAACTCCAAACGTAGATATTGGGGACTGAAGGGCTGGCACAGGGTCCAGGCACCCGAGTACAGCCAGCCGGTTAGACCCTGAGCAGGAGTACCACCGAGTTAGCGGGGAGCCCCAATAAACACGGTGAACATCTGGGGGCTGGGAGAGAGCACTGGGTAAGGCCACTTGGCCCTGCTTGAATCGTGGCACTAACAGGAATATCCTGAGCACAAAGCCAGGAGTCGCCTCCAAGGACTGACAGGCATGCCACTAGTCCCCCCCCCCCCCCACCAAATATATATATTATATATCCCAGGGCCAGAGCGATAGCCCAGCGGGGAGGGTGTTTGTCTTGCACAAGGCTGACCCACCTTTGATCCCCAGCATCCCATAGGGGATGCACCGTCAGTAGTAATTCCTGAGTGCAGAGCCAGGATTGACCCCTGAATGTCCCCAGCTGTGACCCAAAAAGACAAAAAACAACAAGAACAACAAGAACAAAAAAACCCAGAAAACAAAAATAATCCACCCCAAACTCAGCTATCAATGCCCAGTGTGTATCTGCCTGGCAAACATGAGTGAGTTGTGCAAATATGTATGTACTTGCTTGCATGTCCAAGGACATGTATGAGTCTGCACATGACAGAAGCCCATGTGTGTATACTGGGGTGTGTGCATGGCTGTGGACACACGTGTGTACACATGTTCTCGACCACACACAGATAGCATGTGATGCCGCTTGTGCTTGGCCCATGCTGCCCCAGCAAGGACGCTTCCCTTGGAATCCTCCCGCAGGTTCTGAAAGGCTCCTAAGTGCTCAGTCCCGGGTCCTGACAGGATCCAGTCAGCACTGTCTCAGCAGAACGGCCGGGTTCACCCGGGCCCAGAGACAGAGTGACAGGACAGCGGGAAGGGCATTTGCCTTGCACGTGGCTGACCCAGGTTCAATCCCCAGATCCCATTGGGTCCCCGAAACTCCACCAGGAGTAATTCCTGTGTGCAGAGCTGGGAGTAACCTTTGAGCATCACCAGGTGTGACCCCAAAAGCCAAAAACAAAAACAAAAACAACGAGATACTTTAGGTGTTTTGCTTTGTATGTATTCAACCCAGGTTCAATCCCCAGCATTCCACGTGGTCCCCTGAGGGCCACCAGGAATGATCCCTGAGTACAGAGCCAGGAGAAAGTCTCAGCACAGCTGAATACAAGAAAACCCAAGACACAAACCAAAAAAACAAATACAAACAAAAAAAATCCTAAAAAGAAAACAAGAAAACACATTTTGATCCACCCCAGGAAGGTGTCTGGAAGGTTCCAGAAAAGCGGCCTTCCCAGCGCATGTCTCTCACCCCCCTCCCCTTGCTGTGAGCCCCCAGTGCTCCCGGCTGGCAGGGGAGACAGAGCTGAGGGGGCAGGGGGCGCTTCTGAGGGGAGCAAGGTGCCCGGCACTCCAGGAGCATCGCTGGCCGGTCACTGATCAGGCAGAGGAGGTGGGCATCGCGGGGACAGAGCAGTGCACCTACCTTTGCTGCCCCAACGGGGGCTCACGCAGCCCCTGGGGTTTCCAGCTGACACGCTCGTGAGCCTCAGAGGCCACAGGGCCGAGCTCGCTTGAGGAGGCTTCGCTTTACCCTCAGCAAGGTAAAGACCAGCGTCCGACTCCCCTGGTACTCACCAAACTCCGAAGCTCTTTCTCCAAAGCCTCCTTCACTCGACTGACTTCGTTCAAGTTCTCCTGAAGACTACGGAGCGCTAGCTCCTTCCCCTGCAGCTCCTCGGCCAGGCTATCGGCCTACCAGAGTGACAAGGATGGAGTGAATGGACCAAAAAGACGAACAGGAACGGGAAGGGGAAAACAAAACAGAAAACACGTATGAGAAGCCCATGACCCAACACAACCCCGAAGAAGAGGCGTGAGGTGAGCGTGATTGCCTGAAGCTCTCGAAGCCAAGGCTTTGGCGCCATCAGTTCTGGTGATGACTGTCTAGTGGTTATTGAAAACAACTCAAACAGAGGCGTTTTCTAGACCTACATTTGGAGTGACCAGAAAATAAGAAAGCCTATGAGAAAGACTGACTTTCCAGGGGCGGGGAGACGGCACAAAGGGCTGGAGTACACACCAGGCCCAAATTTGAACTGCAGCCCCACTGGGCGAGCCTGTGATCGGTCCACAAGCTGAAAAGACCAGCTACTGCTGGATGGGAGGACCCCAGAGCCGAGAGCATGGCTTGGCGAGGAAGAAGGAAGTAAGCAAGGGAGGAGGGAGGCTAAGGATATGAAGGAGGGAGGGAGGAAACAGGGAAGAAAGAGAAAGGGAGGGGAGGGAGGGAAGAAAGGGTTTATCTCTTTTTTTTTTTTTGGCCTGCTCGAGCTAATCAATGAACAACGGGAGGACAGTGACAATGACAGTGACCCTGTGGGATGCTGGAGACGGAACTCACTTAGGCCGTGTGCAAGGCAAATGCCCTTCCCACTGTACTATCACTCTGGCCCCAAAGATTTACTTCCTTGTAGTTTCTTGTCTGTGACTTTAAAAGTTTGAGGGGTTTCAATATGAAATTTAAAATGAAGAACCTCTAATCCACTAGGCAGCAGTCACCAGAACTTGACGTTTGTTACATCTTGATGCGAACAAGTGGCTGAACTATCCCCTGCTGTGTCCTAGGAATTGATTCCGTTTGTTTCAGCCGGTGTTTCTGGAATGCCAGCTAAGGAGTCCTAAGTCCTGAGAGGAACTCCCGGGGGTCTCTGGGTCCTTCTGTTATGTCTGTCAGTCCTGTCTACAAATCCCACAGCCCTTCCAACTTGGCAAACAGAGAAGTTTCTCCAAAAAAGCGCTCAGCGTCGGGGGGAGGGGGGAGAAAGGGGGGGAAGGGGGCGGCTGGGAGGGCACATCTCTGCCACCACAATCCTATAGGAGGAAAAGGGCATTTCTCGGGGCTCCTTGGTGAGAAATGCAGCTTGCTCGGCTTGGCCCAGAACTCACTCTCTTGTCCTTCCCCAGGGTCAGGGCTACTGATGTAGAAAAGTAGATAGGGAAAGGCCCTTTGCAATGAAACACAGTTTCATGGAAGAAGAATTCTAGGAATGACCCACCTTGTGGATACAGAAAACAAAGGCCTGATAAGACCATCCACAGACCCTCAGGATATAGGCCTCCCGATGAAATTCCTCTTTTTGGACCTCCCTGGTAATCTCCTTAGCAACCGGACTTTTACCCGGGAACAAGCTTCACGTGGGGACAGGCTGGAGAAACCCTATAAAGGCCACCTGGAAGAAAGGCAGGGTGCGCACATGCTGCCTGAGCCCATGTGTGCTTACGTCCACGTGGCTGAGCACATGTGTCGCCCGCATCTCCCCTCTTGAGATGTGTACTTTCATGCTTTCGTGTCGAATGCTGGGATGTGTGGAGGGGCTCTCTCCACCCTCGGAGAAGCCCGCGTTCTCTCTGGACGCGTTACTCTCTCTCTTACTCTCCTTTCCCCCGCTTATCTGCTTATCCCTTTCTCTCCCTCTCCAAAAATCCTCCAAATAAAATCTATTTGTTTCACTGCTTGTCTACTCCTGGAATTCCTTTCTGTGAGGCGAGACAAGTACCCAGTAACCCTGGGTCCCGGGTGGCAGAGGCGGGTGGGGAGAAAGTGACCGTCTTTCTCCTCCCCGCTTCACATAAGTCACCCGTGGGGCTCACCGACATCACTACCATGATAGTCCATGCCCGTGGCTAGCAGGAGGCCATGCTGGAAGGCGGACTTGGCCCAAGCACCCCTTAGAGACTGAAAGGGATGAAATCTCTGCAGGGCTGGGCGGGGGCTTGTGCTGCAGGCAGGGAGGGGCGGGCAATGAGAAATACCAAGATGGGCCACGTCACCAGCCCTGAGGGAGCTCAGAGGTTCAGAGGCATTGAGCACCAGCTGGAAACTGAGGCGCCTCGGGGAGAGGACGGCAAAGCCAGTCACACGATCAGGTGGTCAGCAAGGCCAGGGAAAGACCCTCGCAGCCAGCCTCGAGCCCAAGGGTCTGGGCGGACTCGGCTAGTACGCAGGGGGTGGGGGGTCGAGGTTTGCTTTGGGGGCTCCTATCTTGTTTTCTCACTGGCCTTGTGAAGAGTTCTCTGTTTCAGAAAGACCCCAGACGGGCCCGATTAGCCGGGGCCAAGGCTAGCACGGCATCCGGGTGCTGGGGACCAATGACAGCCCCAGAATCGTGCCGACACATTCTCAGTCCCATCAGAGGGAACCGCACAGGACGTGACCGGGAGACCTGTCAGCACCAAGCTGGAACACGGCGGCGAGCACACTGACACACAGCATGCAGGGAGCGAGCGTGGAAGTGGGCGAGGGCGCCCGGGTACCAACCTGCCGCTCTCGGCCCGCTCTGCATTCTCTAACTCCTGAATCTGCCGCTCAGCCACCTGGAGCTGCTGCCTGAGCTTCTCCATTCCCAATTTACCTCGGAATTGGCCTTCCGGAGCCCATCGAGCTGCAAGAGCTTCTCCTGGGTGGCCTCCAGCTGCGCCGTGGCGTCGGCCAGGGCCTGGGCTTGCTGACTACACATGACCCGCAACCCCTCCAGGTGTTTTACCTTCGTCTCCGCCTCCTGCAGCTTGTTCAGGGCGTCCTCCATCTCCACCAGGTGCTGGTCCTCGGTCTGGTCGAGCTTGGCCCGCGCGGCCTCCAGGCTGTTCTTCTGCTCCTGGGCCGTCCTGACCAGCCGCGACCTGAGCATCTGCAGCTCGGAGGCGTGCGCTGCACGCTCAGCCGCCAGCTGGGCCTTCAGGCTCTCTACCTCCTGCTGGTACTCGAACTGCCGCCTCTCCATCTGCATCTTGAGCTCGGCCAGCTTGGCCGCCTCGACGCCCACGCCCTGGCTCACGGACGCCTTTGCCTTGCCCATGGCCTGTTGGTGCGGGACGATGGCCGTCTCCAGCTTGGACTTCCACAGGGCGATCACGTCCGTGTTCTCCTCGTTGGCATGGTCCAGCTTGGTCCTCAGCCACTCGTTCTCCTTGGCGAGCTTCTCGGAGGCCACCTGCAGGGCCTTCGCCTCCTTCTGGTGGGAAAACAAAATTTCCATGAACTTAAAACAGGAAGGAAAAGAAGCAGACATAGAAATTTTTCTTTTGCAAACTGCTTTGGTAGGGTCCGAGCTCAGGACAGCCTCACCTGTCAAGGAAAACTCTGAGAGACCAAGTCCACGCAAAAGCAAGAGGTTTATTCGAGCATGCTCGGGCTCACAGCATGACCGCAAACCGTCAGTGGCTGAGAGCCCCGAGCCTCTTCAGAGGGAGCTTCTTATAGGGCAACTTCCCGCCGTCTCAGAAAAGCCAGCGCACAAATCACCCAATACCTTCGAATAATCACATTAGATGCTGCACGCAGGCAGCCAGTCAGGCCTTCTCTGGCCCCATGACCTTATTTGGTGAATTCCAGGGGCAACAAGAAGAAGATGGGTGTCCTTGGTGCTATCCACAGGACGCAGCTGCAGGGCAGGATATGGGCTGGGACTTGCTTTTCTAGGGCCCAATTGTCATGGAGCTATCTTTCAGGTATTCAATTATGTAGGCTAAAAGTAACGTTCTTGCTCAAGTTTTTTTTCCAGAAAAATCAACCTGAGGACACATGTGCTGCAAACGTAAAGGAGTTGGTGCTTATAAGCATCTTTGGTTCTGTTAATTTTGAGTTAATATAGCAACTTCCAGTTTCTTTCCCAGACTTTATGGATTGATGGTGTCTGTACTGCATGGTGTCCCTTTATTTTCGTCTTGTCAAATAGCTATGGAGAATCACTGAAGGTATTCATTTTAGGCTACATTGGTCATGAATCTTTGCAATAATGCAATAGAGGTTTTATTTGTTTTGGGGTTTTATGCCTTTAAACCTCACCCAGTGGTTCTTTTTTTTCATTTTTTATAATTTTATTTATTGAATCACCATGAGAGCATTTACAAAACTTTCGGGTTTAAATCTTGGTTATAAAATGAAAGACCCGTACCTTCACCAGTGCCATTCTCCACCACCAAAAACCCCAGTATGCCCCCATCCCACACCCTCCCCCTACCTGTGGAGAGATGATTTTCACATTACTCTCTCTCTACTTTGATTACATTCAATATTTTGACACTGGACCCACCACTATTATTTGGGATTTTACCCCAACACTCAGAGCTGCTGAAACGGCAACAGTAGACAATTTGTTTTCTATTCCTGGTTATGAATAACATATGATGTCACGTGGTTGTTGTAGTGGCTGTGCGATTTTGAAATTCCAAAATTTTAACAATTAAATCTGGAGGAATTTCTTCCCAAAACCTGCTGGGTTCCAGGATTTGTTCCTGAGTCTGTGGGATCATGGCCGTTAAGCAGATTGATCGGGAGCCAGAAAGGCCGTTAGTGGGCGGTGACTAGGGGTCTTGCTGGGATGGGGAGGAAAGGGCTGGTCCCACCCCCATCCCATGAGGCCCCACATGTCTCATCACTGAGGGCCCAAACCTGACTGTCCAATGGCCTCTGGAGGATGGCGGCCACCGAGCCGCCAAGGGGGAGCAGGTGAAGGGGATAGCACCCTTTCCTCCCTGGAACAGCCCAGCGACAGTAACCTACTGCAGGGTCCAGATGCATTTCTGCCAAAAGCCACTGGATTCTGAGATTTGTGTCTGAGTCTCTGGGATCATGGCCATTAAGCACCTTAATCAGGAGCCAGAGAGGCCGTTTGTGGGTGACGACTTGGGGTCTTTTTGTTTAGGAAAGGGCTAGCTCCACCCCCATCCGTGAGGCCCTACGTGTCTCGTCATTGTGGGCCCAAACCTGACTGTCCAATGGCCTCTGGCGGATGGTGGCCACTGAGCCCCCAAGGGGGAGCAGGCGGAGGGACAGCACCCTTTCCCCCCCGGGGTGGCCTGGCAACAGTAACCTATTGTGCGATCTGGACGCATTTCTGCCAAAAGTTGCTGAGTTTCGAGATTTGTTTCTGAGTCTCTGAGATCATGGCTGTTAAACAGCTCGATCAGAAGCCAGAGAGGCCGTTTGTGGGTGACAACTTGGGGGTCTCGTTGGGGAGGAAAGGGCCAGCTCCACTCCCCATCCCGTGAGGCCCTACGTGTCTCGTCACTGTGGGCCCAAACCTGATTGTCCAGTGGCCTCTGGAGGATGGTGGCCAGTGGGCTGCCAGGGAGAACAGGCCAGGGCACGAAATCTATTCCCACCTGGGGTGGCCCAGCGCCTCTAACTTACTGAAGGGACTGGATACATCTCTGCCAAAAACCGTTGGGTTTTGAGATTTGTTTCTGAGTCTCTGGGATCATGGCCGTTAAGCAGTTCAATCAGGAACCAGAGAGGCCATGTCTCCAATTATATAGCTGAACTGGAGGTGGTTTGTGGGTGTATCTCCCACATATCTTTTACCTGTTTACTTTCGTGGTCAACTCTGCCTCAAGTTTTTGGGGTCTGGCCAAATGCACGGCAGCAATTTGGGGGTACCTGGAAGTCTGAAGGCGCCATCAGGCTGCTGATGCACTCGCCTCACAGGTACAGACTGACCTGCTGGTGGCACCATACCCCCAACCCAGTGCTTCTTAGGGTTTACTCCTGCCTCTGCACTTAGAGATTGCTCCTGCCAGGGCACAGATGACTGGATGGGATTCCTGCCATTGAACCCAGATCAGCCACATGCAAGGTAAGTACCCTACTCACTGCACTATCTCTTTAGCCCAAGATAAACGCTTTTAAGAAAATGGTTTACAGGCCCAGAGCAATAGTGCAGCTGGTAGGGCATTTGCTTTGGCCAATCTGGCTTCAATCCCTGACATTCCATATAGTCTGCCCAAGCACTGTCAGGAGTGATTCCTGAGTGCAGAGCCATGAATAAGCCCTAAGACATCACCAGGTGTGGCACAAACATAAAGAAACAAAAAGAAATTGGTGTATCAGAATTCCACTGTAGAAACTGTTTGACTTATTTGACTCTATAATTCTTGATTGTTAGCCAAAAATCTTTTATAAATGAACCTGAGCATAATCAGTTATCACTGGCAAAAAGAAATAATTTTATTAAGTAGATATAGGACACTTGTTTGCTCAAATTTTAATACTGCTTTACATAGTTTGTGAAACAATTTCAATAATGGTTATTACTAAAAATTTCAATTGATACAGATCTTTCACTTGTCAGACAGTTGATAATCTCCAGAGGAAAATACATCAAAAGCATATATACAATGATAGAAGTTCTTATTATACATGTAGCCTGGATGGTACATTATTTATCACTTTTTACAGAACTAGAAAACATTCAAGTGAAAAAAACAGATTCAAACTGGATGATAAACTTCTGATGATTGAGGTCCTTCATTTAATTTTTTTGTGATAAGAAAATCCAAAAGAATTAATGTTGAATTTCTCATCATACATCATCTAAACGCACAGTCAAAAAAAGTAAAGCTTATAAAAACAGTAAATTGGTTATTTTAGGTGTTTCACAAGTAGACTGTTATGTCATCCATCAACTGCTGGAGATTTCTGCACAGTGCAGAGAATGGGGTGGCCGGGCCGAAACTGTTGTTGTCGTAATTGTTCAATTGTTGAGGTCATCCCCCTTCCTGGAGTGCAGCCTCGGACATCATCTCCACTTTATTGTTGAGGTCCCGATTCTTTCTTTGGAGGTCCACAATCACGGAATTCAGGAAATCAATCTGTGGTAAAGGAGAGCGTGAGACGGTGAGCCATCTGCGGGAGCCATCGGAGCCCGCCACAGAGGAGGCTGGGCCCCGCTTCCAGTCCCCGCCCCAGGGTTTGAGGCAGCCAGAGCTCCCCTTTCCCTTCCTGAGCGCAAGCTCCCGGGTGCCCCAGGGAAGACCCCAGGAGGACATGCTGGGCCCCCTCGGTTCCTCTCAGAGCAGGGAGTCAAGAGGGCCTTCCCTCTCCTACAAAGACAGACTCACTCCTTTAAAATCCACGGGGGGTGGGGGGAATCCCACTTTACAAAAGCAAGCATGACTGTAGGCACAAACATTCATGTTTCATTTAAAAACTGGCAGGTTTTTGTCTGAGTGATAGCACAGCGGGAAAGGTGCTTGCCTCGCACGCAGCCAACCCAGGTTTGATCCCTGGCATCCCACAGGGACCACTGGAGAGCAGCCAGGAGTGATTCCTGAGTGCAGAGCCAGGAGGAAGCCCGGAGTATCGCCAGGTGTGGCCCCCGAAGAAAGTAGAAAGAAAACCAGAAAAAAAGACTGATTCTTTTTCTCCCTCAAGTTCTGATGAGGAGTCTCTGAGAGTGCCCAGGCCCCCCCACACTGGAGCCAAGAAACACAGATCTCTCTTCCTCCAGCTGAAAAAAAAAACAAAAAAAACATGGAAATGGTCAGTTCCCAACAAGCCCAAGCAGGGTCCACGTCCACAGCCCACATGTAAAGTTCACTTCAGCCCACATGTGCCATCCAGTGCCACCGGCTGTTAAGTACAGAAGTGCAGGAAGTGAGGAAGTGAGGGTGTGCGGGAACTCCACAGGGCACGGGGACCCAGATGGTCCCCTTCCTCAGAGAGGATTCAAACTATAAAGCGCTGCAGGCCCGCGTGTGATGGAAGAGGGTTGGGGAAGGAGAGACATCAAGGAGGCCCCAAGGCTGACTCCTGCCGCAGGCCAGACCTGAGCCTGCTGATGGTACGTGCGGGCACTGGGGTCTGCAGCCAAGTGTGCACACCCCAGAGGACCCCACCCAGCTGTCTCCCTCGACAGGAGCAAGAAGCAGGAAGGCGGCCCAGAGGACCAGACTCCCCAGCTCTGCGCCCAGAGCATGCGCAAGGTGGCTGGGACAGCCACATGTTGGTGGACGTTTCCGTTTGCGACCGGACCTTCCTGATGGGAAGGAGGCCCTCCAAAGTGGTGTTCGACTCTGGCAAAGTGAAGATTTGCCAATTTTATGGGAGCCCAAAGCCCAGGTTCTGGGAGAGCAGCAGGAGTAAGGGCAGTGGAGGGGTCTGGCTTCTCGGCTCTGGCAAGGACGTGACCCCTTGACTGAAGGGATGTGTCCTTGTCCATGGGGCCTTTCACTCCGTAAGCATCACCTCTTGTGCTGGGAGCGTGTGGGGGTGGGGTTCTGGCAGCAGGTGCCCGGGCCCTGGTTCTCACGGGTGCCAGGTGAGCACAGTCCCTTCTTCCTCAGCTTCCTTCTTTTTGGCTTCTGTTATTTTAATTCATCAATTAATTTGGGAGGGGGATTTTGGGGTCACAACCGGGCGTTGCTCAGGAGTGACTCCTGGCTCTGCACTCCGGAATTACTCCTGGCTGTGCTTCGGGGACCATATAGGATGCCAGGGATGGAACCTGGGTTGGCCACGTGCAAGGCAAACACCCTACCTGCTGTGCTATAGCTGCGGCCCCATTCACGGATATCTTAATGGTAGATATTCCCCGACTCTTTTGAAGCAAACACGCATATATACATATGTACATGTCTGTGTATGTATACACGCTTATCTATAACCTTTGTGGGTAGTCAGTTTGGTTTGTTTGGTGGGGTGGGGACTAAGCCCTGGCTCTGTTCTCAGGGATCACTCCTGGCGAGGGAGGAGCAGCCCAGGCCGTCAGCAGTCACTCGAGCCTGGGAAAGTGGGACTGTGAGGTCAGAGGGCAGTGGTTGGCCTTCTCACGGTCATCAATGAGCCTTGAGACGCTGTGTATGTCAACACATGTGGCTTCTCTTCCTGTCCCGGCCCAGGCTCTGGGCGAGCTAACTGGGGCGTCCAGTCCCTGCCGGGCTCATTGCTCCTCCGAGCAGTCTGGGAGTGGTCAGCTGTTCAGTGATCTCGCCAGGCCGCCCCATGTCCCCCGGATCCTGTGTGGTCACTCCGCGCAGCACCTCCCCAGGGGTCATACAGGGGTCACGCAGGGGTACACTTCCCCTCCTGTCCCATGCGAGAACCAGGGACCAATTACTCCTGGCGGTGCTCAGGGGACCATATGGGATGCCGGGGATTGAACCTGGGTCTGGCGTGTGTAAGTCAAACGCCCTCCCCACTGTGCTATCACTCTGACCCAGGATATAGTTTCTCTCAAGGCTGAGGCCGGGCCTACACGCCCTGGTCACCACCATCACCCACCTCATTCTGCAAGTTTGCATTGGTGTTCCTGGTGTCCTCCAGGGAGGCCAGGGTCTCTGTCTTCTCTTGGGACAGTTGTTCCATAAAATGCCTGGCATCTTCCGCTGTCTGCACAGCCTGGAGAGAGAAACCTCGTTGAGCCACGCCGGGGGGCCAGGTAGGGGTTGGCCGCAGTGGCAGAGCACAGCGCAAAACGCCACACAAACCTGCCACAGTGGTTCCGGCCCCCGCTGGGCGCCGCTCACCCCTCGGGGACTCACGTCTAAACCGCTCAGCGGCAAGACAGATGCCCCGAAACAGCCTAGTGCTCCCAGAGAGCCTCCATTCCTCACACAGAATAAAAATGACATGAGCGGACAGCTAAGCAGGCCTGGTTGGAAAGCGTGTGGGGGGGGGGGAAGGAGAGGAGATGTGAGCCGTGAGCACAGGTGTGGGAGTGGGAGAAAGGCAAACCCTGAGTCAGCTGGGAAGAGAGAACACCTGCCCGGCACCAGGCACCCTCGAGTCCAGGCTGCCCTGCACCGGGCACACTGCTGGTGGCACAGGGCACCCCCAAGTCCCAAGTGAGCAGACTCAGGGCAACCGCTCAAAGTCCCCCCGGAAGACACCGCTCTACTTTACAACTTAGTGCCTCTCTCATGACTTCCCTTACGTCTTGAAGAGCCACAGTGCAATCTTCCGTGAGAACTCCCCCCGGATATGAACATACTGTTCTTTTTGGTTTTATTCACAGCTGATGCCTTGTCCTAGAGGTCAGCAGGCACGTGGTGACGAGCTGTCCCTGCGCCCGCAGCAAACAGCCCGTGACACACGGGTTCCGTGGGGATCCACCGCTCCTTGTGCCGACGAAGAGCAATCCTCTTAACCGCTAAAAGGGGGTGCCCGGGGCCAACGGGGGTCGGGCCTGCTCCACTTTACCGTGAATGCCGGCAGCGTCTCGAGCTCTCTTATTTTAACGGCGAGCCTGATCTTGTCCTTCCTCAGCAGGCGGTTCTCCTTCTGGGCCTCCAGGAGGTTGGCCGAGACGTGGCTGCTTGTCTGGGCCAGCCGACTGACCTCCTTCTGGAGGAGGAAGTAACTGCAGGCCAGCTGCTCCTTCTCCCGCAGGATCTCGGCCACCTTCTGGTCTGACCGCGCCTTCTCCTCCAGCAGGTCCAGGTGCTCGGCCTGCAGCCCCTGGGCACGCGCCCGCAGCTCCTCCACCACCTGCTCCAGCAGCCCCAGGCGGCCTCGCAGCTGGCTGGCCTCGTGGGCGGCCGCCTGGGTCTCCTGGGCGCGGGCCTCCCGCTCCTGCACCAGGGCCTGCTGTGCCGCGAGCCCGTCCTCCGCCAGCCGCCGGCACTCCTCCTGCCACTCGGCGTCGAGCGCCTCCTTGGCCTGCAGCACGCTGGCGTGTGTCTTCTCCAGGCTGCGGGCCGTGTCCCGGGCCTCCTGCAGCGCCGCCTCGAGGGCCGACTGATTCTCGAGGACTGACTTCTTCTCGGCCGTGAGCTCCTCGATCTCTTGCACCAGCGACTTCTGATCCCGAGCCAGCTCCTCGTAGGAGCACTGCAGCTTCTGGATGATGTTGTCCTTGTCCTTGGCCAGGGATAGGTTCTCCAGAACCAGCTTCTTGACATGCTCCTCCAGCTGGCCCCTCTCCTCCAGGCCCTTCTTACACTCGGCCACCAGGCCGCTCTTGCTCATCTGCAGCTCCTCCACCAGGGCCTGCAGCCCCACCTTGGCGACCTGCAGGGCGTCGTTCTCCGCGCGCACCCTCTGGAGCTCCTCCTGCACCGCCCTGCCCTCTTCTAGCACTTTCTCTTTCTCCGCCTCGAGGGCTTCTCGGCCAAGCCGCTCCTCCTGCCAGAGCTTCTCTGCGGCCCGCCTGGCCTCGATGACCTTCTCTTTATCGAAGAGAATCGCTTGGTTCAACAGCCAGAGCTTCCTCTGCTCTTCCCGCAGCGAAGAGTTTTTGGCCTCCGCTTCCTTCAACTTCAATAGCAATGACTCTCTCTCTGACTTCAGAGAGAGCTTCTCCTTCGCCAGCAATTGATTCTCTGACCTCAGGGCCCTGCGATCCTCTGACATCAGCTCAATTTCCTCTGATGTTATTAGGTAAGTTAATGACTACAGAAACAAAAAGCGGGAAGAATGGAAACAAGAATGAGATCAAGCAGGCACAAGCAAGCCAAGCACGTAATGTGGCCTAAATACCAGAAATGAAAATGGCAGAGTAGTCTTACCTGCACACGCGTGTATATGCGCGCGCACACACTCACACACTCACACACACACACGCACACACACACGCAGGATGGAGAGGCTCCAACAGTTAGCTTCACAGGGTCAACATATCTACCTGCCTTTTTTGTGGATGGGGGCCCCACACCTGGAGGTGTTCTGGGCTCGCTCAGGGTTCTGTGCTCAGGGATCACTGCTGGCAGGGCCGGAGCACCATACGGGATGCTGGGGATCAACCCGGGTTGGCCGAGTACAAAGCAGCACTACCCATTCTACTATCAGCCTATTTTATTTTTGAAATGCCGTCTGAAATTATTCCTGACAGCTCCCCGGAAGGTTTAAGTACAGTTGGATCTTGACGTTGGGGCATACAATTTTTTCCCCCCACTTCAATTATTCTATTATAAAATCCATCACTGTCATAGAAGGGATGCATAAAAAACTAGTTTTCAGTACAATTCAAAGAACTACAAAAAGTATTTTGTTTTTGAACTTTGTGCAGAAGGGGAAGGCAAAAGCAACCACTGCTGGTCAAATGATTTTTACAGGGACAAACAGAGGCAGGAAATGGACTTAGTCCCAAAAGTTATACACTTTATAGAAAATCCAGACTAATCCACCAAGCTTTGGAGACTGAAGCCAACAGGTTTTGCTTGCCAAACACAGTAACAACAAGTCTCAAAATGGAGACATTAGTGGGCCCGCTCGAGCAAATCGATGAACAATGGGAGGCAGTGTTTGCAGTAATTTGGGAGGGGCCCAGAGGCTCCAGGAGGAGTGGCCGCACACGGGCCAGGGTCTCCCTCACCTGCTCTCCCTGCCCGTCAGCAACGGGTTGTGCGTTTTCGTTTCTGAGTCTCAATGCACACCATAGTTTAACCGCCATGTACTTTCCAGAACTTTCTGCAGCAAGGGCTATCTTCTCTGTCCAGCTCAGCAGCCATGAGCTGCAGCAGACTACTGGTGTGCGCTGGGCAGCTGACCGCTGATGGTCAGGTTACCAGAATGGGGCTGATCTGAGCATGCACACGAGGCTGCTGGCCACAGAACTGGGCTGTGCAGGTGGTCCAGAGAGGAGACGTAGCCCTGGCTCTGGTGCGTGGTGGAAAGAGGCCGGGCACCAACACACACGCGGGCCATGGCCGCCACTCAGCAGCCCTGGTTTCCTCTGATGTAAGCTCGCTTCCGTTTTCTTTGCATTGGCTTATAGATATGTATACACACACATATATATACAAGCACATATATGTATAGGTATACACATATATGTATAAACTATACATGGGACCAAGCGTGGAAAACTAAAAATGTATCAAAATATGTACATATGAATTAAAATACACTTATTATATGGATATAAAGATGTACACATATGTACATGTTATGTATGTACACACATATATGTGTGTGTACATTATTTTCCTTTTTGTTTTGGGGTTCACACCCGGCAGAGGTCACGGCTTCCTCCTGGGTGCTTGGGGGACCATGGGGGATGCTAGGGATCCCCCGGTGGGTCACGTGCACAGCAAGTGCCCTCTCACTGCACCAGTTCCAGCCACTCTATTTCTCCCCACTGAGCTTCGAAACTTAACATTTCTCTGATACACTAAAAAATGCCTTTGAGCAATCAAGTGAAAACACGGAAGGCCTGAACTTACTGAGCAAGCTAAAAACAAAACGGACAGCCCAAGCTGGGGTCCCTGGGCTTCTATGTGCTCTGCCGGGCGCCCCGGGAGCAACCCCCTTCCGGCTCTCACAGGCGCCAACGGGCGGAGGAAGTGTCTGAGGCTGCAGGCCGAGGCCCCCAACAGAGCCCGACCCCGAGACGGTGGCCCTGCGCCCACACACCTTGGCCTTGTCGGCTTGCGTCTTCAGCTCGGCCACCTCCCGCAGCAGGGTCCCGTTCTCCGCCTGCACCGCCTGCAGCTTCTCCTCCGCCTGCAGCAGCAGCTTCTGCAGGGCCTGCAGCGCCTCCTCGTGCTGCACCTGGCTCTCCGTGGTGGACTTGGCGTGCTCGGCCTGCAGAGCCTGGGACTGGCTGCGGCTCACGTCCACCTTCTCCCCCTGCGGGGAGCCGGGGGCCACCATCAGCCACTGGCCCCCTGCCTGCCCCCAGCACACACGCGTGCGCGCACACACACACACGCGCACACACACACACAACGCACACAAACACACAAACATACCCGCACACACACGGGCGACTCTGCTCTGCTCACCAGCACACACACACAATGTTCATGAAAATGAACTTGCACTTAGAACATAGATATTGGGGGCTGAAGGGCTGGCACAGGGTCCAGGTGCCCGAGAACAGCCAGCCGGTTAGACCCTGAGCCAGGAGTACCACCGAGTTTGGGGGGAACCCCAATAAACATGGTGATCATCTGGGGGCTGGGAGAGAGAGAGCACTGAGTAAGGCCACTTGGCCCTGGTCTGAATCCCGGCACTAACAGGAATATCCTGAGCACAAAGCCAGGAATTGCCTCCAAGGACTGACAGGCATGGCACTAGTCCCCCACCACCACCACCACCAAAAAAAAAATATATATATATATATACACACACCCCAGGGTCAGAGCGATCGCCCAGTGGGGAGGGTGTTTGTCTTGCACAAGGCTGACCCGCCTTTGATCCCCAGCATCCCATAGGGGATGCACCGTCAGTAGTAATTCCTGAGTGCAGAGCCAGGAGTGACCCCTGAACGTCCCCAACTGTGACAAAAAAAGACAAAAAACAACAAGAACTACAACAGGAACAAAAAAAAAAAACACAGAAAACAAAAATAATCTACCCCGAACTCACACACACACAAAAAAACAAACACACACACACACACAAATCCTAAAAAGAAAACCAGAAAACACACTTTGATCCAGTGCAGGAAGGTGTCTGGAAGGTTCCAGAAAAGCAGCCTTCCCAGTGCATGTCTCTCCCCCCCTCCCCTTGATGTGAGCCCCCAGTGCTCCCGGCTGCCAGGGGAGACCGAGCCGAGGGGGCAGGGGCACGGGAGAGGAGCCTGAGGCGCTGCTGAGGGGAGGAAGGAGCCTGGCACTCAGGGAGCATCGCTGGCCACTCACTGATCAGACAGAAGCGGAGGGCACAGCGCGGACAGAGCAGCGCACCTACCTTTGCTGCCCCAATGGGGGCTCGCGCAGTCCCTGCGGCTTTCGAGCTGACACGCTCATGAGCCTCAGAGGCGATAGGGGCCGAGCTCGCCTGAGGAGGCTTCGCTTTACCCTCAGCAAGGGAAAGATCAGCGTCCGACTCCCCTGGTACTCACCAAACTCCGAAGCTCTTTCTCCAAAGCCTCCTTCACTCGACTGACTTCGTTCAAGTTCTCCTGAAGACTACGGAGCGCTAGCTCCTTCCCCTGCAGCTCCTCGGCCAGGCTATCGGCCTACCAGAGTGACAAGGATGGAGTGAATGGACCAAAAAGACGAACAGGAACAGGAAGGGGAAAACAAAACAGAAAACACATATGAGAAGCCCATGACCCAACACAACCCCGAAGAACAGAGGCGTGAGGTGAGCGTGATTGCCTGAAGCTCTCAAAGCCAAGGCCTTGGCGCCATCAGTTCTGGTGATGACTGTCTAGTGGTTATTGAAAACGGCTCAAACAGAGGCGTTTTCTAGACCTACATTTGGAGTGACCAGAAAATAAGAAAGCCTATGAGAAAGACTGACTTTCCAGGGGCGGGGAGACGGCACAAAGGGCTGGAGTACACACCAGGCCCGAATTTGAACTGCAGCACCACTGGGCGAGCCTGAGATCGGTCCACAAGCTGAAAAGACCAGCTACTGCTGGGTGGGAGGACCCCAGAGCCGAGAGCATGGCTTGGCGAGGAAGAAGGAAGTAAGCAAGGGAGGAGGGAGGCTAAGGATATGAAGGAGGGAGGGAGGAAACAGGGAAGAAAGAGAAAGGGAGGGGAGGGAGGGAAGAAAAGGTTTATCTTTTCTTTTTTTTGCCTGCTCGAACTAATCGATGAACAACGGGAGGACAGTGACAATGACAGTGACCCTATAGGATGCTGGAGATCGAACTCACGTAGGCCGTGTGCAAGGCAAATTCCCTTCCCACTGTACTATCACTCTGGCCCCCAAGATTTACTTTCTTGTAGTTTCTTGTCTGTGACTTTAAAAGTTTGAGGGGTTTCAATATGAAATTTAAAATGAAGAACCTCTAATCCACTAGGCAGCAGTCACCAGAACTTGAGGTTTGTTACATCTTGATGAGAACAAGTGGCTCAACTATCCCATGCTGTGTCCTAGGAATTGATTCTGTTTGTTTCTGGAATGCCAGCTAAGGAGTCCTGAGTCCTGAGAGGAACTCCCGGGAATCTCTGGGTCCTTCTGTTATGTCTGTCAGTCCTGTCTACAAATCCCACAGCCCTTCCATCTTGGCCAACAGAGAAGTTTCTCCAACAAAGCGCCCAGCGCCGGGAGAGGGGGGGAGAAAGGGGGGAACGGGCGCGGCTGGGAGGGCACGTCTCTGCCACCACAATCCTATAGGAGGAAAAGGGCATTTCTCGGGGCTCCTTGGTGAGAACTGCAGCTTCCTCGGCTTGGCCCAGATCTCACTGTCTTGTCCTTCCCCAGGGTCAGGGCTACCATGAGAGTCCATGCCCGTGGTCAGCAGGAGGCCATGCTGGAAGGCGGACTTGGCCCAAGCACCCCTTAGAGACTGAAAGGGATGAAATCTCTGCAGGGCTGGGCGGGGGCTTGTGCTGCAGGCAGGGAGGGGCCGGCAATGAGAAATACCAAGATGGGCCACGTCACCAGCCCTGAGGGAGCTCAGAGGTTCAGAGGCATTGAGCACGAGCTGGAAACTGAGGCACCTCGGGGACAGGATGGCAAAGCCAGTCACACGAGCAAGTGGTCAGCAAGGTCAGGGAAAGACTCCTGCGGCCAGACTCGAGCCCAAGGGTCTGGGCGGACTTGGCGAGTACACAGGGGGCCCAAGGCGGGGGGGGGGCGAGGTTTGCTCTGGGGGCTCCTATCTTGTTTTCTCACTGGCCTTGTGAAGAGTTCTCAGTTTCAGAAAGACCCCAGACGGGCCCGATTAGCCGGGGCCAAGGCTAGCACGGCATCCGGGTGCTGGGGACCAATGACAGCCCCAGAATCGTGCCGACACGTTCTCAGTCCCATCAGAGGGAACCGCACGGGACGTGACCGGGAGACCTGTCAGCACCAAGCCGGAACACGGCGGAGAGCAGACTGACACACAGCATGCAGGGAGCGAGCGTGGAAGTGGGCGAGGGCGCCCAGGTACCAACCTGCCGCTCTCAGCCCACTTTGCATTCTCTAACTCCTGAATCTGCCGCTCAGCCACCTGGAGCTGCTGCCTGATCTTCTCCATTCCCAATTTACCTCGGAACTGGCCTTCCGGAGCCCATCGAGCTGCAAGAGCTTCTCCTGGGTGGCCTCCAGCTGCGCCGTGGTGTCGGCCAGGGCCTGGGCTTGCTGACTACACATGGCCCGCAACCCCTCCAGGTGCTTTACCTTCGTCTCCGCCTCCTGCAGCTTGTTCAGGGTGTCCTCCATCTCCACCAGGTGCTGGTCCTCGGTCTGGTCGAGCTTGGCCCGCGCGGCCTCCAGGCTGTTCTTCTGCTCCTGGGCCATCCTGACCAGCCGCGACCTGAGCGTCTGCAGCTCAGAGGCGTGTGCTGCACGCTCAGCCACCTGCTGGGCCTTCAAGTTCTCCACCTCCTGCTGGGACTCGAACTGCAGCCTCTCCATCTGCATCTTGAGCTCGGCCAGCTCGGCCGCCTCGGCACCCACGCCCCGGCTCACGAACGCCTTCGGCTCGCCCATGGCCTGTTGGTGCGGGGCGATGGCTGTCTCCAGCTTGGACTTCCATGGGGCGATCACGTCCGTGTTCTCCTCGTTCGCGTGGTCCAGCTTGGTCCTCCCCCACTCGTTCTCCTTGGCGAGCTTTTCGGAGGCCGCCTGCAGGGCCTTCACCTCCTTCTGGTGGGAAAACAAAATTTCCATGAACTTAAAACAGGAAGGAAAAGAAGCAGAAATAGAAATTATTCTTTTGCAAACTGACTGTTTGCTTTTTCTTGTTTTAAGGAATTTCATTGTTTTCATTTCATCATCCTGTTATTCGTCAATTGCCTCGAGCAGGCCCCAGTAACGTCTCTTTCATCCTAGCCGTGAGATTATATTCAAGGCTATTTAGGAGAATGAGACCCATCATTGTTACTGGTATTTGGCATATTAGGTACGCCACGGGGAGTTTGCCAGACTCTGCCCTGTGGGCAGGCTACATTCGATAGCCTGCAAGTTTGTCCAAAATAGGAATGAGACAATAAGGTGTCATAAAACAAAAGTTCTGATAAGATATCGCGCGGCCGCGCGGTTCCGGGATCTGGATTTTATAGTCTCTGAGTCTTGGCCGCTGATGGGATTACACGGCGCCAGGGGGCCAGGTGGTGGATGTGACCCCCGCCTACTTCAAAAAACTGGGGTTTTAAAGGATTTGATTTGTGCTGCTCGACTGAAAATCAAAGCTGAGGCAAAGGCGTAGACCCAACTGTCAGAACGAGAGAAAAACGCTCATCAACAGCAGCCTCCGGCCCCAAGGAGCAGAGATGCCTCCGCCGGGCCCTGCCAGGTGCATGACACCAGGTATCCCTGTCTGATTTGGAGTCTCCAGCAGAAGTGGTCCCGGCGGGGTCGGCCAGGCCACCCCGCATCCTTGCCTGCACCCTGCAAGCCTCTTGACCTGCCCGGGCTTTACCTCCAGGTCGCCTTTGGTGATGGACTCCTCTTCGACTCGGAACTGGAGGTCCTCCACTTTCCTGTGGGGGAGAGGGAGAGTTGTGAGGGGCGTCACTGCTGCCCCCCATGAGGGCCACCATCCTGTAGATGCGCGCCTGACCCAGCCCCCGCCTCCACACACAGGAGGGCTGAGAGAGTCAGCGAGGGCCAGAGCGAGAGTACAGCGGGCAGGGCATTTGTCTTGCACGTGGCCGACCCAGGTTCAGTTCGGACCTGAGCAATGCCAGGAGTAATTCCTGAGTGTCGAGGCAGGAGTAACCCCTGAGCATCGCTGGGTTAACCCAAAAAGAAAAAAAAGAAAGTCAGCGAGTCCCCTCGGCTGTGAGCACTGGGTGGTACCCACAGGCTACAGGAGGAAGCTCTGTCGAGCCAACGCCAGGCGCAGTGCCATATCAGCCTTTTCTGCCTCGCAGCTAACAGAGGTGGTTAGAGACTGACCAGGTGCGCATGCCAGTCCCTCCCAGCCAGCGCCTGTCCCCGCATCGTGACAACAACTGAGCCCCTGGGAGAGAAGCAGCAAATGACTCGGGGCCAGGGCGGGGGGGGTAGGAGGGGCTCCCAGGGGACGTGGTGAGTTCAGCATGTGGAGCTGAGGGGCTGAGCCGGGCACTGGCAGTGTCCCTGGGCACCACACTGCCAGGAGCCCATCTGAGAAGACGGTCTTGTCCGGCACCCCGTGTCCGTCTGTCTGCAGCCTGGCCTGAGCCCTGCCTGTCTGCTGCCATGCCCCATGGGTGCTGCAGGTTTCCTCCCGCCCAGGACTTAACCCCAGGGACTCCCACAGGGCCCCACTGGGATACGACAGTTCCCGACCACCCAGCACAGGTCTCCTGAACACCAGGCCACGTGGACACAGCAGGGAGGGCCGGGGGTGGCTGGGCTCCAGTGAGCTCCCCCCATCCCCCCCAATGAGGCCACTCTCAGGACTGGGCACCCGCTGGTTTGTGGTTCTCACAGCCCTGGAAGGCCAGGAGCACCCCACCCGAGGCAGCCCCCCAGCTCCTGGCACGGTCTCACCTCTTCTCCTCCTCCAGCTGGTTCAGCAGCTCCACCTTCTCCCAGTCGCTCGCTTCCAGCATGGCCCACAGCTCGTCCATCTTGGCCTCCAGCTCCAGGATGTACTGTGGAGGCAACTGCGCGTGAGTGTCCTCGCCCGCCCCCGACAGCCCTCTGTGGGCTGGCACCGCCACCTGCCACCGCGGCACGCTGAACGCGTCTCCCACCTAAGATGCAGCATTTCTGGAAGGCGGGAAGGGAAACACACCACGAAAGCACCAGCGGGGACAACTTGGCGCTCCCTGAACCCCCACGGGGCGAGCAGAAGGTGCATGCGATCAAACCACTTGGCGGACGCCACCGCAACGACGGCAGACGGGGACCCACGGCCTCTCCCTGCACCGCCTGCACCAAGCTCGCGCCCAGCCTCTGCCGCAGGCGTCTCTCGGACCCGGCACTGCCGTCTGCACAGACGTCACCTGGTTGTGCCCGTCCCGGCCAGGGCCAGCTCCTGCTCTATCTCCCCCACATGGCTCGTGGCCTTGGCCACCTCCACCCGCTCCAGGTCTCGCTAGGCCAGCAGCTGCTCAATGTGCTGCTGCTTCTCCTTCAGCGCCTCCTGGAGTGCGGTGGTGCCGGAGATCTTGCGGGCGCAGCGGGAGAAAGTTACCGGCAACTGCAAAGGAAAAAGAGACATGAAGGGGGTGGGGGCGGCGGACGCGGGCATGCATGTGGCTATCCTCAGCAAAGCAGATGGAGGAGCGCTGCATCCGTGCATATGGGCCACTGACTCTCAGCAGAAGCGTCTTGAAACCTTCCCGAAGATCCTTGCACGGGACCTGGGCTCCACTGACCTCGGGCCTCGTGGGAATCCAGAGACTCTTCTGGAGAGCCGGAGGCAGCCCCCTCCACAGCCCGCTCTGGCCTGAGCTTCCTTAAGGCTGAGCCCTTGGTTTGAGCTTGAGGCCGGCTCCAGCATCTTCAGCCTTGCACGTCCGTCCGTCAGGGTCTCCCCAGGGCAGCCTGGCCCTTCTCTCTTCCTCTTCCTTCCAGCTCACCTCGCTCTCCCCAGCACCCGCCCCAGGCCTGAACAGCAGTAACCAGAGACTCTTGTCTCTGGGAATGGCCTCGTGCCCCTGAGGGTCACTGGGTGTGACCCCATAAAAGACCCCTGTGCCATCTGCCTTCGAAAGTGGGGGATGAGAGGCTAGAATGGTAACCTTGCGGGGAAGGCGCTGGCCTTGCACGCCGCTGACCCAAGCTGGATCCCAGGTACCCACCCCATAGGGTCCCGAGCCTACCAGGAGTGACTCCTGAGTGCAGAGCCCGGAGGAAGTCCTGAGCATTGCTGGGGTGTGGCCCAAAATCCAGGAAAAAAAGGAACAAGTGGTGGGTGAGCATGTGTGAGGGCTCACGCCCAGCGAGCAGGACAGCAAGGGCAGCTCAGGGGAAGACCAAGCACGAAGGGAAGGAGAGAAGAGGCAAAGACAGTGAGGAGGGGAGGGGAGTGGGCTGGAGGGCCGCGGGGACCGGGGGTCCTGTCCGTTCTGTCCTGGGCTCATGGTCGCTCTGCAGACCCAGATCCCGCTCGGCACAACGGCCCCTGCAGGAGGGGGACAAGGTGGGACCTGGTCTTCATTCTTCGGGCACAAGGTGGCAGGGGCTGAGGCGGGGGTGGCCGAGGACGTCCGCTCCTCTGCCCGGCCATCCCTGTTCCATCGCCCTGCTGTGGTCCAGCGCAGGGTCTCTTGCTGCTTCCCCGCATCATCTGAGCTGCTGCCAAACGCCTCCTGACCGACGAGCCCAGCAGGGCCCAGGCTGTCCACTGCTGCTTTGCCTGCTGCGAGCACTCGAGCTACCTGGTTCTGTCCTGGGAGTGGGCTCATCCTTGCCTCTGCGTAAGGATCTGGCCGTGACTCCTCAATACACTTAAAGTATATTGGTCATATTAAATGCTCTCCCCAGGGCCAAAGAGTTTGTTTTTTTTTTTGGGGGGGGGGAGGTGCTTGCAGAGGTTCAAGATCCAGCACCGTCAGGAGTGACCCCAAGAGCAGAGAGCCAGGAATAAGCCCTGAGCACCCCTGAGTGTGGCCCCAAAACCAAATAATAAATAAATAAAATTTCTAGGAGCACACGAGCTCTCGGGCCCAGCCATATGCAGTGCTGCTGGGAACTGCAGTCAACTCTGATTTCAAGGGGTGGCTGGGAAGATCTTGACAGCCTTGGGGGTCTCCACCAAGACCTGGGCTCAAACCCCCTCCACTGGGAGCAGCCCCCAAGCACCACGCCTGGAGTCCCTGAGCACTGCCAGGTGGGCCCCAAAACCAAAGAGCAAAAATAAAAACTAGGAAAGGCGGGCGGCGGTGTTCCCTGAGCCTCCTGGCCTGAGCGGGTGGGGCAGGCCGGACCCACACGCTTCCTGGGCCCGAGACAGCTCCCTGAGGAAACCAGCATGGGAGCGAACAGCTTCTTTCAGGCAACCATGGGAATGAACGAGACTGTGAGGTTCAGGCGCCGGAGCAGGGAGAAAGCAGCACCCCTGGTATGGGGGGAGGCGGTGCTGAGGGGCTGGGCAAGGTCGGGGCCACGAACTGAACTCAGGATGTTGATGCCAAAGCCTCTGCCCTGCGCATGGTGTGTGAGGCCCCAGGCTCCATGCCAGCAAGGCCAGTCCCTCTGTGGGAGCCTGGTACCTCAGAAGAGCAACTCAGCCAACACGCGAACCGGGAGGCTCCCACAGGGCACGCACGGACCTGTGTGCATGTATGTATGTGTGCACGTACGTTGCTGTGGGCATGTCTACACACACCTGTGTGCATGTGCGTGTTGTGTTTATGCATGTACGTGCCTGTGTGTATATACCCATCAGCCTGTGTATATACAGTATGCACTTCGTGTACATGTATGAGTGGCTGTGTGTGTGCGATTGCTTGTGTGTGCACGTATGAAATTATGTTGTCGAGGTATACTTCCATGAAGTCACACAGAGTCATTCTATAGTCCTGTCATAGACGCTAACGGTGATGTGCAGTTTAGGAGTGAGCTCCACCCTGCGTAAAGATATGCAAGGCAGGGGCCAAAGAGCTGGAGAGCGAAGCCCCAGCGCTGCCCAGGCTCAATCCCGGAGGCCCGCCAGGAATAATCCCACGCACAGAGGCGGGAGAAAGCCCTGGGCTCTGCCAGGTGTGACCCCGGAACAGAACAAAACAAGACAGCAGGGGGAGGCTGGAGATACGGCTCAGGCGTGGGGCTCTTGCTTGGAGGTGGGAGGCCCCGGCTCAACCCCAGCACTGCAAACGGCCCCTTGAAGCACTGCAGGGTGTGGCCCACAGTCAAGCAGAAAAAGAAAACCGAATTCCACAAATGGGCTGGCTCGCGAGGGAAGGAGAGGGGCTTCTGAGTCTGCTCCCCTCCTGAATGGTGAGGCGAGGGGAAGGAGGACTCGGACGTGAGGATGGAGGCAGGGCAGGGAAACCTGGTGGTGGTCGAGCAAGACAGGACTGGCCCCAGGCCTGTGCCCACGGCGCGTGGCCTCCTGGCTCCCGTTCCCATGTCATCTGTTTTGTATCTTCCGTTGCACACACACTCACTCCCTCCTCTTCCGCATCGAGGGTCAATGCACGGAGCAGAGGAGGCAGCAGGAAGCGCAGCCCCCAGCAAAGCCAGCCCCCCGGGACACATCTCCATCGTGGGCCCGTTTCCCTGTGGACAATATCTCAGGACACCCTTGCACATTCGAACAGACTTTAGTGTTTAGGACTCAGAGAGACGTGAGGGGAGAAGCCACGAGGCCCCAGCTCTGACTTGCGGCCCCGCAATGGACAGAAGTCGAGGCCCCTCTGCATGTCGACAGGGGTGCAGAGGGACAGGAGGGAGCAGGGAGGGACGGAGAGAGCAAACAGGCAACGCCAAGCACCAAGCGTTCCCCAGAGTCTCTGGTTCCCGCTCTGACCCTCCGACGCCCCCTTCAGCTCCCCCACTTCATCCCTAAGGTGGCCTGAGCCCTGAGCACCTGAGGAAAGGCCCATCCCTGCTCCTGTCACCGGTGGTGGCTGGGAAGCCACTTGCCTGCCACGTGGAGCTGCTCAGCCCACCCGGTCCTGTTCCGCCTCTCGCCCCTGGGGCCCTGGGAGTCCATGGGGGCCTGAGCATCGCACAGGGCAGGGGAGGGGGGCTGCTTACTAGTTCCGTGTGGCTGGGCCTGCTGCTCACGGATGAGGCCACGGAGCTCACAGAGCTGAGCGAGGAGGCCGACGGGCAGCACTTCAGGCTAGCGGGGGTGGTAGCCATCACACGCCTCACAGGGGCCGCCTTGGCCTTGGCCAGCGTCGTGGAGGGGAAGCCGATCTTGGTGACTTTGTGAATGCGAACAAACAAGCCGTACTTGGGCTGACACTGGAAGTACCTGCGACATCGAGGAGGGGAGGGACAAAAGACACCTTTGGCAAGAGAGACAGGCGCCGACCGCGGAGTCCACTGAGTCCCACAGTCTCACACCCCCACAGACTAACACGCTCCCACAGCCCCACACTCCCACACACTCACACCACAGCCAACACTCCCACACTCTCACAACCCAACCAACAGTCCCACACTCTCACACTCCCACTCACCCCAACAAACACACTCACACCCCAACCAACACTCCCACATTTCCACAGCCCCACACTCACACACACTCACTCCCCAACAAACACACACACTCACACCCCAACCAACACTCCCAAAAACTCACACGCCAACCAACACACACTCACACTCACACCCCAACCAACACTCCCACACTCCCACACACTCAAACCCCAACACACACATACTCACACCCCAACAAACACTCTGAGACTCACCCCAAGAAACACACACACTCACATCGCAACCAACACTCCCACACTCTCACACTTCCACCACAACAAACACTCACACTCACACCCCAACCAACACTCCCACACTCCCACACACTCAAACCCCAACACACACACACTCACACCCCAACAAACACTCCCACATGTCCACAGCCCCACACTCACACACATTCAAACCCCAACTAACACACACTCACACACAACCAACACTCCCACACACTCACACCCCAACCAACACACACTCACACCCCAACAAACACTCCCAGACTCACCTCAAGAAACACACACGCTCACAACCCAACACACACTCCCACACTCTCACACTCCCACCCCAACAAACACACTCACACCCCAACCAATACTCCCACATTTCCACAGCCCCACACTCACACACACTCACTCCCAAACAAACATCATACCCTCATGCAGCCTCACACTCACACACACTCTCACCCAACAAACACACATTCACACCCCAACCAACACAAACTCACACTCATCCCCCAACCAACACTCCCACACACTCACACCCCAACAAACACACACTCACATCCCAACAAACACTCCCACACTCACCCCAAGAAACACACATACTCACAACCCAACCAACATTCTCACACTCTCACACTCCCACCCCAACAAACACACCACAAGAAATACTCCCACATTTCCACAGCCCAACACTCACACACACTCACTCCCCAACAAACACTCATACCCTCCCACAGCCCCCACACTCACACACACTCAAACCCCAACTAACACACACTTACACCCCAACCAACACTCCCAAACACTCTCACCCCAACAAACACTCCTACACTCACCCCAAGAAACAAACACACTCACACCCCAACCAACAATCCCACACTCTCACACTCCCACCCCAACATACACACACACTCACAGCACAACAAACACACCCACATTTCCACAGCCCCACACTTACACACACTCACCCCCCAACAAGCACTCATACCCTCCCACAGCCCCACACTCACACACGCACACCCCAACTAACACACACACTCACACCCCAACCGATATTCCCACACTCCCACACTCCCAACGTCCCACACTCACACTCACACCCCAACAAAAACACACTTACACTCAAACCCCAACAAACACTCCCACACTCCCACAGCCCCACAGTCACACACATACACACCCAACCAACACTTGCATGCTCTCAAACCAACAATGACACGTTCTCATTCCCTCACAAATATGCTCACACCCCCAAGCAACACTCACATGCTCATGCCCTCACCAACACTCACAGCCCCACACTCACACGCTCACATACACACACCCTCATACATACATATCCACACTCCGAAGCACACACATTCATACATTCACACACACACTCCCTCGCACGCCGCCCACCCCCACTGCGCAAACCAGGGGCGATTCCAAGCAGCCTCCCCGGCATCTGAAGGGCGACAGCAGGCCGGGGGGTTCCTGCGGGCCGAGCACAGCTGCATGTGGGAGCCCCAGGCTGTCCCCACATCCCTGCAGGGTCCCCGAGTGCCACCGGAAGTGGCCCCACCTAAGAACCAAGTGAAGTGGCCTGCAGTCCCCTCAGCACCTCCCGGGCACCGTGCATTGCCCCAGGCTGTCTGGGGGG
This sequence comes from Sorex fumeus, assembly GCF_029834395.1. Lineage (NCBI taxonomy): Eukaryota > Metazoa > Chordata > Mammalia > Eulipotyphla > Soricidae > Sorex > Sorex fumeus. The sequence goes on along the minus strand of NW_026606385.1, from coordinate 63,249 downwards.
GGCAGGAGGACCCACCTCGTTCCAGCCACGGCGCCATCGTTCTTGCCCAGCAGCTTGTCCAGCTCCACGCCACACCAATTCCCCTTGGCGAAGTCCGTCTCCCCGAGGAAGCGCACCACACCGGCCTTCACGCCTCCCACCTGCCGAAGGGACGCGGGTCAGGCACCATGGACTGCGCACAGTGCCCCCACCCTGCAAAGGAACATTCTGGCTTCAGAGTAGGGATTTCCGGAAGAAACCCCAAAGGTCAAGGTGCCACTTCCCCCCGCAACCCCTACAGGGTGAGCAGACGCTGCTGCTCAGTGTCCATGCAAGGCAGCAGCGTTCACACCCACTCGCTGTCACTGGCGGCCTGGCTGACCACACCCCTGGGAATCTCTGACCCAGGCCAGCCACCTGGTGTGGTGAGGGGGTCCCTGCCCCGCGGGTGTGGGAGCGGAGCCGTGGCAACCCCACCGCTGGAGAACAATTCAGCCAGAAACCAGCTAAAGGAAAATGACTGTTCTCATATCTTAGCAGAGTTCGATTTTCCAGTTCTCCTTCACTATGCCTTGGCTTGATGCTTGGCCCCCGGGACGCAGAGCAAAACAGAATCACAGCACTGGACACCGACGGGAATGCTGACAAAAAGGGCCAGAGCACCGGGGGAAGGGCACTTGCTTTGTGTGCGGCCACCCTGGGTTCAATCCTCAACACCCAAGATGGTCCCCCTAGCCCGCCAAGAGTGATTCCTCAGTGCAAAGCCTGAGTGACCCATAAGCACTGTCAGGAGTGGTCCCAAAACCAAAAAGTCAAAACAGAAAGGGGAGAGAGAGAGAGAGAGAGAGAGAGAGAGAGAGAGAGAGAGAGAGAGAGAGAGAGAGAGAAACCTCAACTAATAATGCCCGAGAGCGTGGTTTTCTTTTTTCGGGTCTGGGGCAGGACTGGGTTCATGTGCTCGGGGGTCACTCGCAGCACGAGGGGTAGCAGCGTCACCCAGGACTGTCTCTGTGAGTCCTGAAGTCCCATCTGCAAAGGCCCTGGCACAGCCTCCATGGCCAGGCGTGGGCCCTGGGAACTGTGAGTGTGACAAAGAATAAAAGAACAAGAGACAGGTGGCTGGGGTGGCGGCCCTGGGCTGAGAAGAGGCTGCAAAGTTCATCGGCAAAGAATCTGGCACAGAACATGCCATCCCTGACCCGGAAACAGCCTCCTGGAACAGCACAGCTGGAAGGCAGTCAAGTCTCTCAAGACCCTGACATTATATCCTGGAAATATCATCTGCCCAAAACTGCTGCAAGCCTGTCTCCAGAACATTCTGTCAGAGCTCAGCTGGAGAGAAGGGAAGTGATCTCCCAAGGTCAGGAGAACCACCGCACATCAGCCCGGAGAAACTCCTCACGGTTGGATTCTGAGACACCACAGGACGGACAGAGTGACCTCCCGCTCTGAGACACCATAAGACTGACCAGAGCGACTGACTGTTCCACTCTGCGACCCCTGCCTACTTGCGAGCACAGACGGGACTTGAGGTCAGAGCTGGGCATTTCCAGTGACCCCAATGAGGGTCCCTGAGTCTCCAGAGAGAACCAAAGTAGCACAAGCATGGGGGCAGTCTGTCCACTGCCAGTGACAGGGACTGCAGGGGGCAGGGGACCGTCTTCCACAGGCCTGGAGGCTGGAACAGCCATGTCAGAGCCTTCGAAGGGCTCCTCGGAGGTCAGTCCCGTAAACATCGGGGCCAGCTGGCGCAGAACCTGGACTTCCTGTGCGCAGGGAAGAATGGGGCAAAGGGCAGGAGGCCCTTTGGAGAGCCGGGAGGGCGCCAGCCCTGCACGGGAGCTTCGCCTCAGTGCCCCGAGTCCAGCCCCCACTCGCCACGGCCTCCTGACCACGGCTGCGTTAGGCCGTGGAGTGCCAAGCAAACCTTCCTTGAATTAGGAAAAAGACCAAAGAAAGTGTTTGGGTTTTCTTTTTTCCCCCTTCATCTTTCAGAAAACAGCCATTATGCTGGTTGTGGTCCCCGAAAAAAACCCTCAAAAATTTTTTTTAAAGGCGTGCTCTAGCTGAGGTATGGAGCGATGGAACAGCACAGCGGGCAGGGCGTTGGCCTTGCACACACCTGCCCAGATGTGGTCCCTGAGCACAGGGCCAGGACTCAGCCCTGAGCACCACCACCAATAAATGAATAACTGATCAGAGTTATTCACCGCAGAGCCAGTGACGGTGTCCCCGCTCCCTTGTTCCAACGACATGGTGTCCCTGTGTCCGGGTGTGGACGGTTGTGAAAGCAAGTTAAAAAAAAAGTCTTTTTTTCTTCTTTGGGTCTTTGGCTCACACCTGGCGATGCTGAGGGGTGAGTCCTGGCTCTGCACTCAGGAATCATTCCTGCGATGCTTGGGGGACCCTATGGGATACCGGGGAACCCAGGTTTGCTGAGTGCAAGGCAAACGCCCTCTCCGCTGTACTACTGCTCCAGCCCCCCAAACAGTCTTTAAACCGTGTGTCTCCTCCAGCTCCAATTCCCTCCCCGTGTTACTCTTTGGCCACACCCGAACCCCAACCGTGACCCTCCAGGACCCTCCGAGGGCCACCCTGCACCTACAGGCGGGTCCCCTCACTGCTCTCCTCTCCCGCCTCCACCGCTCAGACACCGGCCTGGCGGTGGCCATCCCTGTGGTCCCTGGGAAGCCACTGGCTCCGGGCCAGCCCCCAGTCTGTCTGGTCAGAGACGCCCGCCTCAGAGGTTCCCAAGGGGACTTTTCCTGGCCGCTTCCCACGGGTTCTGAAAGCGTTATTGAGTGCTTCTGCTGGGGGAGAACAGTTGTCTACAGCCAAGCGCCTCTGCTTTGGGGACCTGTGCAGAGGAATGGGCTTGGGGTGGACTGAGGATGCCATGTGCAGGGACCTGGTGACCCCCACCAGAAACTCATCTCACGGGGGTGCCCCCTCGCCCCCACCTTCCAGTAGCTGCTCAGAGAAACACAAGAGCAGGTGCTGAGTCTGAAGATCAAGCAACCAAGTCAGCAAAACATACTTTTGAGAATGTTCCGGAGACGGGTCCCTACCCATGGCCTACCCAGGGTCCATCCCCGACACCCCAGATGGTCCCCTGAGCCCTACCAGATCCCTGAGTTCAGCACCAGGAGGAAGCCCTGTGCACTGCCAGGTGTGGCCCAAACACCAAACCACACACGTCTGGAGAGACGGCTCAGGGCTTGCGCACAGCCGGGCACGGAATGGCCCAGAGCGGCTCGGGGTGAGCCCCGTGACGCCCCAAACACAAACATCACAAACCAGAGAAATGGAACCGATTTCCAACTTCGTTCGTTGGTTTGTTTTTTGAGTCACAGTCATAGTGCTCAGGGCTTACTCTTGGCTTGGTGATCAGGGATCACTCCGGGATGTGCTTGGGGGACTGTACATCGGACCAAGACTTAAACCCCGGGTCAGAGGCGTGCAAAGCACGCGGCCTCCCCACGGCATGACCCCTCCACCCTGTTTTGGCTAAACTGGTAAAACTGGCAGCATCCCCGCACGCATCCATCACGCTGGAAACTGCAGGACCAGGCGTCACGGCTGCTCGTGCTTCCACCCAAACCGCGAGTCTGCAAAGGCTGATGGACCAGACAGGCGAATGGACACCCACCCGCGACCGCTGCCCTCGGCACTCACCAGCACCCGGTCCCCGAGCTTCAGCTCCTGCTCCCCGTTCTTGAGGGAGCCAGCCTCTGAGAGGTTGGAGATGGACTCGCTGGCTGTCCTGGTCAGGTTGCTGATGTGAGGGGTGGCCAGTGCCTCCTTCGCGGAGGGCTGGGGTGCCTTCCGGGTGGCGGCAGGGGCCGGGGAGACCAACAGGGGCGGTGTGGCCCGGACAGCAGGCGCTGGCTGCAGGCCGTTGGTCTCATCGTTGGCCTGCAAGCTCCTGCTCAGCTTGGACGGCCGGGTGAAGATGCCCTTCAGCGGCTCGCACTGGAAGTAGCGCACACCCGCCACCGAGCCGTCGTTCTTGCCGATGGGCTCGTCCAAGACGATCCCGGCCCACTGACCAGGGGCAAACTGGGTCTGCCCGAGGAACTGTATGAATCCAGGCTTGTTCCCCTTCACCCAGACTCGTTCCCCCACCTGGAAGTCGTCCACAAACTCCTCCTGCGTCTCCGAGGAGGGGGCGCTGGGTGTTTTCTCTCCAGGCACGGACTTCTCAACGGGAGCAGCCGCTGGAACAGCAGAAAGGGTCAGAAGGGTCAGAATGGTCAGGAAGGGCCTGTCCAGGTCCAGTTAAAGTGTGGTTGGGGGTGGCCACACCCAGCAGTGCTTGGGGCTACTCCCAGCCAATGCTGGGGCTGCTTGTGGCGAAGCCTGGCCGGGCCCGCCGTGAAGGGGACGTGCCTACCTACTGCAGCATCCCAGGCCACAGTCATATTTGGGCAGCTGAGGGGAAATCTTTGGACACACCCCGTGATGCTAGGGACCAAGCCAGGCGAAAGCTCCAAACCAGTGTCTTATTTCTGCTGTGCCCACTGGCCCATCATCTTTTTCTTTTAGGGGGGGAGCACCCCAGCCAGTCCTCAGGGCCTATTTCTGGCTCTGCGCTCAGGGTCACTCATGTGAGGTTGAGGCTGGAGAGTCCCATGGGGTGCCGGTTGCCCTCCCCACTGTCCTGTGGCTACGGCCGGCAATGAGGCCCTTTAGTCCAGGTGAGTCCACCTCCCTCAGCCTGTCCCCAAGCCCGGGCGAGGGGGCTAGCAGTTAGGAGGGAGCGTGTTGGTCGCCTCAGCTGACACCAGTTGCCGTGACACTAAAGTCACAGAACGTGACACTCCTGTGTGAGAGCTGGCCCCAGAGCCATGAACGTGCCTACAGCTCAGGGAGTCCTTCCAGGGCGAGGACTTGGGATGGGGTTCCCTGGTGGGAATGAGTCTCCCCTGGCCCGGGCTGAGCGCACTTACTGGCCGAGGGCGCCTTCAGGGCCCAGCTCCCATGCTTGAGGATCTTGGTAGGGGCCTTCAGCCCGCTGGGCCTCAGCAGACTCATGGTCAGGTGGTCAGACGCTGCTGCGGCCACTACTGGGCCCTGACCGTCGAGCCCACTGTGGGGCCTTCTGAGGCACACTCGTTCTCAGGGATAAATCTCTGAAGAGCAGAGGAGAGAGTCTGTCTCAGGGGAGCGACCACAGCAGCTTCCGGAGCCCAGAGAGCTGCCAGTCTGACACTCGCCACCCCGAGTGCGACCCCCAGCCTCCCGCACAGCCCCCTGAGCCCACCAAGTGTCATTCCTGCGCAAAAACTCAATCCCAAACAGACAAGCAAACAACTGCAGATTCGGGGCCAGAGGGCAGAGGGGACAGGTACTTGCCCTGCGGGCAGCTGACCCTCACGCCCTCCCTGGCATCACACCCACCCCCAAACACATTCAGGAGCCAGAAATCGTCCCTGAGCACTGCGAGTGTCACTGACCACCTCCCCGTCCAGACACTGACTAGCCGGGAGGCGACTCAGCAGTGATTGCTGGTCTTGTGTGTGCGCATGTGCGTATGTGTGTGTGTGAGAGGCCCGGGGTTACACACAGAAGCTAAGGCAAGCAACACGCACACTTTTTTCTATGGGCGGAAAACTGCCAGGGAAAAGGGCCCAGCAAGACTGCGCCAAAGGGGGGCTGGAGAGCGATAGCACAGTGGTAGGGCATTTGCCTTGCACGCGGCCGACCCAGGTTCGATTCCCAGCATCCCATATGGTCCCCTGAGCTCTGCCAGGACTGATTCCTGAGTGCAGACCCAGGAGTAAACCCTGTGCATCACCAGGTGTGACCCAAAAAGGAAAAAAAAAATTGTGCCAAAGGGGAGCGAAGGAGGTTTTGGCGTTTCCTTCGTTCCTTGTGATGCTGCCCAAGTTTGATAACCACAAGCCAGTATTAACTCCATTTCTTAGCCCATAGAACTGAGGCAGACAGGTGGATGGGGGAAGCGTCGCCATGGCAATGGAACTCCGAGGAAGTCAACAAAAGCTTCATGGCCACCAAAAGACCACCTGAGGGCACGGGACCCAAGGTCTGGTCAAAATTAGTCCACATTAGGAGGCCCAGAGCAGGCTGGACCCCCGAGGGAATAGGAACAAAGGCCAGGAAAGAAATTTCTAAGAGAACCTTGGAACACTCAACTCTACCTCCTTGGCAACCACCCTAGCAACGGACTCTAGGTAGCTAGAAACTCCCACCAGGGGCAGCCTGGGGAAAACCCGAGATTAGCCACCTTGAACCAAGGGAGGGTGCTCATGTGTGCCCGAGCCCAGGGACTGCTCTTGCCTACGAGGTCGGTCACGTCACCGGCTTCTCCCCTCTGAGGTGTGGACTTTCGGACCGAACGCAACCAGGCAACCTAACGTGTTCAGTGGCTTTCTGCGCCTCTGGAGAAGCCGCACTCTCTCTCGAGCCTGTTACTCCCTCCCTCATTTCCCCTTCCTAAAAGCCTCCAAATAAAATGTTCCTGCTTCATGCTCATCTCCTGAAATGCTTTTCTGCGAGAAGGACAAAGGCCCGGGGGCCTGAGGAGGTCGAGGATCGACTCCCTTTCCCTGAAAAGGGCAACCCCTCACTCCGGCCCGAGACCCCGGGAAGGCCTAGTGGGCGTCATGGGGCTGGCAGGGCTCATCGCGCTCATCAGTGCCAGCGCTCCAGCCAGTCCCGGGGGCGTGACATCTTCTCCTCTGCTTCTCATCAGCCCCCCATGAGGGCCCACTGACTTCAGAGTCATTCCACATTGAATAGAAAAGTCCGCAGGGGGCAGAGAGGCAGGACAGTGGGGAGGGCACTTGCCTTCTATCCAGTTGTCCTGGGCTCGATCTCCGTCAGCACATGGACGTTAGCTGGCCAGGGTGACCCCTGGGCACAGCCAGGTATGGCCACCCCACCCCACCCCACCCCACCCCCACCCAGCCCCCCCCAAAATATATATATATAACTACTAAAAAAACTTAAACGAACTACAGATTAAAAACTATCATACACTAAAGAACTGTTAGAGAAAAAAGCCACCCGCACGCGAGCAGAAAGCCCAGAGACTCAGATTCACCTGTGTCACACTGCACTCGCAGCTTAAAGAACTGAGCTCTGCCAAACAGGCTCGTGCCAGTCTCCTGCAGAGACTGAAAATGGCACTTGGAGTCTAGAACGTTCCAAGGTAGAATGAGAATTCAGCAAGGAGGAGGGCATCATGGGCCCTTCTTAAAGGTGCAGGCGTCACCCTTCGTGACGCCAGGGTTCGGCTGAGGCTCCGGAGGGCTGCCCTGCAGACGCCAGCACTAGGTGGCCAATGTGCCTCTGGTCCCTGCGGGGCCGAGTTCTGGACTCCTGGGCCCTGAGAAAGTGGTTTCAGAAAACGTTTGACAAATGTTTATCAGTTACAGATCTCCAACTGAGGTCATTCGGCGTCCCCTGAGTGGGACCTGGACTCAGTGACCGTGCCCAGGGCCCTCCTCAGGAGCCGGGCCATAAAATCTGTGGGCGGGGAGGGGTCGGAGGGGCAGAGCGACAGGGCAGAGGCCCTTAGCCCGACCCTGACAGCCCTGCTCTCTGTGACCCCAGTGCTGTGAGCAACACCTGCTGCACCGTGGCCAGGGAGTGGCCCAGCCCACTAAGGCCTGAGAGCTGTACAGAGGAGTATGGCCTGGCCTGCTCCGGATGGGAGCACAAGCTGAATGAGTGCGGGTCCCCTCGAGGATGAGTGAGCAGGAACGGGGGAGTGGTGGGGAGGTGGGGAGGGCGGAGTGACCTAACCTGGGGGCTCAGGATGGGACACCTGGACGGGACACCTGGCAGTGCTCAGGGCCGACTCTGATCCAGTCATCGGGGATCATCCTGGCAGGACCTGGTGGGGGTGACGTACAGGGTGGGGTGGGGTCAGTCGCAGGCAAGGCAGGCTCCTTGGCCCTGGGCTACCCTTCCAGGCAAGGATACCTATTTTCTTTCTTTCCTTTTGTTTCTTGGGACACCCGGCAGTGCTCAGGGTTACTCCTGGGTCTGCACTCGGGAATCACTCCTGGCGGTGCTCAGGGGACCTATGGGGTGAGCCATGCACCAGGCAAGCGCCAAGTCTTGATGCCAAGGCGCCCACGAAACACAGTGTGCAACAAGGGACTCTACAGAGAACGTCAGGGACAGCAAAGGCTACGAGGAAGTCAACCAATTCTGAAAAAACACAAAAAGATGCAAAAGGAGGGGCTGAAGTGAGAGCACAGTGGGGAGGGGTTTGCCTTGCTCACGGCTGACCAAGGTTCGATCACCAGTCCTGAGCACTGCCAGGAGTAATTCCTGAGCATCACTGAGTGTGACCCAAAAAGCCAAAAAAAAGAAAAAACAGTGCAAAAGAAAATGTGTTTGAGCTTCACGCCCTACCGAGGTCGCCAGTTGCCCCCCACGAGCAGCTCTCTGGCACGGCCACGACTCCAGAGCACAGAAACCAATCTCTTAATTATCTAACTTTTAATAGAAATATTTCCAGGGTTAATAAGTAAAAGAGCAGAAATCCAAACCCAGCTGTAGAAAGCAAATCATTTCACAACGCTTTTTCAGGATGTCTGATTTGGGGGGGGGTCGTAAACTCTAAATAATAATGGTGCATCTTTTATCAAAACAATGAATCTAGTCAAAGTAGACAGAGTGTTAACTAGAACTCATCTGCCTCACAGGAATTGGGAGGGGTGGGAGGTGGGGTTCTATTGGGGTTCGCGATTAAAAATAAGTATTGGTAAAGGGAAATGTGTTTGATATTTACACGACTGAGACCTAAACCTGAAAGCTCTGTAACTTTTCCCACAGTGATTCAATAAATAAATAAATAAATTATAAAAAAAAGAAAAAAAAAGAAAATGTGTTTGAGCCTCACTGTCTCCCTGAGACTTGAGCACTTAGTGCCGTGTGTGAGCCCAGTAGAGTCTCCGGCCTGAACAAGCCCCGACCCCCTCACCCCCATGCTCCTGTGTTTGGACCGTGACCCTAAATCCTGTGAAGGGACCACATGTGTCCATGACAAAGACACTAGCAGGCTCACGCCCTAGAACATCCCTGCTTCACACAGGCATGGCACACGGGTCCTGGCCTGCTAGCGGCTGGCAGTGACTTGGCAGGAAGCAGAGGTGTGAGCCTGAACGTGGGTCAAGTCCGTTCCTTCAGCTTGGAGGGCAGGAATGTCCGAGAGGGGGTTTTGAGCATGGCCTCACAAGCATGAGGTCCTGAGTCCAAGTCCCCGGGGTCACACGTGCACCTGGCACAAAGCCGGCACAAACCAGGCAGCTCTGCTGTCCCAGCACCAAGCAGGAAGGGGAGTGACCCCAGGAGAAGGGCCACCAAGAGAGGAGGTGGACACCACAGAAAGGAGGAGGGAACACAGGGCAGGAGTTGAGGGCTGCAGGCTCGGGAGCACCGGGCAGAGAGCAGCCCTGGGGAGCAGGAGGCCAGGCGGGCGCCCCTTGTCATGGGCCACTTGAAGCAGTCGCACAAGCCGTGTGCAGACCCACGAGGCTGACAGGGCGCCAGGGACAGGGCAACCCCAGCAAGGATTTTTCTTTAAGTTTTGGGCCATGGGGCCAGAACTCTAGTACAGCGGGGAGGGCATTTGCCTTGCACACAACTGACCCGGGTTCAATCCCGGCATCCCATAGGGACCCCAGAGCACCTCCAGGAGTAAGTCCTGAGTGCAGAGCCAGGAGGGACCTGGAGCATGTCCAGGTGTGACCCAAAAACAAAACAACAGCAGAGCATGTGGAAGGGCCCAGAAGCTCCGAGCCACGGAAACGCCAAGGTTGGTTGGTGCCCACTCGCCCCCGCCCCCCGCCAGTCCAGGCCGGCCTGGGATCAAGGTGCCCGAGCGTCCCCAGACAGGATCTGTCTCAGCGGCTCGGTGCGTTATCTCGGCCTATCACCCAACTCGACTGGGATTGACTCTGGTTATCTCCTTGACTGGTTATCTTGGGCATCTCCGGGGCCAGCCGCCAATCTCTGTCCTCCCACCTGGCCAGGGCGGGATCAGGTGTCAGCAGCTGGGCCCTGAACACCCCACCTGCCCGTCCAAACGCAACGCAAGCACAAAGGCCAGGCTCGTCCCCAACTCATAGGACACGACCAAGTTAGGGGCCCCGGAGAGCACTGGGCCTGAGGACGGGTCCCAGAGATCCCCAAATTTCCCTTGCTCGACGGCCTGGCCCAGCAATCTGCATCAACCTCTGGGCCCGAGCTCTCTGCTTGTTCAGCGAAACGCAGCACCTCACACCTGTGTTTGGAGGGAAGGAACACCAAACTTTTTTTTTGGCTTTTTGGGTCACACCTGGGATGCACAAGGGTTATTCCTGGCTCTGCACTCACATGGGTTACTCCTGGCTCTGCACTCAGGAGTGACTCCTGGCTCTGCACTCAGGAGTTACTCCTGCATTGCTCAGGGGACCATATGGATGCTGGGACTGGAAGCGAGTTGGCCACGTCAAAGGCAAACGCCCTACCCGCTGTGCTATCTCTCCAGCCCCGGAACTCCAAACTTTATATAGAAAACAATGTATTTCACAATGCCTTTTCAGCCATTCTGATTGTTGGGGGGTAAATTCTAAACAATCAAGGTGCATCTTTTGTCGAAACAATGAATGTAATCAATGTAGAGAAGAGTTAAGTAGAAATCATCTGCCTCACAGGCATTGGGTGGGTGGGAGCTGGGGTATAGTGGGGTTCTTGGTGGTGAAAAATGAGCACTGGTGAAGGGTGAAGGGAAAGGTGTTTGATCATTGCATGACCGAGACTTAAATCTGAAAGCTTTGTAACTTTTCCCACGGTGATTCAATAAATAAACATAAGAAGAAAAAATAAATAAATAAATAAAATTATGAAAAACAAAAAAAAGTAAGGTGGAGTTCAAGCCCAATTCAATCAGCTAATCAGTGGCTGAATAAATAGCAGTACTCCTACATTAAAAACAAACAAACAAACAAACAAACAAACGAAAAACACTGTAGTTGTGAGGCGAGTGCATCAGCAGCCTGATGGCACCTTCAGACTCCAGATACCCCAAAATTGCTGCTGTGCCTTTGGCCAGACCCCAAAAACTTGGGGCAAAGTTTACCAAGAAAGGAAACGGCCAAAAGTTAGGTATGTGGGAAACACACCCACAAGCCCCCTCCGGCTCAGCTATATCATTGGAGGCATGGCCTCTCTGGTTCCTGATTGAACTGCTTAATGGCCATGATCCCAGAGACTCAGAAACACATCTCGAAACCCAGTGGCTTTTGGCAGAAATGCGTCTGGTCCCTGCAGTGCTGGGCCCATGGGTTCATGCCTTGGCCTGTTCCCCCTGGCGGCCAGGTGGCCGCCATCCTCCAGAGGTCACTGGACAGTCAGGCTTGGGCCCTCAGTGACAAAACTTGTTGGGCCTCACAGGATGGGGTTGGAGCCAGTCCTGTCCTCCCCGTCCCAATGAGAACCCAAGTCATTGTCCATGAACGGCCTCTCTGACTCCTGATCAAGCTGCTTAATGACCAGGATGCCAGAGACTCAGGAGCAAATCTCGGAACCCAGTAGGTTTGGGCAGAAATCCCTCCAGATTGAAGTGTTCAAATTTGGAATTTCAAAATCACGTGGCCACTACTGCAGCCACACAACATCATAGGTTATTCATAACCAGCAATAGAAAACAAACTGTCTACTGTTGCCTTTTCAGCAGATCTGAGTGTTGGGGTAAAATCTCAAACAATAATTGTGGGTCCGGTGTCAAAATATCGAGTGTGATCAAAGTCGAGAGAAAATAATTTGGAAATCATCTGCCCCACACATAGGGGGAGGGTGTGGGATGGGGATATACTGGGGTTGTTGGTGGTGGAAAATGGGCACTGGTGAAGGTACGGGTGTTTCATTGTATGACCAAGACTTAGACCTGAAAGCTTTGTAACTGCTCTCATGGTGATTCAATAAATAAAATCATAAAAAATGAAAAAAAAAGTAAGGTGGAGTTCATGCACAATTCAATCAGCTAATCAGTGGCTGGATAAATAGCAGTACTCCTAAATTAAGAAAAAGAGAGAGAGAGAAATCCAGAAAAACACGGCAAATCTGTACCCCAAGCACACTCCTCCCCAAACGATCCATTTTCCCCCACCCGAGATAAAGCCGACATGCTATGGGTCACATCCTCCTGCCACTGACCCCCAAAACCCGACGCTCCCTCCTCCCACCCCGGGGACTGATGGCACAAACTCCATCTTTGTGTCACGCCGTACATGAGACATTTGTCACTAGAACCTGATGACTCACTTCAGAACCTCAACAGAAACCACAAAGATGGGGAGCACTGCTCGGGGAGCACCATGCAGGGGCTGCTCAGACCTTCTCTGCCTCTGTCCCCCGCCTGCTCTGGGAACGATGCATAGGCAAGTGGCCGGGGTTGAGAACAGAGGAACCAAGCCTGGAGGAAGCCGGTGCTTGTGTTTTGTTTTCTCTGGAGGCCTCTAACTACGGCTCCTCTTAAGAGACAAAGAAGGCCGCAAATAGGCAAACACTCTGAACTCGGTTAGCACCCAACTCGGATCTACCGCCAAGATCTGCTCTAAACGAACCTTGAAAGGGTAAGCTAAATATCTCTCAGGGAAGCAAATAACCTTAGGGGATTATCTGAGCTGGTACTAAAAATGGGGGGAAAAAAGTCTGTTTTGTATTTCTTGAAAATGTCAGCTTGACTCAAAGCTGGGGTTTCTGAAGGCAGTTCTGTTTCATCCCGCAGCACAAATGCTTCCTCCCTGCTAGAGCTCTGGCTCACGTCTGTCCAGCGTCTTCTGGACAGGGAAACACCAGTCCTGGGAGGTGTGGCGTGATGGGACACTGGCACACAGGAAGCACCTCAATTTGGGTCATTTTCCCCCCTTAGGACTCCGAGGACCCCTTACCCCTCGGGCACCACCGCATGACATTCTATCAGGAAGTTACATAAAAATCAGTCTTCTGTTCCAAACAAAATTTCAGGAGCTGCAGACACAGTTCAAGACTATATACAGTCTGAAGGCACGGGACATATGTAAATGGCATCTATTCACTGTCATCAGCGAGCCCCGTCACCCGTCTCATGCTGGCATTCAACTTCAAAATATCCAGATAGAGGAAATTTTTATGTGTCAGGGGGGAAAATCAGAGTTAGCAAGAGCTCGAAGAGAAGACCAAGCCGGCAAACAGGACTGAGAGAAGGTGAGCGGAGGTGAGGCCGGTCTCTGGCCTAACCCGGGTCCCAGCCCCAGCTGCCCTGCAGAACCCACCAGGGGACACCCCACATGCCTCGAAAAACTCACGGATACCCCACATGCCATGGAATCCCCCCAACGCTCACAGCCGCTCAGGTCTGACTCACACCCGCCCTTCCATGCAAAAGAGCTGAAGGAACAAGGATCCCCAGGTCGAAGCTTCTAGTGTCAGGGCTGGAACGATAGTACAGCGGGGAGGGCATTTGCCTTGCATGCAGCCAACCTGGGTTCAAATCCCGGCATCCCATATGGTCCCCTGAGCACCGCCAGGAGTAAATCCTGAGTGCAGAGCCAGGAGTAACCCCCGTGCCTCTCCGGGTGCAAAAATTAACAATAAAAAGATAACACCGTGGAGGTGTGCAGACTGGGGGCGGGGTGCAGAGGGAGACCTCCCAGAGAGCCTGGCCCAGAGTGAGCCTAACATCCCTAAAGACCCCGTAGGATGGCTCCGCCAGGTCTGGGGTGCAGCCTCACACTTGAGTCTAGGCCACCCTGGTCAGGATGTCCAAAGAGCCCTCAGAAAAGAACGGAATACTCTGCATTGGAGCAGACCACAGAGGATGATGCAGGGGAAGGAAAGCATTAGGGGGCCTCTTTCGAACTGCTCAGGGGCCCAGGTGACTGGTCAGAGCGGGAACTGTGTCTGCCTGCGGACAGCTAAGCCGGTTCCTGCTTGGCCCTGCCCAGCCCCGAGCACCCAAATAAAACATTCATTTTTAAAAACAGCGTATTACTACAGAGACACCTCTAACAACTCCCACCCGGCGAGGCTCAAGGGATAGGCTCTGCACTCAGGAATTATTCTGGTGGTGCTTTGGGGACCATATGGGATCCCGGGAATTGAACCTGGGTCAGCTGCGTGCAAGGCAAATGCCCTCCCAACGTATATTGCTCCAGCCCTTGTAATTCCTCTTTAAAAGCCCCTAGGGTCATATCTGGTGGTGTGTGGGTCCCTCCTGTCCTGAACCCAGGGCTCCCCAGGTGATGCTGGGGCTCTAGCCCTCTAAGTTATATCCCACCACCCATAATTCCGTATTAAAAAATTTTTTTTGAAGTTAACCACAGGGGCTGATGGCACAGCGGGTAGGGCGTTTGCTTTGCACATGGCCTACCCAGGTGAGATTCCTCCTCCTTCTCGGTGAGCCTGGCAAGCTACCGAGAGTATCCTGCCCACACGGCAGAGCCTGGCAAGCTCCCTGTGGCATATTCGATGTGCCAAAAACAGTAACAACAAGTCTCAGAATAGAGACGTTACTGGTGCCCGTTCCAGCAAATCGATGAACAATGGGAGGACAGTGCTACAGTGCTAACAACAGAGGCCAGAGCGATAGTAACCAATGCCAGGCTACTAGAGTGCCAGGAGTAACCTCTGAGCATCGCCAGATGTTTCTCTCTCTCTCTCTCTCTCTCTCTCTCTCTCACACACACACACACACACACGTTAACAACACGTGTCTACCTTGCATGCTCTGCTCTGCTGTAACTGGGAGTGGGGTGAACCTTTGCATTATCAGCCCAGTTCTACTCTTCTCAGTGGATTTCACAGGGCCGTTTAGCCCCCAGGGCATTTGCGAGGGCCCAGTGCCAAACTCGCTGATATTACATACACACATTTTTACTCAGTCCTGCCTCATGATTGGCGCCGGGAGCATTGGGGCTGGGCACGGGTTCAGGCTGACTCCCTGGCTTAGCACTGGGGGTCACACCAGGAGAGGCTTGGAGGACCATATGGGGTGCCAGGGAACGAACCCGGGTCGGCCAGGGGCAAGGCAAGTGCCCTACCCACCTTACTATCTCTCTGGCCCTGGTACGCCGTTTTTAGAGGACATTATCAAGCTGATGTGTTTCCCACTTGCATCTTCCCCTTCATTCCGGTACTTATTTTCCCTTTCCCTCCCTTTCTCGCTGAGGCTGAGGGTCGCACACTCTAGGTGCTGGTTACCCACTTGGGGGCGGGGGGTCTCACTCGGGCTGCCAGAACTCCAGCCATGCCCAATTTTCCCTATTTACAGTGAATAATATGTCATAGGAAAAACATCTGGTTGAATGTGTAAACACACAAAAAATAAAAGGGCCGGCGGTCTATCTCTCCCGCAGCCCATGTTCGGTGGTCTCAGGCCGTTTCCCCACTCCAGGGAGGTGGATGGCGTTGGTCAGGCGAAGGAAGGAAATGGGGACCAGGCTGGTTGGTCTTAGCAGCAGTTTATTACAGGGAAGAGATGTATGTCATGGAGGCCCCAGGATCTCTCAAGCATGTGCTCCTTTGTTCTCTCAGCTTCTGTCCTGAGCCCCATCTTCCCAGGTTCTCTGATGCACATGTCCCCCCAGAGAGCCCTTAAATCTCCCTTATATAGATCACGTACCTCTAAAGGGCGCAATATAATGATGTCATCAAAAGGAGTTACAGAAAGAACATTGAGGCAGCAAACCATACATTGTTTCTTTATATCCACACAGTTTCTTTACAAGTGCAGGCCAGGAATCCTGGCCTCACCTTTTACAAGCTACAAGCACTTGGATTAGCAAAACAAAGACCAGTCCCTAGAGTTTGGAATCTACATCAGCCTGCCTGGAGCCAGGCATCTACATCCCAAAGATCAGGCCTGGCTTAGCACCTGGGATCTGCATACCTAAGGCCAGCTAGGTTCCTGTGAGCTAAGGGAAACTGCCTCAATATACTGAAATCATTTACTGAAGGCAGTTTGAAGGGGAGAAAGTTCAGTCTCATCCAAGCTAGTCAGGACACACAGGGAAACTGCTTCTAGGACGTGTTTCTCCTCTCCTTGTCCAACCAACATATAAGCATACATATAATTTTGTATGGACACAGTAAGAAATACTTTGAGCTTATAGAATTGCTCTCCTAGGGCCATCTCGATCTCAGACTGCAGTGCTCAGGCCAGATATCTTTCCTATTCCTAGCAGCAGGGTCCTAGTCTCGTCGTTACTTTTGGATCATGACAGCATTTGCCTATGATCAAACTCTTAACTTAAAGTTAAAATCATATTTGCAAACAAAAAACCACCTTTCAGAAAAAGACAACATTTAAAAAAGAAAAACTCCGGGGGGGGGGGGCAGATAGGTAGTTCAGTGCGAAGGTGCTTCCCTGGTATCACAGAGTCAAATATGGACCCCTGAGAACCCCTAAGAGTAATCCCTGAGCATCACCAGGTGAGGCTCCAAGCAAAAACCAAAGCAAAGCAAACAAATAAATATGTGCTGAAAATAACCAGTAGGAAACAGGCTGGGACGGGCGTGTGGGAGAAACAGAATCTCCCGCACACCCTGCACCCAGCCCTGAGGTCACACTGCAGAACCTCAAGAGTTTGAATGAAAAATGTAGGCAATTGTATTTCTAGAAAATGAGAATGTAAGATTAGAGTCTTCAGGTCTTGCCAAGACTCAATCCAGAGGAAAGGCGGTCACGAAAACAAAATCCCTCACAAATGGCTAACTGGAAAAACGCAGTGACAGACTTGAGTATTTCTGGCTGGAGCAGCCCTGCCTTCCACTCTCGAAGCTTCCTCCCCAGCCACAGTCAAGTCAGGGTGGGACGGGCACAAGGACAAACATCGACCAGCAGCAGAGAAACACCAGAAATAAACACATTTAAGGACAATTGATTTTTGAGAATTCAGTAAGGGCATTAACAATTTTAAGCCAATTTGTTGAAACAGGAGGGTCTCCATAAGCAAGAGGAGCAGCGGCCCGAGAGACAGCACAGGGGAAGGCGCTGGTCTTGCACGCAGCCAACCTGGGTTCTATCCCTGGCAGCACATATGGTCCCCGCGCATGGGCAGGAGTGATCCTTGAGCACAGAACCAGGAGTAAACCTTGAGCACTGCTGGGTGTGGCCCAACTCCTGTCTCTCCCCAAAAGGAAGAAACTGGAGGCTTCCAGGAATCACTGAAATGCCAGTGTCAGTGTCACCATCACAAACGAGGCACAAACGAGGCAGAAACGAGCGTCAAGTTCAAAGGGCAAACACTGAACTTACTCGGAAGGCGCCCTCCGGCTCCATGGAGAGAAGGTCCCCGTCGAAGGGAATGAGGTCCAGGCTGTACTCCTCCCTGTGGATGAAGGAGCCCAGGATGCCCTGGTCCTTCAGCCGCTGCTCACACAGCAGGTGACGCCGAGGCACAAACAAGATGTGGAAATCTCTTGTGAGGCCACATCTGTCTTCACTGCAAGAGAAGGACCGTGCATTAGCCCGAGGCCCCGAGGCGAGGACTGCTCCCCAGGGCCCCCCCTGTGCCTGACAAACAGTGTGCTGTAAAGAGACGCTTATGAGCTACCCCCCACCACTGACTCGGCCCAAGATTCTAGTTTTCTTGCTCTCTTGATTTTGATGCTTTTCTGGAAACCGCTGACCTGTGCTCTGCCAAGGGGCAGTGTTGCTTTCTCTCGGGCCATTAATGGGACATGAAAACTCTCAGGGTTGGGGCTGGAGCAACAGCACAGCGGGTAGGGCGTTTGCCTTGCATGCTGCTGACCTGGGTTGGATTCCTATGTCCCAGCATCCAATATGGTCCCGTGAGCACCACCGGGGGTAATTCCTGAGTACAGAGCCAGGAGTAACCTCTGTGCATTGCCAGGTGTCACCCAAAAAGAGGAAAAAAAAAACCTCTCAGGGTTATTGCAACAGACATCTGTTTCTTGCAGAAAAAAAATGTTTCTATTTAATCAAGCGATGTCTCTAGGAAAATAAAAGGTTGCTCCACACCGTGCCCGATTTTGCTCAAATACCCCGTATGCTTTTAAGTCCTTAGGGGCCACGTCGATCAAACGTAATGCAGACTGGGCTGGTGCACTTCCTCCATAGATGCTGCAACATTAAATTTTAATCAGCTTCTCCTGACTTTGCTTATGAAGTTTGAGCATATGGTATTCAGTACTTGAAAAAGAACCATTAGCTGTTTTTCTTTTTATAAAGAAATTTGGGTCCTTCTAGCACAGCGGATAGGGCGTTCGCCTTACAAGCGGCCAACATGGCCGACCCGAGTTCGATTCCTCCGCCCCTCTCGGAGAGCCCGGCAAGCTACCGAGAATATTCGATATGCCAGACACAGTAACAGCAACGTCTCCAATGGAGACGTTACTGGGCCCGCTCGAGCAAATCGACGATCAACGGGAGGGCCTACTGAGACAGGCCGGAGCTTTCTACTGTCCTGAGACAGGGGGTTTATGTCCCCAAGTCCCAATACACAAAGTTTCCCATTCTCTATTTATAGTTTTTGGGCCACCCCGGCAGGTGCTCAGGGATAACTCCTGGCTATGCACTCAGAAGTCACTCCCGGGAGACTTGGGGACCGCACTGGGTTCCGAGGATCTATCCTTGGCTGACTGCAGAGTATCCTGCTCCTGACCCCCCATTCTCCTCCGACACACTCTCACATCTGTCCAAAGATCCACTTCCTAAAGCGCTGGCAAGCAAAGGTTTCCTGATGAGCACTCAAACCACTAGAGGAATGATTCCGTATGGACCCAGCATCAGCTCTGAGATACCTAAGCACATTTTCAGCCATTATATCCATCAGTTCTAGCTGGGGTCTGACGAAAAAATTGATATTCTTGACATCGGCTGCTGGCAAGAGGCTTCCTTTGAGTGTGAACATTTTCTCCACCTCATGTTCCTAGGAAAGCACACATACAAATGGTGAACAGAACCCCTAAAACTTACCAGCCGACCCAAACTTGGGCATCACTGCAGGCAGCCAACCTGGGTTGGACTGCTGGCCTCCCACACCATCCCCAAACACCACCAGGAGTCAATCGTGAGTGCAGAGCCAGGGGTAAGACTGAGCACTGCCAGGGGAGGCCCAAACAAAACAGACCAACAACAAAAACTCAGGTGTTGTAACACTCCCACTCCAAAGCACAGTATACTTTAGTGTTGAGTCGGAGAGTGCAGGGGTTAAGGTACATGCCTGACACATGACTGCCAACTTCGCCCCCTGGCACCACAAGGGTCTCAAGTATTGCCATGTGCATCCCAAGAGAGGCCACTGGAGTGGCCTGGTATATCCCTGCCACCACAGCACCAAGCATCATCGAACTGCTAAGAATCACCACCAGGAGGTGCCCTGGGGCAGTGCTCAGGAGACCAGGGGCCAGGGAGATAGTAGAGCGTGTAAGGTGCTTGCTTTGCATTCAGCTGACCCGGGGTTCTATCCCCAGCACCCCATACTGTCCACTGAGCACTGCCAGGAGTGATACTGAGTGCAAAGCCAGGAGTAAGTCCTGAGCACTGCCTGGCACGAGCCTCCAAATAAAATTCAAAACCACTTTAGTATAAAAATTTAGATTCCCCAAAGCCAGGTGTATAAATTCAGGCTGACGTAACCAATCCTGTGTCTGAAAAACTTTGAGCCACATTAAGTAACAATCACAAGACATGCCGATCCATCGAGAAGAGGGGGGAGCACACCCACCCTTGAAAGGTCCACTGAAGGCTCCTATGCTGCCCGAGCCCCTGAGCTGCCTGTGCCCATGTAGCCGAGCCAATGCGGTGCCCGCAGCTCTCCTTGACATGGGGGCATTTTTGCTTTCCTCTCTAATCTTGGGATGTGTGTAGGGGTTCTCTCTGCCTTTGCAGAAGCCCGGTCTCTCTTGAAATGTTACTCTCTCTCCGCTCGTCCTCTTCCTAAAAGTCACCAAATAAAAGGTTTTTTCCTTCAAATAAATAAACAAAAGGTCCACAGAAGATAAAACATTTACCACTCATAACAGCGTCAGTGATTCTAAAAGCCAGACAGCTCTGCACACCAGTTACTCCAGAAGTGGAACATCATATTACTCGTGCTAGAGTCCAGAATGACAGTTTCAAAAAAAAATAACCAAAACCCTTTTACCTTTAGAAGTGAGCACTGTGCAAGCAAGCTAAACGGTCCTGTGAGATGCTCATCCCAAACTACTGCCTGCGGGAGGGAGAAGCATCCCGTCCTTTGAGTAAAAGGAATTTCTGTAACGGCCAGCAGCAAACAACAGCCATTTGGACAAACAAACTCTGGACAAACAAAGCTTGCAGTTAGCAACAGCTGACACACTCATATTCATGGCCTGAAGAAAAACAGCATCAGGGCAAGGGGCGCGACTGGCCACAGAAGCAATCACTGTCCTCCACAAAGAGTGTGTCTGCAGGGTCCTGGGGTCAGACTGGGGTCATGGACCCCCGGGTGAACTGCCAAGGAGACCCTGGAGGAGCAGGCAGCTGGAAAAGTGGCTCCAGGGTCGCAGGCCGCGACACCCTGCACGCGGGACAGCGGGAAGGGCCTGGACGCGGGGCTGCGCTCGGCCTGCCAGACGGACTCGAGTCGCCCGTTTCCCTCCCAGGGCCGGGCGCAGGGCGGGGAGCGCAACGGCCCCTCTCTCGGGCTCCAGAGGCCGCCGCCAGCCCCGGCCCTCCCCTCGCTGCCCGCGCACTCGCCCAGGAATCGCGCAGGGAGTCCAGGGTCTCGCGCGCACGGAGGACAGGTGCGATCTCGGCGCCGCCCAGCCCCGCCGCCACCTGACGCGCGGGTCACGTGAACATCGTGACGTCACGCCTCCTCCGGAAGCCTGAAGCGGCCGGGGACCCCGTGCCTCTTTCGGGTCTGGGGTTCCGCCTCTTGGTTCCGCCCATCCCCCCCCTCCAGTCCTAGGGGTGGGCGTGGCTCAGGCCAATGTGGGCGTGGTTCAGAGAGATGGGCGTGGCTCGGCCCCAGGTGGGCGTGGCCCGGGCGGAGAGGGGCGTGGCTCGGGTCCAAGTGGGCGGGGCCGGGACTCGACCTCATTTCTCAGCTTCTCCAGCTCTGCGTCCTTCTCCCTGAGCAAAGCACTGGTAATACTGATGGATTTCTGCAGGGAAACTTTCTCTTCATCGGGGTCTCTTATGAACACGGATTCTCTAAAAGACCAAAGAGTTCAAAATGCCAGAAACCAAGCCAGAGAGAGGCCAGTGCACAACTGCCCTAGAACGTAGGCTCAACGGCTCCCTGGACTGATGCAGGGGGAGGGGCCCAGGCTTTGATGCTTGCAGTTTAGTAAAATTTTACTTAATGTGAGGGAGAAAAAGTTTGCCTATGTGTACATGCCAGAACCTGCGTATCGTTGTGTCCATTTGAATTTAAAGAAAAAAAGTTAATAACTTTGGGAGATGGAGTACAGAAAGAAAAAAGAAAAAAAAAGGACTTGTTGCACCCCCACCCCCCAAAAAAAGAATTCTTTTAAACAGCTAATCCCAGGTTGAAGTGCGATATCTTGAATAAATTATTACCAAGCTATGACAACAATTAAAACACACACATGCAAAGCAATTATATGAATGTCATGCAGAGCGGCTTTATGCTGGGAGTATCCATTGGTTCTCACTCATTTCAGTAACTTTCAGCAAGTTCGGAGATTTTGTTTTTGAAACCTTTCTGAGCCAGAACAGGGGCAAAGAATGTTCCGACTAATCCAACAGAGAATGATTTTCATCCAGACTCTGGAGAGGACCAAAGTGAGTTGCTCTTAAACAAAAAGGCAATTCGCAAAAGGCCAGAACAGAAAGATGAACATGGGTTTCCGGTAGAGGATGAGAGCTCGGGACATACAGAGTGGGTGGCCTCACACCCTCAGCCAGACTCTCCTCCGGGCTGGCTTGCAGAGCAGGAGGAGGAGGACCTGGCCTGGGGAGAGAGGGTGGCAAGACAGAGAAGGAGCAAAGACACAATAGATACAACCCAACGGGTGCATGTATGGCTGTGTGTGTGTGTGTGAGAGAGAGAGAGAGAGAGAGAGCATTTACACCACAAAAGGACGTGTGTGGGGGAGCACAGGGTGGGGACGGACAGCCAGTCAAGATTGGGCAATGCCACAGTCTGGAAAGGACATGAGAGGGGACAGAAGTGTGGCTCCTGGGATGCATATTTGGAGAGAGACAGAGGTGCGTGTGAAGTGGGGGATCTCATTAAAGTCTGGGGTCCAGGACAGCTGTGGATGTTCGTGTCATACTCACTGGCTCAAATCTGTGTGCCTTGGGGACGGAGGGAATGTGCAGCCCTGGGAGAAGTCGGGAGGGCCAATGGGAACTCCCTCCATCCACCTTGCGGCACTGGGTCATGCATGTTTAGATCACATGCACTGGGCCATAGCACCAGTGATGCGGGCAGGTGACACAGTGAAGGAGGCGTAACTTCCAGCAACAAGCCGAGTCTCCCTGGTCCCCGGGTGAGTGGGTGAACGAGGAGCATGTTCCGAGGGTCAGATCCCTCCGAAAACTGACAGGAGGAATCGGAGACTGAGGCCCACGTTAGAAATGGCAGAATGTATGTCTGGTTAGTGAGACCCAAGATATCCGCACACACATTACAGAATTCTCATGGGTTTACGGCAAACTGAAATTCTCACAGAGATGAAAAGAGAAGTGTGTATTTATCTCAGTGTGTGGCTCACACTTACACTCCAGATCATTAAGTAGTAAGAAAAGAATCTGAGACTAACAGAGATCTCTTGAATTCAACCCCAAGGGCTGGACGTACACCAGAAAGGGTGGTGCAGTTAAGCTATTACATGAGTAACACCTCGCTAGGAAATAGGATCTTGTTTAGGTGGAAAAAAGAGGGTTTTAGAGGAAAGGAAATCTCTGATGCAACCCCGTGGGTCAGGAATCTTGACTTTCCTACGGCATGTGTTTGGGGGCTGGGCTGGGGTCTACACTTCACAGACAGGAGAGCTGGGTTGGTCCCCAGCACTGCATGGTCTCTGGAGGTGGGAATGACTGCAGAGCACTGCGTCCCCAAAGCAAAGCAAAACAAACTTATTTGGTAACTGATACCACCATAAGATTATTTTAAGAGTTCCTTGCTCTAAATCTAACACACACTTAGAAAATCTGATTTTGAATGTTTATTCAGAGTGAAGGGGTTTAAGGAAGATGAGCAGATTCTGATTTTTTGGGGGGAAGGGGGGTTATACCGGGAGATCTCAGGGGTTCCTCCTGGTTCTGCACTCAGGAATTACTCCTGGCAGTGCTCAGGGGGACCATATGTGATGCCGAGGATCGAACCCAGTTGGCCGTGTGCAAGGCAACTGCTCTCACACTGGAATGTCGCTCCAGTCCCAGATCCCCATTCTTTGGTCAGGACTATCCAACTTGCCTGAGCCAGGAGCTCTGAGGCAGGAGGAGAGGGCAGCTTCCTTGGCGTGTTCCTGACACAAGCCTGGAACATTGCACAATCCCCCGGCCGGCTGTCCATGACAGGGCATGTGTGGCGACCCCTACATGGACATGGCCAAACAGACCCCGGCAGCTGCTCCTGCTGACCAGTCCTCACGGCTAATTCCTTTGATCTCTTCTTAGCTCTGACTTCTACCGTGCAAGCCACAAGTGGCTAGAGGACATCGGGCCTCTTTACCGATGCCCGAGTCACAAATACATGGGCCCCTTTAAAGCCACACGCTTTAGAGTTGGTGTCCTGAGCAACAGCAGAGGGAGTAGAGCCGGAAGGGAGGTCTCCGGGGCCAGAAACCTTTCCCAAGGGATCACACTATCCAGATTCTTTCCTTACGACTTACATAAGAAATAAATCACAGTCATGATGCAAATACCTTAAAGTGTTACTGGGCAACCTTTCAAAATGCAAATAACAAGAACCAAATATTAGAAACAGGAAGAGAAATGCAAATACAGCCAGGAGAACTAAATTGGCACTGAAGTTCTTTGCTGTGGCTTGATCTAAAAGGGTGCGTGCGTGTGCGTGTGTGTGAGTGTTGTGTTTGTTGTCGAGAGTATTTTACGAAACAAAAGTAAGACACAGAGGGACGAAGGCAGCCAAAAATTATATATACAACGACTTGGTTTACTAAAAAATATATATGAAATTTATTTATTATAACGTGGATAGACTTGCTTTAGTCTTACCATCAAAGACACAGAAAGAGAGAGAAGGAAGCAGGAGTGGGAGGGAAAAGAGAGGATGAGGTGAGCACGGCAGCGAGCGAGCGTGGAGACAGCCAGACATCCGCACCCACAGTGAGCTCAGGACCGCGGAGACTGCCTTCCGGCCCGCAGAGTTCCTGACCAAAGGCCGCGCCTGACATTCTGGTTCTGGTATCCGTCCTTGGCCGTCAGGGAAGTGGGGGACGCAGAACAGGACTTCCCCCCACCGCTGTCTGCTCTGGGCTTTAGCAGTGGTCGGAGCAGGGCAGGACTGGCCCTGCCTTCCGCAGCTGGACCTGTTTTGAACCTGTCTAAAAACCTAACTTGGAGACAAGCTCCCAAGAGAAACGCTGACTTTCACAAAGTGCAGAGACACACCTTTGGCACACATCCTGTGCAGCTAAGCTGGAGATGACAACAGTCTGGGGAAAACCCGCAGCAAACCCAGGGGCTGGGTGAGTGTAGCCGACTTCCTCGCTCAGAGGCAGCAGTTCTGCGCCTCTGTGTGGGAGCCCAGGATGGAGAGAGCCTCCGCCATCAGGACTGCACGCCACCAAGGCCCTTGGGGGCAGGCAGCGGTTTCTGCATGAACCCAGGGAATCTGGACCTAGACCCTTCCCTGGCTTTCAACCTGAGAGCAGAGCAAATTCCTTTCAGCACTTGATCTCCCATCACACTCAGACCTACATCTGGATCCTTCACAATCTCTACCTGGCAATTAAGATCCTGGGATTAGCTACAATAGAGTCGTCTTCAGATTTCTAAATCAGACACAACTTGCCATGAATAAGGAGAAGAAACAGTTCAATATTTGAGACCACGTTTTAAATTTTTTTACTCCCACACACACACAAAAAAATAAAGTCATCATTTGTTCCTTAGATTCACTGAAAGTTGTTTTTCTTCGGGGTGGATGGGTGCACACCTGGCCATGCTCAGGATTTACCCTGGCTCTGGGCTCACGGTACCACATGGGGTGCCAGGGATTGAACCCAGCTCAGCTTTGTACAAGACAAGATCATACCAGTTCTAGGACTTCCCCGGCCCCTAAAAGAGTGGCTTTCCATGGATGGCTGCATAAACATTCCTGGGACATCGGGGTGTGGGTGGGGGACGGGGAGCAGACGCAATGAGACAGCAGAGGGAAATGGACAAGTGGTTAAATTGGTCATTTATTTTTTAAAATTTATTTATGTATTTTTTTTTGCCGGGGGTCACGCGCGGCGATGCACAGGGGTTACTCCTGGCTCTGCTCTAAGGAATTACTCCTTGTGCTGCTCAGGAGACCATATGGGATGCTGGGAATCGAACCCAGGTTGGCCGCGTGCAAGGCAAACGCCCTACCCCGCTGTGCTACCGCTCCAGCACTAAGTTGCATGCCAAGATGAGTGTCTTAAAAAAACAAAACCAAAATGAAACAAAAAACTGCTTCGCCTTCTGACGGACGGTTGCCTCCTCAAGCCAGGGCACCAGTCATGATTCTGGAGGGATGTGCGCTGTGGGGAGCTCAGGGGAGGATGGGATTCTGGTGTCTGTGTGCCCCCAACTTGGGAGCTGTCTCCTGCAAATAGCACCAGGGATGAACCAACCATTTGGGACCATCTGGGACCAGCTCTGGGAGGATGAGCGTATGGAAGGAGCTGAGACGGACGGCAACCGTGGACGCGCAGCAGACCCCGACAATCGCCACTCAAGAGTACAGAGGAGGGGGTCTCCCCACAACCAGAACTCACAGTGGGGTGGGGTGGCGGGTGCGCTGTGTCACAGGGAATTACAGCACAGTACATTTCATGGGAAACGCATTTCCCTTCCTTGTGTCCTCCATCTTCGGCAGCCTGGCAGTGGGCCGGCCTTAGGGATACTCCTGGCTCCTTGCTGGGGGCTGGGTAGAGGGAGGGAACTCTGCCTCCTGCAAAGCCTGTGCTCCCTGCGGTCCCAGACGTCAGAGCAAAGCTCAGATATGCTTAGGCCCATCTGCCTCTTTCTTTTGTTTTGGGGCCACACCTGGTGATGTGAGGGGCTTACTCCTGGCGTTCTGCTCAAGGATCACTCCTGGCTGGGGGAGGATCCACCTGGGATGCCAGGGATGGACCCTGGGTTGGCCTCAAACAAGGCAAGTTCCCTGCCCGCTGTGCTATCCTGCAGTTCCCCTATTTGTCCTTTTCATTCTGACTTTCGTTTGCATTTCTGCAGCAAATTCAAATTCTGGGCTTCTCTGCTCCACCTACCTCAGTTCAAGATGTTTTCCATCCTGTGGAACTATGTCTTTTTCTCCTGGTACTCTGGTTGAAGTTTTTGTTCTCCTTAGTCATAACAGTAAATGCAGAAAATGAATCTGTAACAAGATAGTTCTTTTTGTTTGGTGGCACATTTGGCGGTATTCGGGGCTTACTCCTGGCTCTGTGCTCAGAGAGCATTCCTGGCGGTGCTCGGGGGACCATACGGAGTGCGGGAATCACACCTGAGTCAGACAAAAAGCAAGGCAAGAGCCTTCCCGCTGTGATATCACTCCAGCCCCATAGAGTGATGAAAGTGAAAAACAACAACAACAACAACAACAACGTTTTTACATGCAAGGGAATATGTAGTTTTTAATTAAAATAACACTAGCATGTTACTCATTTATTTTATTTTATTTTATTTTTGGCTTTTTGGGTCACACCCGGCGAAGCTCAGGAGTTACGCCTGGCTCTGCACTTAGGAACTACTCCTGGTGGTGCATGGGGGACCATATGGGATGCTGGGGATTGAATATGCAAATGCCCTAGCCATTGTACGTTGTACTATCATTCTAGCCCCTAGCACGTCATTAAAAAACAAAAGAAAGAAAGAAAAATTTGCGTACAGAAAAGTGGTTATTTTCTTCCCCTTCCAGATCTGGTCACTGCAGAATTTTTGGTCGTCACTCTTTTGGTTGGTCGTACGGTCTTCTTACTGAAGTAATATGACTGCAGATTCTACTGCTGCCACTGGGTTCAAAAGTCTGTATTGCTAAATAAAGTTTGATTTATAAATAATTTTTGCTTCTGTTTAAGGGTCCTACCTAGTTGTGCTCAGGGCTTACTCCTGCCAGTGCTTAGGGATCACATGGGATGCCAGGGATTGAGCCCAGGTTAGCCTCGGGCAAGGCCAGGCCCTCCCTGCAGTGCCATGGGTTCTGCCCCACGTTTAGATTTTTATTCCCGTCTTAGGCATCCTTTGTGCTGACTCTCCTCTCCTCTGCTCTTCCAGTACAATTGTCCAAAGGCTTTGCTTGGCAGTGTTTTAGCGCAGGGGCTGTTTCAAGAGCAGATGAATTTGTAGATTGCAATGCCAGACATCAAACCACGTGGGGCGGGGGGCGGGGTTATCGGTACTTCCACCCCCAGGTCCATGTTCCCTGACCCCAAGGTGCCAGGAACAAACTCAGGAATTTCTCACACTTCCCCCATTGCTGCAAACAGAGGCTCTTTTCCAATAAATAAAGCCCATTTGTGTCAAACACATGCCCTGGGGCCCCATGGCAAAGCCAATGGGGTGAAGGGGTGAAGGTTGTTTCTGCAGCTCAGGGTCCTGGGGTGGGGGAGGGGCACTTTAAAGAGGCGTGAATCTGAGGGCTAGTTTGTTCTTTTTCTTGAGGGCCACTCCAGGTAATGCACCAGGCTTACTGCTCCTTAGTTACTCCACAATTTTGGACTGGTACTTTTATTTCTTGTTTGGATTGGTTTGTGGATTATACCTGGTGTTCAGGGGCTACCACCAGCTTGATGCTCTGGGAGTCACTCCCAGGAGTTCTTGAGGGGAACGTGGGGTGCTGGGAATCGTATCTGGTCTCCCACAGGCAAAATATGTGCTCCAGACCTTTGGGCTATTGTCCTGGCCCTAGACTTATTTAAAAAGATCATCCCATTGCAGGAAAAATATTTAATGCTAGAGAGCCTGTCTGTTTTTGCACTTCTGTACTAACTTTTCGTGCTAACTCATTTCGTTGTGAAGCTTCTGGAAATGATGTTGGAGACAATAGAAGTAATTGTTATTTTGATGGAAATACTTAGAAATCTGTAATTTATTTCAATTTCTCTTTCAAAAAAAGTATAATCCTCAGCCTTGCAAGCAACTGCAAAGAAACTACCATTTTTCTCCAAATTGCTGCCTCAGACTTATTCCTTATCATTTTCTCTTCATATTTTACAGCCAGGTTTTTTCAGTCTCACTATTCTCTAAAGTGTGACCTTTATAAGCACCTCCTCATAGTCGAACAGCATACAGCACTCCCATTTTCCACCTAAATTCCCAATGACTGTGGTTGGATAAAGAAGCTGGGCTAGATATACTCAAAGGCAAACTAGAGAAATTGTGCCATCTGGGACAAAGTAGATGGAACTTGAGGTGATTATGCTAAACTAAATAAATAAGAAGGTCAAAGACAATTAAGGAATAGTTTCACAAATAGGTAGAATAGAAGTAACTAAAGCCAATGAACTGGCAGAAGAATACAACAAGCTCCTGGACTTGGTGAAAATTACAGTGGGCAATAAGATGAGGTTTGATTCAAAACAGCAAAAGCAACCAGGGCTGGCATGGATGTAGGGAAAAAGGGATGCTCTTTCACTGTTGGTGAGAATGCCAACTGCTCCAGCCTTTCTAGAAAACAGTACGAGCATTCCTTCAAAAACTAGAAATTGAGCTTCCATATGACTCCACAATACCACTTCTGTGAATATATCCCGAGGGTACAAAGAAGCACAGAAGTAATGACATCTGTACCTAAACGTTCATTGTAGCACTGTTCACAATAGCCAAAATCTGGAAACAACCTGAATGCCCGAGAACAGACGACTGGTTAAAGAAACTTTGGTACATCTACACAATGGAATACTATGCAGCTGTTAGGAGAAGATGAAGTCATGAAATTTGCTCACAAGTGGATAGACATGGAAAGTATCATGCTAAGTGAAATGAGTCAGAAAGAATGGCATCGACATAGAAGGACTGCACTCATTTATGGAGTATAAAACAAGATAACATGAGACTGACACTCAAGGACAGTAGACACAAGGGCCAGGAAGATTGCTCCACCGTTGGAAGCCTGCCTGATGGTGGGGGGATAAGGAGGGGGAAGGCAGCTGGAATAGAGAAGGGATCACTAAGAAAATGACGGTTAGAGGGATTGGTCGGGATGGGAGATGTGCGCTGAAAGTAGATAAAAGACCAAACATGATAACCTGTCAGAATTTGTATTGCAAACCATAATGCCCCAAAGTAGAGAGAGAGTATGGGGAAACATTCTGCCATGGAGGCAGGGGGAGGGTGGGAAAGGGGGGATGTACTGGGGCGATTGGTGGTGGGGAATGTGCACCGGTGGAGGGTTGGGTGTTTGATCATTGTATGATTGTAACGTAAACATGAAAGCTTGTAACTCTATCTCATGGCGATTCAATAAAATAAAATAAAAATTTTGAAAAGTGATGAAGTTTGGCTGGCCATTCTGGAGTGGCCCTGATCCTGTGTGCTCCACCAAGTACTCCCAGGGGTGCAATGGATTAATATTTTTCTTTTTTCTGAAAGGGGACAATAGGTCAAATTAGTATAGAAAACCCTTGTTATAATATACCTTTATTAATATAGAAACCTTTGTTAAATTATTATAGAAAGCTTTTTAGTATGTAAGCCTTTGTTTAAGCATTGCAAAGCCTGCTGGGCAAAGAGTGGGCATAAGACCCAAGAGAGGACAATCTTAGCCTATTGACTGAAATCTGAATCTTCAAAGCATGATGGAGGACTCCGCACAGAGAGTGGCTAAAATGCAGCCTCTCTAATATTCAGGCCTTGGAGAAACCTTTGTTGAGATCTTAGTTCCTCAATCCTTGGATCTGTGTTGTCCTTTCCAAAATCTCATTAAAAGTCTTCCTTTGGAAAAAAATCTTCCTTTGTTTTCCATTCCATTTGCAATATTCATTTCTGCTGCAATTGGCCAAGATGAATAATTTCTGTTATTTATGTCACCATTGTGCTAAATGGACAGAAATCCCAAAATCAAATCATGCAGTAACTTTATATTTGTTTAATATCTCATTATCTCTCTCTCTCTCCTTAAAGTTATTAATTGAATCATCGCGAGAGCAGTTAAAAAGCTTTTGGGTTTAAGTATCAGTCATATAATGATGAAACACCCGTCCCTTCACCAGTGCACATTTACCACCACCCAAACCCCCCACTATACCCCCCAGCCCACATCCTCCCCCTACCTGTGTGGCAGATGGTTTCCACATTACTCCCTCTAAGAAATTATTTGCCCATCACTCATCTGATAAAAGATTAATATCCAGGACATTAAAGCATTAGTAGAATTCTACAAGAAAAAATGTATCCGATTCTATCAAAAAATGAGAAAAAGAAATAAATAGAAGTTCCTCAAAGAAGAAATACATGTGGCCAAAATGCATGTTTTAAAAAATATACTACATCAACAATCATCGGGGAAATGCAAATCAAAACCATGAGGTATCACACCTACAGCAGCAAGACTGACACTCATCAAACAAACAAACAAACAAGCACAAAAACCTAGTATTGAAGAGGATGTGGGGAAAAGCAGCCTTCATTCACTGCCAGTGGGAATGTCCATAGGACCAGACTTTTTGGAAGACAATAATGATATTCCTCAAAAGACTACCAATTGAAGATTTATATGACTCAGCAATTCCACTCCCTGGAAGACATCCCAAGGGTCCAAAAAGCACAATGCAAGTCAGACATCTGCACCCCTGCGTTCACTGTAGTTCATTCATAATAGCCAAAATCTAAAAACAACCAAAGTGT
Source organism: Sorex fumeus (assembly GCF_029834395.1). Classification (NCBI taxonomy): domain Eukaryota; kingdom Metazoa; phylum Chordata; class Mammalia; order Eulipotyphla; family Soricidae; genus Sorex; species Sorex fumeus. The sequence goes on along the minus strand of NW_026606385.1, from coordinate 32,309 downwards.
CCAAGAACAGATGACTGGATAGAGAAGCTGTGGCACATACACAGAACACAACGGAATACTACGCAACCATAAGAAAAAAGATGAAGTCAGGCAATTTGCTAAGTGGATGGATCGGAGTGGTATCATGTTGAGTGATGTTAGTAAGAGGGAGAGGGACAACTCAGAACGGTCTCTCATACGTGGGATATAAAGAAACTTCATAGGAATAACAAATGCCCAAAGGCAAGAGAAACAAAGAGCAGGAGAAGTGGTCTTCAGCAGGAAGCTTACTGTAGAGCAGGGGTGAGGGGGATAAGTTGGGGAAGGGAACACTAGAATAATGGTGGAGGGGAAAGTGCCTGCCACAAAAGCAGACTGACAAGTGGGAAGGACACTGGGGACTCTGGAGGAGGGAAGAAGAACCTGGAGAAGGGGCTGGTGTTGGAATTGGAAAATTGTAAACCTGAAACTTAATACTGAATAACTTTGTAACTATAATTCATAGTGATTCAATCAATCAATCCTGGAGAATCTCACAGTCACTGTCACGGTCCTCCCGTTGTTCATCAATTTGCTCGAGTGGGCCCAGTAACGTCTCCATCACGAGACTTGTTGTTACTGTGTTTTGGCATATCTAATACGTTGCGGGTAGCTTGCCAGGCTCTGGCGTGCAGGCGGGATACTCGCCATAGCTTCCTGGTCTCTCCGATAGTGGCGGAGGAATCGAACTCGTGTCGGTCATGTTGGCTGCTTGTAAGGCAAACGCCCTACCGCTGTTCTATCGCTCCAGCCTAATGATTCAATAAAAATAATAATTAACACTTTAAGGGATCACTAACGAGCAAAAAATATTTTCGATCACAGCTATTTCTTGGATTACACTTTCTGAGGTCTATGTTTTGGAATAAGTGCTGCCACGGTGAGCACATAGCCAGTGCTCTTTATCATGTGCACAAAGGTGCCAGGGATGTGACCCAGAGACAGAACACTTAGCTGGTATGTGTGAGGTCAAGCTCAAGTTGCAGTACGACCAGATATATATATATATACACATATATGTGTATATATGTATATATATTATATATAAAAACAAAAAAAGACTGGCAACAGAAGTTTGTCTTTTTCCCCACATACCTGGTATTCAATAAATATCTCTCTCCCCACAAAAAAACAAACACAAAACAACAACAATCAAAAGAAAACTAGCTTGTAAATTTCAAGAGTTGAAAATTCTGTTTTCCTATGAGTTTTGGAAATAAGTTTTAAAATACAAACACAAAGTTAAGAGGAAAAAACTAATTCCAATCATCTTAGGAAATTCCCACTGCATCTGTTACTGTGAAGCACTGACACGATCACGCCAGAGGTCTTGTCTTGTTCAAAAATTTAAAATACATGGAGATGAAAAACAGATATTTTGAGATATATTTTTCCCCTTCCAATTAATTTTTACCCCTCCTAGGAATTGTTGAAGAACAAAGTGGAGACGATCAGTACTGTACCTTTTCATTGTCAACCTTGCCGAGAAATGTTCTTTTATGTTAGAAACTGCGTGACAGAAAGCACACCATCGTCTTGCTGTGATTTGTCTAACCATGAGAAGAAATACACACAGAGATCAAAACTTGGCCACTGCTGCCCCAGAGAGTATCACGTCCAGATAAGAGATGGCAGCATCTCACAGCTGCATAGGCTGTTGTTTGGCCGGGTGGAACGTCCACTGGGGAAAGGGAAAGCCTATCTTCAGTCCCATATGAAATCGGCTATGAAATGGAGACTTACAAACTGACTAACTTGACTCACCCTGGGAACAAGCTTCTATTACATCTAAATGATACCGCTGCAAAACCCCAAGCTTTGTGGCTCAGTGTTGGCTAAAGGATATGGTTATTTCAAAGTTAAGAAAACGTGACTTTTTTTTCCGGCATGAAATCCATCAAATTTCTCCAGCAGGCCGATGTTTCATTTCTAGAGGAAAGCTCAGCCTCGGAGAGAAAAAGAAAAGGAACAGTGAGGAGGATGAGGGGAAGATAACTCACTGCGATTGTGCCAGACAGCCCGGTGCGACCATACCATGTTCTGATTCTCGTCTTCAACCTGGAGGGCCGAAAGCCCGGCCATGCTGACCATCCCATCACTCGTGTGGCCGGGAAACTGCGGGAGCTCTGATAGAATCTTTTCTACCAAGTTGTCTCCATGAGGTCCCACTGCTCCTATTTAAGCAGACAAGAAGACATAAATTTACAATGACGACCTGGGAGAAGACACCTTGCAGTCTGGGTCAGTAACTGTGATCTGTAGAGAAACAAAACCCGGGATCAGACAATATCAAGTGATAACAAATCTTTGGCTTTTGATTTCTAAAGTAAGACCGGCAAGCAGCAGGGGGAGGGGGTTGTAAGGCAGAAACGGAGCCAAAGTAGAAGTGACAGAAGGACCCGAAGGCACACAAGGTCAGTGGTGGAGGCTTTTTGGCACTTTGGGGGTAGTCAAGGTGCAGTAACCTTGTTCAGAATTAAAAAGCTCTAACACTATGGTAACCACATTACACAAGTTATCTTTTTTTGTTTTTTGTTTTTTTGAAGAAAAGGAGGAAAAGAAATTTGGCTTCATGTTTATAACGCTCCTTCAATCAAAACTAACATGCAGGTGGGGATGGAAAGAGCAGGAGTTAAGAAACTTGCCTTGCACATGGCCCAACCCGGTTCAACTCTCTCATGCCACATATGCCAGGAGGGATCTCTGAGCACAGAGCCAGGAGGAGCACTGCCAGGTGTGGCTTAACCTCTCTCTCAAATAACAGACAGGGCTGGGAAGACGGCTCATGAGGTAGAGTACGTGCCCAGCATATTCACATCAGTGCGTTTGATTCCCAACACTATGTAGTCTTCCAGAGGGTGGTGCTCTGGCCCCTGAGTGTGGCCCTATTAAATAAGTAAATGACATTCATTGTTAAGTTTCTGTTACACAGATCAATCATATGAACTTCGTGTTTCAGGCACCCAAGCACCCAGTCAACTTCTGCTCTGGACTGAATATTCCATATGCTGTGACACTGAGCCTATTCTGGTTACTACTGTATTTTCAGCACCAATCATGCTTTGCATCAACACATATTTAATGAATAAGTGAGCAGCCTAGAGACGTCAGGCCAATAGCACCCCAGGACACCATTCTAAATTTTTAGGGTAGCAATTTTTTTGTGCTAATGACAACAGAAGGTCCAGAAGAGTGTAGAAATCTGATGAGTAGATCTCCCCTCTTCTGGAATCTTCTTTTCACGTGGTAACTATTATTGGGTTCACCCTGTACCCAAGAGGTCTAGAACACTGAACTTACAGTTACAGACTCCCTGAAGTTCTTCCCCGATGAAAGAAAAAATAAATTGAGAAATGGTAACAGTTTCCAATAACAGAAGAATTTAAAGAATGTGTTCTATGTACGGTGACTATTTAGATATTTTACATGTATGTATTAACACTTTTACAACAAAAGAGGGTCAGAGAGACATAGTATAGGTTTCCTCTGCTCAAGCATGAAGTAATTCTGGATTCAATCCCCAGTACTGCAACCCTCAGATTATCACCAGGAATGAAACCTAAAGTAATGGGCTGGGAGTAGGTCCTGAGTTTCGGAGACTGCCCAAAAAAACATATTAAAAAATAATAAACAAGTTCATTAAATGAACTCAACCCAAAATTCAAGACAAATAGCAATGTTCAGTGCTTTTTAAAGAATGAACCTAAGTTCTCACTCCCAAATTCATCATTGGGGTTTTTTACAATTATTTTTCAGTTATTATTATTATTTTTACTTTTGGGGTCACACCTGGTGCTGCTCAGGAGCTATTCCTGGCTCTGCACTCGAAATTATTCCTGGTGGTTCTCAGGGGACCATAGGAGATGCTGCGGATAGAACTTGGGTTGGCCATGTGCGAGGCAAACTCCCTGCCTGCTATACTATTGCTCTAGCCCTAACTTGATCATTGTTTGGAAGATTACCATTCCAACAGTGAACAGAACTACCCACAACACAACTTTCCCTTGTACAATTCAGAAAACAAAACCTGGGAGACTTAGGGGCTGGAGTGATAGTACATCAAGTAGGGCAAATGCTTGCATGTGGCTCACCCAGGTTTGATCCCTGGCACCTTGATGGACACCTCAGCCTGTCAGCAGTGAACCCTGAGTGCAAAGCCAGTTATGGCCCCAAACAAAAAACAGACAAAAAAGATGGTGGACTTAGACGTTGATAGAAATATTGATACAATTCTGGCCCAGCTGGTCTTCTCCTCAATGCTTATGCTTTCCCCCTTTCAGTAAGTAAAGAACAACGTCTGAACCTGCAAATCTATTTCCCTCCAATGATTAATACTCAACTAATATGTTGGAATCTATAAGGTGAAATGATTTTTATTCACAAAGCAGCACTGCAAATAGGATTAACAAATATCACTATTGCCTTGCTCAATAGCACAGCGGGTAGGGCATTTGCCTTGCACATGGCCGACCCGAGTTCGATTCCTCCGCCCCTCTTGGAGAGCCTGGAAAGCTACTGAGAGTACACACAAGGGCCAGGAGCATTGGTCCGTCGTTGGAAGCCTGCCTCAAGTGCTCTGGGAGAAGGCAGCTGGAATAGAGAAGGGACCACCAAGTCAGTGATGGTTGGAGGATCGCTTGGGATAGGCGATGTGAGCCAAAAGTTGACCAAGGACCAAACATAATGGCCTCTCAGGAATTGTATTGTAAACCATCATATCCCAAAGTAGAGAGAGAAAGTAAGAAGGAAACTACCTGCCATAGAGGCAGGGGTGTGGTGGAGTAGGGGTGGCGGGAGACATATTGGCGACACTGGTGGTGGAAAAGCTACACTGGTGTAGGAATTGGTTTTCGATCATTGTGTGACTGAAGCTCTAACATTAAAGCTGTCACTATCTCGTGGCGATTTAATAAATAAATTAAAAACCTAAAACTCTCAACAAGTCAGTCATAAAGGAACAGACCTCAGGTTCATCACCTATAGGAAACCCATGTCTAACATTATGTTCAATGACAAAATAAATTAAAAAATAATAAAAGTAATCACTTCATTCATCTGAACTCAGAGCCACTAAAGAACATAAAAACAACGACCATGTCATGTCTTCTAACGTGTAGCTTATTGTCATAGAGAGCACTGTTAACTTGGTTGCATACCTACATAACAAACCGACAGGTCGAGTTTACACTTTTTTCACTTTTGTCATCTTCCTAGCCATTCAAACATTATTGATTTCAATGACATCTTCCATGTGAGAATTTTCTAACTTAGCACCATCATTCCATTACCCTATCGTCCCGCTGATCCCCTTAACAGACAAACATCAGTTGGTATATCTGCTAATAATTGGAATATCTTTGACTAAATTTGAACATACGTGTTTTCTTTAACATATTTGTTCTAGGGGTTTGGAGTGATAGTACAGTGGGGAGGGCCTTTGGCTTTCATGCAACCGACCCAGGTTCTATCTCTGGCAGCCCATACGGACTCCTGAGCACACCAGGAGTACTTCCTGAGCACAGAGCTACGAGTAACCCCTGAGCACTGCCAAGTATGACCCCAAACCAAAAATAATAAAATAATAAGGTAAAAGGTAAAGGTAAAAGGCCCTCCCGTTGATCGTCGATTTGGTCGAGCGGGCCCAGTAACGTCTCCATTGGAGACTTTGTTGTTACTGTGTTTGGCATATCGAATACTCTCGGTAGCTTGCCGGGCTCTCCGAAATAAAATAATATATTTGTTCTAGTGTGCCAGAGAGCTGGGATCCCCAACACTAAGATGTGACAGGTGCTCAGTAACTGTGTTAAATAAATATTCAATCCATATCATTCAATCCAATATATAATAACATACATTCAACCAAAATTTAATCAATATATAAAACATTTCAGGTTCCATATTGGACAAAAGTACAAAGAAAAATAAAGGTACAAAGAAAAATAAGCCACAGCCTTACCTTCAAGAGAATCTAAAATAACCAGAGAAATAGTGCAGAGGTTAAGCCATTCACCTTGAACAAGGCTGATCCTTGTTCTTTTCCTATAAACTCCTTCTTGTGCACATGCAGACAAGGTTTTTGCTTTTAGGCCACAGGTACAGTATCTTCCTATCTGTAGGCCTGTTGCTAAAAGGTCCTTTTACTCGACCCACTCAAAAAGATAGGTTTCGGGGTGGATACATTTTCACTAGAACAAATGGTTGGATGGGAGTAGGAAAGGGCAGGTTTTGGAAGGAATGTACACATTTTGGCTTGACCATAAATTTGACCTATTTCCAAGAGAGCTATCAGCGAAAGCATCCAATGAGTGGCTTGTTCTGAGTTCAAAGAATAGTCTGATAGAGAAATTGAAAGCCACTGGATCCTCTGTTATTTATTTATAATAGAAATTATTTATTTATTTATTTGACATTTGGGGTCACATCTGGAAATGCTGAGGGGTTACTCTTGGTGGTTCTCGGGAGACCATATAGGATGTTGGAGATCCAATTCAGGTCAGCTGCGTGCCAATGCCCTACCCGGTGTACTACCACTCCAGCCCCACAAAAATGACTTAAAAGGTTGAGGGCAGAGACACAGCTCTAAATATGAGCACATGGTTTGAAAGCAGGAGGCCTGGGTTACATCCCAATATAGCATGGTCCCCTGAGCACTGAGAGGAATGATCACTGACTGCTGACCTCTGAACCATGATTACCCTTTGAACACTTGCGGTAATGAACCAGAAAAACAATAAAGTTCTGAGACTTTCAAAAATAGCTGAGTGGAAACTTTTTAAAAAATCTCACAGGATGGACAGCAAAGAGTAGAGAATCTAGAGAACAGTTATTTCAAGCTCTCAGTGGTTATTATGGCAGAGTCAGGCGAACTCCTGCTAATATTATACACATAAGGTGAATAGATTTACCTGATAAAAATGTGATTTTAACTACTCCCTATTCATTCAAACCACATTTACTTGTATCTATCACATTTATGGATACTTGCTGTCTACTAAAGGCAAAGAATGGCTATTTCATTTAATTTTTACCATTAAAATAAGTCTAGGAAATTATTTTCTATGTATCATCTAATAAGCACTCCCTTTTATTATTTTATAGAGTTAATTTCAACTGATGATTTTCATTTGCTTTGTGAAGAACCAACTGAAACTTAACCTATAATAAGGGAAAAATACAGTAATACATTCAATACTCTATACACACACGTCTATGTGGGTATATGAATTTTGGTGCAAGGAACTGAACCCAGATCTTTTGCATGCAAGGTATATTATAGTTTACCATTAAGCCACATCACCAGCTTTGAGGTTATACTTTTATATAATATCTTCCATTTATATCTTTGACCTATCCCTGGGTGAATTAGGAAATAAAGATATCTTTACTATCTAGTTATCAGCTTCACTATCTAGTCATACCTTTCCTATCTAGTCACAGCTCAGTTTGGAGACGAGGCCTTTTAAGAGTGGTTATTAGTTATTTATGGGCTTCTCTTCTCATGGATGTCTTCATTTCAAAAGCTGAGTTCAAATGTTACCTCCATGGTGGGGGCAATTTTGTTGCACCAATTATTATTTTGGGGGGTGTCACACCTGGCAGTGCTCAGGGGTTATTCCTGGCTCTGCACTCAGGAATTAGTCCTGGCAGTGCTCAGGGGACCATATGGGATGCCAGAGATTGAACCCAGCTTGGCTACATGCAAGGCAAAGGCCCTACCCGCTGTACTATTGCTCCAATCCTGCATCAATTATTATTCTTCAGTTCTTCATTTCATTTAAGTAATGCCTTTGAAGCAAGCTCATTTTAGGCACTGGAAAGAGAAAGACAATTCTCAGCCAATGGCAGTTGGTTCTCCCATGAAACCACCAACGTTCATCAACTCATGTAAACAAGCACCTCTTGTTTAAGGGAAGCCTGGGTCTCATAAACAGTTTTTCCGGTATGTATGCAGATAGGTCACCCAATGACTATGTGATGTGAAAAATTCATGCCAGATTAGCAGCCAGAAACTAGGAGGAAATGATTTGTACTGTACTACCTCCACCATCTCACCAGAAATTCCGACTTTATCTTTGTCATTTCCCCCCGTTCATTCCACTCTATTTATGTTTTAGATTCCTCAGGGATGCCAAGTATGCTCTGTCGTAGAGTCCTGCTTTTTTTGTTTGTTTTGGGGCCACATCTTGTGATGCTCTGGGGGTACGCCTGCCTCTGCACTCAGGAACCACCCCTCGCAGTGCTCAGGGGACCATATAGGATGCTGATGATAGAACCTGGGCTGGTCATGTGCGAGGCAAGTTCCTTACCCGATGTACTCTCTCTTCAGACCCAGCCCTGCATTTTCTATTCTCAGTGATCTGATAGGACTTCACCCAGAAAGCCAAGGGGCGTACAGCTTTCCATTCAGATTTCTACTCAACTTCTTCATCAGTAAGTTTTTCTTGGACCAGTTGATAAAAGAGCACCCATTCCTCCTCTTCAACACTCCTCCCTTGGAGTCCTTTTTCTATTTACTCTTTGAAATTCTTTTTCTTTGTTTTTTGCTTTTTTGGGTCACACCCGGTGTTGCACAGGGGTTGCTCCTGGCTCATGCACTCAGGAACTACTCCTGACAGTGCTCAGGGAACCATATGGGATGCTGGGAATCAAACCGGAGTCAACCATATGCAAGGAAAACACCCAACCTGCTGTGCTATCACTCCAGCCTCACTCTTTGAAATTCTTATCCATATGTAATGTACTGCACACTGACAGGAGGATTTTTTTTCTCAGTGCTGAATCTACCTAGCCCAGAAACTTCCTTACTCTTGCTAGACTCGGCAAAATTAGTTTTTTTGAATAAAGAAAAGGGAGGAGGTGAAATTTTATAAGGTTCACAAAATAGATAACACATTAGCGGACTTAAGACAGATGAAAGGTATTAAACAGATAAGGTGGACAGAATTTCCGTAAAAGGGGTGTTCAAAGGCAATGCAAACTAAAACCACATAATTTACTTAACACAATCTGTGTACTAGAGGATAGGGAAACCGTAAGGCTCAATTATAGCAGAAATCTTCCATAGTAAAGAGTTAATTAACACACTTTAAAAAACAGAGAGTTCTTTAAGGGCAGCGATCATGTTTTACTCTTTCTTTGCTTAGTTCTAAATAATCAGCAGTTATTATACATAAAATAATTGCAGATACTCGGCGATTTGTAAATGCATATTATTAGCCAGCAAGTAATCCCTTTGCTTTTTAAAACCTAAGGTGAATATTTTTTTCATTGAAAAGTTAGTACACTTTTTAAAAAAAAAATTTAGATCCAAAGGGACCAAGAGATCATCAAATTCAGCTTTTCTACAACTTAACTGGGAAAACTGAACTATAGTGAGGTTGATTACCTGAGAATGGAACCAGATGGTTTGCAGTTAAGAACTAGAACAACTACTTTGACTCATTTTGTGCCATTTTCTTGAAAGAAGAGTTCTCAAAACTCATCTATTGAAATGATAACCACTCATACATTTTGATGTATCTTCGAGAAACCCTGGTCCAAATCTTGTACAAGAAATCCTTACAGAAAGAAGTTTAAATTAGAAAATAATTTTAAGTTTAATATGAAAGCAATCTACGTGCGTATAAATAGGAATATAACCACATTCATTTTGTGATCGCCAAATCATAGAATAGTATGAAGCACTTAAAAATGAACACAATTTGATGTGTACTAACATAGAACCTTTACCACACTGTTAAAAAAGGGGGCGGGGGGGTGGGGGTGCAACGCGGTTAGCAGAATGACACACATAGGACGACTGTATCTTGAAACCGAGCAAGTCCGTTGCTAGGAGCGTTGCCAAGGCCGGGGGCGGGGGCAGTGAGAGCTCCCTAATGTGGGCCAGGTGTGTCCAGGTGTGTCCATGGAAACCTCGCCCGGGGAACACGTGGCCAATCAGAGTGGGACTGGGAGGGCTGTGGGGGCGGGCAGCCGGAGGGGCGGGGGAGACAGCCTCCAGGCCCACTTCTTTTTTCCTCCCGGCTCTTGGACTTCCTCGCTCTCTGGGACTTTCCAGCACCAGGTAGGGCTCTGCATCCCCAGGGCCTGGCATGGGCAGGTGGCTCGGGGCCAGCTCGGCCGGTGGAGGTTCGGGTCAGGCCAGACTCCGACGCCCGAGCAGCGATAAGGAGAGGGGTGCAGGGGGCACTGTGGCCGCGGCTGGGGGCTCGGAGACTCTCGGTGCAGTGGGGGGGGGCTCCCAGCGACAGGCCCAGAGCACGGGGGGGTCGCGCACAGGCGGTGGGAGACTGGGGGAAGGGCCCGGGGGACGGACAGCGAGGCGGGGGTGTGACCGGGGGTCCGAGAGCCCCCCTGCCCACCCCCTTTATTCTATTGGCAAGTTGAGGTGTAGGCCTGCTTCCACTCCGAATCTTCCCCCCCCTCCCCCGGCGGTGCCTGGGGACTGAGGGGGCGTCCGGCACCCCAACTGGGTCACCCACGTGCCAGGCTCAGCTCCGCCCACAGGGTCTCCATTGCAAGGGCCTGGGGGCGTAGAGACCAGGGTGCCTCTAGCGGGTGGGCCCTGTTTCCCCCTACCGCCCCCGCCTGGGGGCCTGGGGGCGTGGGGGCGTGGCCGCATCGTTGAGCCGCCAGTGGGCGTGGCCTCACCTGGGCGTATCGTGGGGGCGTGGCCCCCGTGAGCCTCGTGCGGGTGTGACCCCGGCAGCCTGGGGGCATGGCCGGCCTCAACTCTGAAGTGCTGGGGGCGTGAACTCACCCGTGCTCCTCCTGGGGGCGTGGCCTCCCCGTGAGCTGCCTAGGGGCGTGGTCCCCCATGAGCCTCCTCGTGGGGGCGTGGCCCCGTAAGCCTCGTGTGGGTGTGGCCTCACCCTTGAGCTGCTTGGGGGCATGGCCTCGCCCTTGAGCCGCCTGGGGGCGTGGCCTCACCCGTGCTCCTCCTGGGGGCGTGGCCTCACCTCTGAGCTGTGGGTGGGCGTGGCCTCCCCGGGAGCTGCCTGGGGCGCTCAGGGTGGAGTCTGTGAAAAGAGCAAATAGAGCAAAGAGTCGCGCACGTGCGGGTTGCCCGAGGCTGCCCGGGAGGCCCCGCCCTGTGGGTCTGTCCAGCGCCCCTCGGGTCAGTGTGTGTGGAGGGTGCCTGGTCCTCGGGGGCGGGCGGGTCGTGGCTGGGCCTGGCCCTCGGGGACCGACGGGTCGTGGCTAGGCCAGGCGGGCGCCAGGCTCAGGGCTGGGGCAGGGTCCCCGCACACCCGCCCCCGCCCGGTTCAGCGCCCAGGGAGGCCCGGTCCACCTTGCCACTGCCCGGAACTGCCCCTGCCTTTCATCGTTTTAAATCGAGCTCTTTTTTTGCTTTTAATTTTTACCTTTTGCATTGGATCACAGTGAGTTGCTGTTGTTGATGGTTGGATGCCAGCCCCGAGATCCGAGCATCCCCCACCCCCCACCCCGGTCCCCTCTGCAGCTCACACTTCTCGCCTCCGGCGTCCCCAGCTTCCCTCCCGGGGCCAGGGATGTCCTGCGTGCCCCAGACACGGGCCTCACCTGACTTGGTGCGTGCTTCTTCACTAGGGTCCACTGGGAGCTGTGGACGGGCTCCAGAGGATGAGGCCGGAGCGCCTGGGCTTCCAGGTAGGACTCCTGCTGGCCTCTCACTCCCCTTTGGCATGGTGACCAGGGTGACCCTGAGACCGTCACTGCCCTGCCCTAGCCTACGGGTCTCAGGGGAGCAGCTCTGAAAGACTGTGGACTGCAGAAGGGAGCACTCCTTCCCAGACTGCGTCCATTCTCAGTTAATTCACAGTTGCAAACAATCGAAGGCATTGCAGTGAGGGTCAGTGGGAAGCAACAGGCTTAGTATGTGGCAGGCCAGGGACTGTAGCATTGCAGGTTCGCTCCCCCCATCTGAGACAGTGGCTCGCGCTCACTGTCAGGTGCAGGGTGGCATGTCCCATGTCCTCATACATCGCTCTGCCTCTGCACAGTGATCAATTCAGTCATAGGAGCATCCAGGTCTGAGAGCACTGGGTGACCACCCCCCCAAGAGGGTTCCAGGAGAAATCCAGAGAGATGGAGTGTGCTGGGCATCATGCCAGTGACCACTTGCAGACATCACTCTAGCCCTTACACGCACGTGTGTCCTGACCATATCCATCCGTGGGTTTTCAGCCACCATTACGGGCCTGTTTCCTAGGTTTTCCTGGCAGCCTCCAGAACCCTGGCATGCATGCGTGGCTTGGTGCTCATCATGTCCCACCAGAGACCCACGTTGCTGCTCCTGCCGCAACACTGTCAGCTTCCTGTTCCAGAGTGCCTGAGTGGAGGCGCTGTGCAGGTCAGTCATCGCTGATCACACACAACGCAGGTGTGTCACATGCTCATTTTCACATCACGTGGACAAGTTTTGTCCCCTTCAACTATGGTTAATCTTTTCTAGTTTTTACACTGGCTAAGTATGATTCAGGAATGAAGTGTCTCTTTATACAGCGAAACCTGTGTTGTGTACAGAACCTTGCTGCATGTCTTCTGTGTGTGTTCATTTACATCCTACAGCTGTTTCCTGGGCTGTTCATTGACATCACTATAGACCATGATAAGAGATTAGATCTTAAGAAATCCACCATTTGCATCAATAGGGCGTAACAGTTGCCGGGCTCTAGTTTTTTTCCCCTAAAGTCCTGGTACTCTGGGACCAGACCTACACATTACGGGGTGCTGGTTGTCTCATAGGCCTCCAGATCACCCAGTTTCATCCTTTATACATGTCCTCTGAATAGCACTGGGATTCAATTCCGAGCATATGCACAGGGTCAGGCATTGACCACCTGGGGTGTGGTCCAGAAATGCCTCCTAAGGCAGGAGTGTGGGACCTCTGCTTCCCTCCAGGTGCCGCAGATGGGCCCATGGTAGCCCCAGGGCACTCTTGGCCACTGGAAGCACAGAGTGGGAAGGTCAGGAACCCCCAGGCTTGCACATGACCTTGCTGTGGTTGGGACCTACGTGCCAGAGACTTTGCTCTGGATCTTGGATGTGCAAGGGCTGTGCCCCCTTGCTGAAGTGTTTTCTTCTTTGCATTTTTACCCTTGATTTTAAGTGAGTGAGAGTCCAGGCAGCACGCACTGCAGCTTTTGGGAGGTTGGGACTTCATCCCTGCCACTGACTTCACAATCCCAAGGCCAGATCCAGGCGTTACCCCTGAGGGCTGGTGTGCTTTGAGTACAAAACCATGCTAGAGTAAATGGATTTATTTTCCTTTTGATTTTTTAACAGTTTTTCCTCTTGTCCTGTAGAACTTCCGTGTAATTCTCACATTGCTGAGTGAGTTGTAGTGCAGATTCTGTAGATCCCACTTTCTCTGCCTGCCCAGGGTCTTGCGTTCACTCACCTTTGATCATTGATGCTGTGAATAGCCACGTACAGCTCTTTGCCTACAGTTGAGTTCTGCCCCTTGTGGAGCTCTTGAGACTCCTAGTGAAGTGATAGGAGGTAGAGGACCTGTCTGCACTTCCTTAAGCAGCATCGCCATTATTGCTTTGCCTGTTGCGTTTGCTTTGCATATTCTATTGCTGTATGATCTTATTTCAGGTGTTTTTTGGTGGGGCACAATGAGCTTGAGAGAACCAGGCACTGTTACTAGTGTGTATCATTCACTGACTTTGAAATTGTCATGATGCTCAGGTTGCTGTTGGGAAATGATGGGTATGACCTACAGTCCTTTTGTAGTATCCATTGTCTTGCTCAACTCTTTATTCGCATATAAAGCCACCGAGTGGTCCAGTCTGCTGTGACATACTATTACTGTACACTTTTAACCGTTGCAGCGTCCTTTTATCGTGAAGTTCACCTCATGACTCGCAGTTGTTCAGATTGTATTACCGTTTAAAGCAGTAGCCCCACACTTTAGCTGTGTGCGTTTCTGCTGTGACAGTGGTGTTTCTGCTATGTGCAGAAACCCTATGTCACTGCAAACTTTAATTCTCTGATTTTCCTCCTGCTGGTTTCAACATTCTTAAAACCTTCTGGCAACATACCTTAGTCTTGTCAAAGGACTGGAAGGTACTCCCCGTCTTTGAAGTATTTTGGCTGATTATTACCCTGAGTAACAAATCCCCAGAACACACTCACCCTTGGAGTTTCACTCACTCTTGCACGTGTACTTGCTTATGTGTTTTCAAAAGGCCGACAGTGCTCTCTCTCTCTTGCCACCCACATTCAGTGGTATCTGGCCGCTTCCCCCACCCCAGGGAGGCCTACAGTGATAGGTAGGTGAAGGAAGGAATGAGGGTCAGGCTGGTCGGTAACAATTGTAGTTTATTACAATCTTCACTCCCCTTCCGCTGCTCTCCCTCTCTCTCTCTCTCAAACCCGAGCCCCTCTCATCTCTGACTCTGCCCCCCTGGAGCCCGAGCCCCCTCCAATCTTACAGTCTTAGTTTATATAGCAATCACATAGGGTGGTGACACAAATGTGGGTTGAACATTAACAAATCAACAGAGAGAGGTAAGGCCACTCCTCCAGGAGATTAACTCAAGGATAAAATCTCATCTAAAATGATGACTCCAGATGACTAGGAGATCCACTTAAGGGTGGGATCCCAACAACGATGTGTTCTTTCCTCAGTAATCCACTTAAATAGTTGTAGTAAATCTACTTTCAATATTTCAAGCAATGTCATTCTGGAGAAGCACAGTAAGAGATATAAACTTAAGGTTTGGTTCTTCCTGAGGACATCTCATGATATATTCTGTAATATATATTCAATATATAATATTGAATAATTAATATATAATAAATTATAACAATATATAATAATAAATTATAACAATATATAATATTGTTATATATAACATATAATAATAAATTATAACAACATTATAAATATATAATAATTATAATATATAATATGTAAATGTATATAAATAAAAACTACATAGTATATAATAATATATTATTATCATAATATATAATAAGAATAAATATATAATAATATATTCGATATATAATAATAAATTCACTATATATTCAAAATATATATATTACAGTCCTCAGGCCAGGCTAGCCTTCCTAGCCCCAGTAGGGTCCTAGTCTTGCTGTTACTTACTTTTGGATCATGACAGCATTTGTCCATGGTCATGCCCTCAACTTATAGTTGAGTATCGTAGCGCTTTGGCCTGGCCCATTTCGATGCCAGGGTAGCTCACAGCTTGCCCTGAGTTCATTCAGTCCCTCGTTGGGACCCTGCTTTTGAGGTGCCAGGAACTAAGGGCAACAAAGTCAATAAAGCAGATGCCCAGGAGTAAATATTATTTGTAGTCAATCAACTCCCAAGTTACAAAAGCATAACATTAACTGTCTTCCCGTGTCCATACAGAAAGGACATTGCTTTGAGACTTAACTTACAAGTTCAGTGTTCTTAGAAGGATCTGATCTTATAAGCTAACAGAATCTGATTAGGGAGAAAAGGTGATTAGCCGATTGGGGAGGAGAGCACAGAGAAGAGTTTGCAGATAAATACTGACAAATGGGAGTGACTGTGATGGGCGTAACCAATAAACATAAGCTCCCTGTGGCAATGTTATCCTACACTTGCTGGCATGTATAAGCCTGCAGAGCTCACCCCCTGGGTATGATCGCCATTGCTTTATTTCCTGTCTTTGGCCACAGGAAGTTTCAGGGATAGCATGGTGTCATCTGTGTGTAACACAGCTGTCCTTGCACTGAAAATTCATCACATTTTCCCACAAGGAGCTTCCTGGGAAGCACCATCTGTATTTTATGACAGTGAGCCCTGAAGAGCTTTTCAGGACTTAGCAGCTCCATGACAAGCATACTTTGAAAGACCACTGTCAACATATGTAATAGGTCTCTCTCTATATATATATGCAATCTATGTATACAAAAATATATGTAATATTTCTGATGGATTTTTTCTTTCACAGTGAGTCCTCGAGTTTCTTTTGGGGAGTCCAGACTAGTTGCATTCCTGTATGAATTTGCCACCCCTGCTTGTGTGGTATGCCATCCTCTGTTTCCATGTATTATCCGAGTGTGCTTTCATCCTCTACTGAGACTGTGTTAGTAGTTGCAGCAGTGTAAGTGTTTTGGATTGTCTGCCACTGCATTCATCCTGAAGGATGATTCATCTATGGACTGGTTCTCTCAATATGTGACTTTGCGAGTTTTCTCCCTTTTTTACTGCCTTAGAAGTGGGTCAGAGAGGAAGTCCCAGTGAGGAAGGGGAAGTGAATTGGGGAGGCCCGTGTTTTCAGGGCATCCATCGATCCTGGAGAAGGCGCATTCATGACGCCATTCTAGGCACATAATCAATTTGTGTCAGAGCATTCGCTGTGAGTACGAACACTTGGGAGGCCTTTATTTCTTTTCTCAGTTTACTCTGTGCCTTTTGTCAACTTTCAGTGAAACCAGACACTTTGGGTAGACTCCTGCAAGTTATGTGTGTATGGTCAAGTCTGTGGTCTGTGCATGGACATTTCTGTTGCTCTACTTGGCATTCCAGTAGTAACTGAGGATCACCGCTGGTGAGTGAATGGAGGGGTGTTAGCTGGGTTCCTATTCTTACTCAGGACTGCCTCGTGGACAGTTGCACGTCTGTTATGATGTTGGCCATTGACTTGTATTCTGGACTTCCTGGAGGAGTTGGACTTTGTGTGGTTGGGGTGCTGTTGCAGTGTGTGTTTTATCACCACCAGATGGTAGTCAGGTGTTTTACGTTTCCGTTACAGTTTGGCTGTGGTCTCTCACCTGAGCGGGGACCACCCACCCATGATCACTGGGTGTGTTTCGAGGAGACTAATAAAAGACTACAAAACCTGTGCCTGGATCTTTTCATTTATTAACTTGTGTAATTAACTTTTGTAATGTTTGTTTGTGCTATTGCCCCTGTGCTGCTCCCATATATTTATGCACTGTGTTTGTGTGTGCTTCACGGTGCTGCTGCTTTTGCTGTTACGTTTTACTTCATGGCTGATATGATCCTGACTTAGTGTTTCTGAACATTGGTGTGGGTACATTAGATTAATGTTACAGTGCTTACATGAGGATGTCAAGATTGTGGTTACTGATGCTTAAAACACTCACTGAAACTGGGATCACAGGATACAGGTGAAACAGATGGTCTCGATAATTCATTGGTTACCTAAGATGCATTTGCAGAAATCACCTTGTTTCCAACCAGCTGCTGAAAACAAGATTCAAATTATTACTCATTCTCACATGTGTTGTGGTTTTCATGCTTTGGCTTTGACTTAAGTAAGCCATTGCTTAACATGTAGTGCTGACCATTTTCTTGAATTCTCTATGCGCCCTGTTTCTTGTTTTACTTGTGTGTTTCGTATTTCTTGTGATGCCTGTATGTTCCATATTTTTCGTGTACCTGTATTTTCCATATTTCTGTTCCATAATTCTGTGTCACAGACATGATTTACTAATCATAAGTTTTCTTTGCTCTATTTCCTGATCCTGATCCTTAGAGCAGACACGGGCATGCGTGTTCATGTCTGTGGACTTCCATCCATGTGAGCACATTCACTGAAAGTTCCGTTTAATCAGTCATGTTCTGTGGAAGTAACTGGCAGATGCAAAATTCATGGGCAAATATCTGCCTACTCTCTCTTGCATGTGCACCCCCCCACACACACACCCCTAGATGCACACACACGCTAAGACCATGGCAATTTATTCTTTGCTTAGGAAACAGGAATTCTTGGCTAATCTTCTCAGACCTGAGCACACTAACATACACCTGCTTGTGTTACCTTGGTACTCGCTTGGGTGTGCAAATTATTAGCTTTATCTTTCAGTTTTTTATATGCTTAAATTGGATTCTGAGTACTGTGTTAGTTTTTTGTGTGCAGTCAGCTCAAGGAGTCACAAGCAGCTGTTGCTTAAGTGCACAGTGTACTGTTTTCAGGATACTCTGGCTTACGACACTTGCACTGCTAATCAGGGTGATGCTTCTGTTGCTTCTGGTGGCTCATACTTATGTGTGACATTTGATAGACTTACAGGAATCAATTTTCCATTGTCCAACATCCCTATTTTGAGGTTGGCATCTTCATAATTTCATGGCACAAATACCACAGTTAAAAATATTTTATTCCATGATCACACATGTCCAGTGTTAGTACTAGTCAGCCACAGCTGAAGCGTGCACATCTCAGCTAGTGTTTCTCACATTCATTCTAATATCAGGGTCATGATGTTTTGGTTGGTGCAGTCCAGTGTATGGGCCCTTCTTTGGGAATCCTTTCCCTGAGCACTGCTGTGCGCCCTTGTGTGCATTCCTGTGACATTTTTGTGAGCACAGTTAGTTCCTCATTGCAGAAAACATGGAGTTTCTCCCTTTCTTATGTAATCACACGCGAGCATTTGTTATGTTGTGCCACCCCAGCATGTTTGCTAAGAAGACACCTGCTTGTGTTACCTTACTCCTCATTTGGACATGCAAATTTGATTTACCTTACAGTTTGTCACATGCTTGGATTTGATTCTCAGTTCTGCATTTGATTTGTGGGGTGTGCTGATGGTTTAAGCTTTCACAGGCAGGTCTTGCTTCAGTGCACATTTCACTGGTTTACCTGTAGTCCGGCTCACAGCACTTTATGTTGCTGTCTTCACTGCAGTCTGCAGTAACAAGCACTGCACCTTCCCTCAGGGTTAACACCCAGACCTAGGGGAAAATATATTACTCTTCTTGACTTCACACGGTAGGTTTCCTAAACGACATTAGTGACTAGACTTGGAAAAGGGTGTCCCTCAGCCTGTTCTTTCATTAATTAAACATTTTATACACACCTATTATTCTTTTCCTGATACCTAACCTATGCTCTCTGTCTCTGTCTTACCCTATAATACCGTGGCTCTAATCATCTCCCACTCATACAAATGATGGTACTATGGCAGTATCAATAACTGTTCATTTATGTTCCCTACTTTGTGGCTTGAAGTGATACTGCAGCATGTAGAGGAGTTCCTTGCAATTGGCCAGCTGGGTTTCAACCCACGTCCTTCCATATGGACTCATCACTGCCGGCAGTTATGACTTAACACAGAGCCATGAGTCAACCCTGACACTGTATGGCCCAGTAATATTAAGGAAAGGCACCTTTTTGTTGCCTGGTGGTGAGTGGCTATTCTGAGTACCCTCATTCTTGTGATCACAGTGATATCTGCAGGCAAATTATTGTTTCTGTTCATGGCATACACTTAATGCAATCCTTAAATTTCGTGTGTGGTTTCACTGTAGAGTTGTGTTATGTGCTTTTGGTGCCATGCCATGCCAGGTAGTCGGCCTCATTAACATCACATAGGAGCTCTTTGTTTGCAGGTGCAACACTTGTCCCAGAGTGGCTGAACGGTAAGTCTCAGGTAGGTGACTGGGTGGTTGGGGGTTTAGGTAGAAGGATATGTAGGGGTGTGGGAGTAGGGGGTAGAGAAACAGGGTTACTGTGTAAGGTGTGGAGATGAAGCTTGAATACATGTGGGTTAAAAGTAGGACAAGAGCTAGTTGAATTGGGATTGGAAAGGTTAGGGCATAGGTGACACCGGGATAGGATTAGAGACATAGAGATGGAAAAAGGATTAAAGATTATGTAGCAGGTTAGGGTAAAAGATAAATGGAGAAAAAACAGTAGGGATAGGGCTGGATTAGAGAAGAGTAGGGTTAAATAATGGTAAAGTTAAAGTCAAGGTTATGGTTAAGGTGGGAGATGGGAATGGGGTAGGGTTTAGGGTTTAGGGATAGGGTAATGGGTTTTAGGGTTAGGAGATTGGGGG